>NC_081294.1:162529029-162840458 GCF_030435805.1 Mustela lutreola | reverse complement strand
TCTAGTCCTGACCATGTTGCTAACAAAGTTGGGTATTCATCCTTTCTGAATGGAGGCATAACTCCATAGTGTATATGGACCACATCTACCTTATACATTCTTCCTTTGAAGGGCATCTTGGTTCTTTCCACAGTTTGGCAACCGTGGCCATTGCTGCTATAAATTTGGGTTAGAGACGACCCTTCTTTTCTCACCATCTGTATCTTTGGGGTTAATACCTAGGAGTGTAATTGCAGAGTTACAGGGAAGTTCTATTTTTAATTTCTTGAGGAATCTCCACACTGTTCTCTAAACAGGCTGCACCACCTTGCATTCCCAAACACAGTGTAAGAGGATTCCCCTTTTTCCACATCCTCTCCCACACATTTTGTTTCCCATCTTACTAATTTAGGCCATTCTAACTTTTGTAAGGTGACAATTAATGTGGATTTCATTTGAATCTCCCTGATGCCTAGTGAAGATGAACATTTATTCAGCTGTCTGATAGTCATTTGTATTTCTTCATGAAGAAGTGTCTATTCATATCTTCTGCCCATTTTTTGATATGATTATCTGTTTTGTGTGTGTTGAGTTTGAGGAGTTCTTCATAGATCCTGGATATCAACCTTTTGTCTGTTCTTTCATTTCCAAACATCTTATTCCATTCTGTGAGTTGCCTCTTTGTTTTTTTGACTGATTCCTATGCACTGCAGAAGCTTTTGATTTTGATGAAGTCCCAGAAGTTTATTTTGGCTTTTGTTTCCTTTGGTTTGGAGGCATATTTTGAAAGAAGTCGCTGTGGCTGATATCGAAGAGAATACTGCCTATGCTCTCTTTAGGATTCTGATGGATTCCTGTCTGACGTTGAGGTCTTTTATCCATTATGAGTTTATCTTTGTATAGGTTGTAAGAGGATGGTGGGTTTCATTCTTCTACATAGAGCTGCCCAGTTTTCCTGCACCATTTATTGAAGAGTGCCTTTTTTCCACTGTATATTTTTTCCTGCTTTTTTGAAGATTATTTGATAATAGATTTGATGGTCCATATCTGAGCTCTCAACTGTGTTCCACTGGTCTATGGGTCTGTTTTCATTCCAGTCCCATGCTGTCTTGGTGAACATTGCTTCCTAGTAACCCTTGAAATCAGGCAACGTGGTACTCCCTGTTTTGTTTCTCTTTTCTTCAATTCTTAGCAATAAGGGGTCGCTTCTGATTCCACACAAATTTTAGGCATGTGTTTGTTCCAGCTCTTTGTAAGATACCAGTGTTATTTTTAAAAAGATTTTATTTATTTATTTGATAGAGAGCGATCACAAGTAAGCAGAGAGGCAGGCAGAGAGTGGAGGAAGCAGGCTCCCCGCAGAACAGAGAGACTGATGCAGGGCTCAATACCAGGACTCTGGGATCATGACCTGAGCCAAAGGCAGAGGCTTTAACCCACTGAGCCACCTAGGGGCCCGAACCAGTGGTATTTTGATTGGAATGGCATTAAATGGATTGATTGCCTTGCGCAGTATAGACCTTGTAAAAATGTTTATTCTGATCCATGAGAGTGCAATGGTTTTCCGTCTTTTTGGTGTTCTTGCTTTTCTTTTATGAGTGTTCTCTAGAATCTCGAGTATTAATTCCTCACCTCTTTGGTTTGGTTTATTCCCGGGTATCTTATGGTTTGGGTGCTGTAGTAAATAGAATTGATTCTCTAATTTCCCTTTCTGGATTTTCATTGATAATGTAGAAGAAACCCTCTGATTTCTGTTTCATGATTTTGTATCCTGCCATATTATTGAATTGCTGTATGAGATCTGGTAGTTTGAGGGTGGAGTCTTTTGTGTTTTTCATATCAATTATGTCACCTGTGAGGATGAGAGTTTGACTTCTTGATTGCCAACTTGGATACCTTCTATTTGTCTTTGTTGTCTAATTGCTGTTGCTAGGACTTCACATCCTATGTGGAACAGGAGTGGTAAGAGTGGGCATCCTTGTCATGCTCCTGATTTCAAAGCGAAGTCTGTCATCTTTTACCCTTTGAGGATGGTATGCACTGTGGATGTTTTTATAAAAACATTTTATGAAGTTGACAAATATTCCCTCAATACCTATAACTTGCAGCATTCTAGTCAGAAGCAGATGCTGGATTTTGTCAAATTCTTCTTTTTCAACAATTGAGAGGAGCATTTGGTTTTTCTCTCTTCAGTTCTTAATTAGTTCTATGAGATTGATATATTTGCAAATGTCAAACCAACCTTGAAACCCAGGGATAGATCCTACTTGGTCATGGTGTATAAAATTTTAATGTATTGTAATTTCCTAGGAGCTTGAAGCTTGTTGAGAATGTTAGCATCCATATTCATCAATGATATTGGTTTGAAATTCTCCTTTTTGGTGAGGTCTTGGCCTGCTGTGTGGATCAGGGTAATGCTGGCTTCAATAATAGTGTCTGGAAGATTTCCTTCTGCTTTAAATTTTGAAAGAACTTGAGGAGAAGCCGTGTTCTTTTCTTAATGTTTGGTGGATTTCACTTGGGCATCCTTCATATCCCAGGGTCTTGTCTTTTGGGAGATTTTTGATCACAGCTTTAATCCTGTTACTGGATAATGCTCTATTCAGGTTGAACATTTCTTCCTGGTTCAATTTTGAGATTGTACAGTTTTGTAGAATGCATACATTTCACCTAGATTGCTTCGCTTATTGGCATATACTTTTTTTGTTTTCAATTTCTTTTCAGTGTAACTGTATTCATTGTTTTAACAACACACCCAGTGCTCCATGCAATCCGTGCCCTCTCTATTACCCACCACGTCTATCCCCAACCTCCCTCCCCCGCTCTTTCAATGCCCTCTTAGATTATTTTTCAGAGTCCATAGTCTCTCATGGTTCCAGTCCCCTTTCTATTTCCCTCCACTCACTTCTCCTCTCGATCCCCCCCTTGTCCTCCATGCTATTTGTTATACTCCACACAGAAGTGAAACCATATGATAATTGCCTCTGTCTGCTTGATTTATTTCACTCAGCAGAATCTCTTCCAGTCCCGTCCATGTTGCTGCCAACATTGGTTATTCATCCTTTCTGAATGGAGGCATAATACTCCATAGTGTAAATGGACCACATCTACCTTATCCATTCTTCCGTTGAAGGGCATCTTGGTTCTTTCCACAGTTTGGCAACCGTGGCCATTGCTGCTCTAAACATTGGGTTACAGATGGCCCTTCTTTTCACTCCATCTGTATATTTGGGGTGAATACCTAGGAGTGTAATTGCAGGGTTACAGGGAAGTTCTATTTTTAATTTCTTGAGGAATCTCCACACTGTTCTCCAAAGAGGCTGCACCAACTTCCATTCCCACCCACAGTGGAGGAGGATTCCCCTTTCTCCACATCCTCTTAAACACATGTAGTTTCAAGGCTTGCTAATTTAGTCATCCTAACTTGTGTAAGGTAACATCTCAATGTTGTTTTCATTTGTATCTCCATGATGCCTAGTGATGATGAACATTTTTTCAGCTGTCTGATAGGCATTTCTATCTTTTCATTGGAGAAGTGTCTGTTCATATATTCTGTCCATCTTTTGATATGATTATCTGTATTGTGTATGTTGAATTTGAGAAATTCTTAATAGATCCTGGATATCAACCTTTTGTCTGTCCTGACATTTGCTAATATCTTATCACATTCCATGGGTTGCCTCTTTGCTTTTTTGACTGTTTCCTATGCAGTGTATAAGCTTTATTTTTAAAATAAACATATATTTTTATTCCCAGGGGTACAGGTCTGTCAATTGCCAGGTTTAAACACTTCACAGGATTCACCAAAGCACATAACCTCCCCAATGTCCATAAACCCAACCCCTTTCTCCCAACCCCCTCCCCCCAGCAACCCTCAGTTTGTATTGTGAGATTAAGAATCACTTATGGTTTGTCTCCCTCCCAATCCCATCTTGTTTCATTGATTCTTCTCCTAGCCACTTAAGCCCCCATGTTGCATCACCACTTTCTCATATCAGGGAGATCATATGATTAGTTGTCTTTCTCTGCTTGACTTATTTCGCTAAGCATGATATGCTCTAGTTCCATCCATGTTGTCGCAAATGGCAAGATTTCATTTCTTTTGATGGCTGCATAGTATTCCATTGTGTGTATATATACTAACTCTTCTCTATCCATTCATCTGTTGATGGGCATCTAGGTTCTTTCCATACTTTGGCTCTTGTGGATATTGCTGCTATAAACATTCGGGTGCATGTGCCCCTTTGGATCACTCCGTTTGTATCTTTAGGGTAAATACCCAATAGTGCAATTGCTGAGTCATAGGGCAGTTCTATTTTCAATATTTTGAGGAAACTCCATGCTGTTTTCCAAAGTGGTTGCACCAGCTTTCATTCCCACCAACAGTGTAGGAGGGTTCCCCTTTCTCCGCATCCTCGCCAGCATCTGTCATTTCCTGATTTGTTGAGTTTAGCCATTCTGACTGGTGTGAGGTGATATCTCATTGCCGTTTTGATTTGTATTTCCCTGATGCCGCGTGATATGGAGCACTTTTTCATGTGTATGTTGGCCATCTGGATATCTTCTTTGAAGAAATGTCTGTACATGTCCTCTGCCCATTTCTTGATTGGATTATTTGTTCTTTGGATGTTGAGTTTGCTAAGTTCTTTATAGATTTTGGACACTAGTCCTTTATATGATATGTCGTTTGCAAATATCTTCTCCCATTCTGTCAGTTGTCTTTTGATTTTGTTAATTGTTTCCTTTGCTGTACAAAAGCTTTTGTTTTTGATGAAATCCCAATAGTTCATTTTTGCCCTTGCTTCCCTTGCCTTTGGCGTTGTTCCTAGGAAGATGTTGATACGGCTGAAGTCGAAGAGGTTGCTGCCTGTGTTCTCCTCAAGGATTTTGATGGATTCCTTTCGCACATTGAGGTCCTTCCTCCATTTTGAGTCTATTTTCGTGTGTGGTGTAAGGAAATGGTCCAATTTCATTTTTCTGCAAGTGGCTGTCCAATTTTCCCAGCACCACTTATTGAAGAGGCTGTCTTTTTTCCATTGGACATTCTTTCCTGCTTTGTCAAAGATTAGTTGACCGTAGAGTTGAGGGTCTATTTCTGGGCTCTCTATTCTGTTCCATTGATCTATGGGTCTGTTTTTGTGCCAGTACCATGCTGTCTTGATGATGACAGCATTGTAAGAGAGCTTGAAGTCCGGAATTTTGATGCCACCAACGTTGGCTTTCTTTCTCAATATCCCTTTGGCTATTCGAGGTCTTTTCTGGTTCCATATAAATTTTAGAATTATTTGTTCCATTTCTTTGAAAAAGAAGGATGGTACTTTGATAGGAATTGCATTAAATGTGTAGATTGCTTTAGGTACCCGAGACATTTTCACAATATTTATTCTTCCAATCCAGGAGCATGGAACATTTTTCCATTTCTCTGTGTCTTCCTCAATTTCTTTCATGAGTACTTTATAGTTTTCTGAGTACAGATTCAGTGCCTCTGTGGTTAGGTTTATTCCTAGATATCTTATGGTTTTGGGTGCAGTTGTAAATGGGATTGACTCCTTAATTTATCTTTCTTCTGTCTTGTTGTTGGTGTAGATAAATGAAACTGATTTCTGTGCATTGATTTTTATATCCTGACACTTTACTGGATTCCTGTACAAGTTCTAGCAGTTTTGGAGTGGAGTCTTTTGGATTTTCCACATATAGTATCATATCATCTGCGAAGAGTGATAAATTGACATCTTCTTTGCCAATTTAGATGACTTTAATTTCCTTTTGTTGTCTGATTGCTGAGGCTAGGACCTCTAGTATTATGTTGAATAGCAGTGGTGATAACGGAAATCCCTGCCATGTTCCTGACCTTAGCAGAAAAGATTTCAGTTTTTCTCCATTGAGAATGATATTTGCGGTGGGTTTTTCATAGATGGCTTTGATGATATTGAGGTATGTGCCCTCTATCCATACACTTTGAAGAGTTTTGATCAGGAAGGGATGCTGTACTTTGTCAAATGCTTTTTCAGCATCTTTTGAGAGTAACATATGTTTCTTGTTCTTTCATTTATTGATGTGTTGTATCACATTGACCGATTTGCAGATGTTGAACCAACCTTGCAGCCCTGGAATAAATCCCACTTGGTCGTGGTGAATAGTTCTTTTATGTACTGTTGAATCCTATTGGCTAGTATTTTGTTGAGTATTTTCGCATCTGTGTTCATCAAGGATATTGTTCTATAGCTCTCTTTTTTGATGGTATCCTTGTCATTTGGTCCAGATAAGAGTATATTAAGGAGGAAGTAAAATACTAAATGGGTGGCAACAAACCCAGGAAAATATGCTTTAACCAAATCAGAAGATATCCCAAATCATAAAGGGGGTGAAAGAGGATAAAAGAGGTTTAAAAAGAAATAAAGAAAAAAAAAAAAGAAAATTAAACAAATAAAGACTTTAAAAAACGAAAATGAATAAAGAAAAATATAAAAAAGAAAAAATATATATATTAGATAAATTAGTTAAAAAACATTAAAAAAAGAAAAATTTAAAAGTTAAAAAAATTTAGCAGAAGAAGAGAAAAAAAAATGAAAAAAGAAAAAAATTAAATTAACTGCAAGACTAAAAATATCACAGGGAGAAAGCCATGAGTTCTGTACTTTGCTTTCTCCTCTTCTGGAATTCTGCTGCTCTCCTTGGTATTGAATCCACACTCCTTGGTAGGTGAACTTGGTCTTGGCTGGATTTTTTGTTGATATTCTGGGGGAGGGGCCTGCTGTAGTGATTCTCAAGTGTCTTTGCCCCAGGCGGAATTGCACCGCCCTTACCTGGGGCAGGGCTGAGTAATCCGCTCGCTTTGCTTTCAGAAGCTTTTGTTCCCTGAGCGCTTTCCATAGAGTTCTGGAGGACGGGAATACAAATCGCGGCCTCTTGGTCTCCAGCCCGGAGGAGCGAGAGACTGGGGCCCCATTACTCAGTGCACCCTCAGAGAACAGCGCCAAGTTACTCCAATCTGCCTTACCTCTGGCCACGCTCTGAGCTCACTGAGCCTGCGACCGTTCAACGTAACCCCGAGCTGTGATCTTACTTTCTGCTCTGTCTCTGTAGCCGATTTTCCCGTTCCAATACCCGCAAGCTCTGCCACACTCAGACACCCCTGGTCCTTCTGTGACCCTGCGGGACCTGAGGCCACGCTGACCCCGTGTGGGCTTCGCCCTGGTTTAGCCTCTCGAGTGATGTCCCTCAGCGGAACAGACTTCTAAAAGTCCTGATTTTGTGCTCTGTTGCTCCGCCGCTTGCCGGGAGCTTGCCCCTACCCCCGGGGTCTATCTTCCCGTCGCTTCGGATTCACTTCTCCGCCGGTCCTACCTTTCAGAAAGTGGTTCTTTTTCTGTTTCCAGAATTGCTGTTCTTCTTCTCTTCGATCTCCCTTGGATTTTCAGGTGTTTGTAATCTTTAGATAAGCTATCTAGCTGATCTCCTGGTAGCTGATGTAGTCTCAGCCTGCTACTTCTCCGCCATCTGGACCAGTGTATAAGCTTTTGAATTTGATGAAGTCCCCAAAGTTTTTTTTTTTTTTGGCTTTTGTTTTTTGCCTTTGGAGACATATCTTGAAAGAAGTCACTGTGACTGATATCAAAGAGATTACTGCCTATGTTCTCTGATAGGATTCTGATGGATTCCTGTTTCATATGGAGGTATTTTCCCATTTTTATTTTATCTTTGTGTATGGTTTAAGAGGATGGATGAGTTTTGTTCTTCTACATAGACCTGCCAAGTTGTCGCTGCAATATTTATTGAAGAGACTGTCTTTTATCCACTGTATATTTTTCTTGCTTTCTTGAAAATTATTTGGCCATAGAGTTGATGGTCCATATCTGACCTCTCTACTGTGTTCCACTGGTCTATGGGTCTGTTTTTATGCCAGTCCCATGCTGTCTTGGTAATCACAGTTTCCTAGTATCCCTTTGAATTCAGGCAACGTGGTGCTTTCAGTTTTGTTTCTCTTTTCAGCAATTCTTAGCAATACTGGTCGCTTCTGATTCCACACAAATTTTAGGTGTGTGTTTGTTCCAACTCTTTGAAAGATACCGGTGGAATTTTGATTGCAATGACATTAAATGGATCAATTGCTCTAAGCAGTATAGACATTTTAACAATATTTATTCTTCTGATCCATTAGAATGCAATGGTTTTCCGTCTTTTTGGTTTACTTGCTTTTCTTTCATGGGTGTTCTCTAGTGTCTCGAGTACAAATCCTTTACCCCTTTGGTTTGGTTTATTCTCAGGATTCTTCTGGTTTGGGTGCTGTAGTAAATGGAAATGATTCTCTAATTTCCCTTTTGGGATTTTTATTGATAATGTAGAAGAAAGCCACTGATTTCTGTAACATGATTTTCTGCTTCATATTTTGGAAAGAGCTTCAGGAGGAGAGGTGTTCTTTTCTGAAAGTGTGGTAGAATTCAATAGGTCATCCTTCAGGTCCCGGGGTCTTGTCTTTAGGGAGGTTTTTGATCACTGCTTTAATCCTGTTACTAAATAACGATCTATTCAGGGTGTACATTTCTTCCTGGGTCAATTTTGGGATTTTACAGTTTCCGAGAAATGCATCCATTTCTCCAAGGTGGCTTAGCTTATTCACATATAATTTTTTGTTCCAATTTCGTCAGTCTAACGCTTTCCCAACTGAGCTATTTCGGCGCCTTTTTGTTCCAATTTCTTTTCAGTGTACTGTATTCATTGTTTTACCACCACACCTAGTGCTCCATGCAATCCGTGCCCTTTCCTTTACCCACGACATGTTTCCCCAACCTCCCACCCCAGCTCTTTCAAAACCCTCAGATTCTTTTACAGAGTCCATTGTCTCGCATGGTTTCCCTCCTCTTCCAATTTCTCTACACTCCCTTCTCCTCTTCATCTCCCCTTGTCCTCCATGCTATTTGTTATACTCCACACAGAAGTGAATCCATATGATAATTGACTCTCTCTGCATGATTTATTTCACTCAGCAGAATCTCTTCCAGTCCCGTCCATGTTGCTACCTAAGTTGGGTATTCATCCTTTCTGAATGGAGGCATAATACTCCATAGTGTATACGGACCTGCCTTATTCGTTCTTCTGTTAAAGGGCATCTTGGTTCTTTCCACAGTTTGGCAACCGTGGCCATTGCTGCTCTAAACATTAGGTTACTGATGGTCCTTCTTTTCACTCCAACTGAATCTCTGGCGTAAATACCTAGGAGTGTAAATTACATGGTTATAGGGAAGATCTATTTTTAATTTCTTAAGGAATCTCCACACTGTTCTCCAAAGAGTCTGCACCAACTTGCATTCCCAATAACAGTGTAACAGGATTCCCCTTTCTCCACATCCTCTCCAACACATGTTGTTTCCTGCCTTGCGGATTTTGGCTTTTGTAACTGGTGTCAGGTGCTATCTCAAGGTCGTTTTAATTTGCATCTCCCTAATGGCTAGTGATGGTGAGCATTTTTTCATGTGTCTGATAGCCATTTGTATGTCTTGGTTGGAGAAGTGTCTTTGTATATCTTCTGCCCATTTTTTGATATGATTATCTGTTTTGTGTGTGTTGAGTTTGAGGTGTTCTTTCTAGATCCTGAATATGAGCCTTTTGTCTGTCCTGTCATTTGCAAATATCTACTCGAATTCCGTGGGTTGCCCAATTGTTTTGTTGACTGTTTCCTTTGCTGTTCAGAGCTTTGGATCTTGAGGAAGTCCCAAAAGTTCATCTTTGATTTTGTTTCCTTTGTCTTTGGAGACATATCTCGAAAGAAGTTGTTGGGGGCAATGTTGAAGAGGTTACTGAGTATATTCTCCAAGATTCTGATGCATTCCTGCCTCATGTTGAGGTCTTTTATCCAATATGAGTTTCTCTTTGTGTATGGAGTCAGAGAATTGTCGAGTTTCATTCATCTACACATAGCTGTCCCAATTTTCGCAGCACCATTTATTGAAGAGACTGTTTTCCTCTGTATATTTTGTTTCCTGCTTTGTTGGAAAGTTATTTGACTGTAGAGCTGTTGGTCTGTATCTGAGCTCTCTACTCTTTTCCACTGGCCTATGGGTCTGTTTTGATGCCAGTCTCATGCTGTCTTGGTGATCACAGCTTTGTAGTAACCCTTGAAACCAGGCAACGTGATGCTCCCAGTTATGTTTTTCTTTTCGGTATTTTCTTAGCAATACGGGGACTCTTTGATTCCACACCAATTTTTGGCTTGTGTTTGCTCCAGCTCTTTGAAAGATACTGTTGGAATTTTGATCAGAATGTCATTAAAAGGATAGATTGCTATAGGCTGAACCGTGTCCATGGGACAGGGCCAAGGAGGGGAGCACCGCAGGCATAGGAGATGGTGGCGTCGGCATCGCCGGTTCTGCTTTGGTTGCCTATGGATTCGTCGGGTTGGCCTGGAAATCCCAATCTGCAGGAACAGAGTCCATGTGGCTTTAGACCTACAGAGGCTTTTCGGAGCTGCCTTAGGGGTCTGTGGAATGCTCGGCAGTACCGATTCATGCCACTGGATGTCGTAGTGAGTTGTGGTTCCCAGAGTTCATTAGGGTGCAATGGTGCTTGCCCCCAGCAAGGGCAGCAGTGAGCTGCTGTGGCCAACACACCAGAAGAGCTGACTGTGCAGCCTGCTGGTTCTGAGAGCAGTGGCGAGGGGCTGCAGGAAACGTGAGTTACAGCTGCTTGTTTATCCTAGACAGAGTGTTGAGCTGAAGCCTCTGTTTCCCCATACTCAGGAATGGTGGTAAGAATTGCTGGAGTCAGGCCCCCACTCAGTCAGCTCTGTGACATGTTGCCCCACTTTGATGGCAATGTGCTGTCAGGATGGTTCAGGAGGGCCCTCCCGGTGGGGGACTGGAGACAGGGGAACCCAGTTCAACCCATGGTGCCTTTGGAACCGAGGGGTGGAGTGTCTGTTTGGAAGAGTCGATTTGTTTCTCCAAAAAGGACAAAGGCATGGGCCGGCTTGAGAAGGAAGTGGATGACCACTTAATAAACAAGCGTGTGTCTCTCCTTCTCCAGGAATCGGAGCACGTGTGTAGGCTTTAGGTGGAAGGTGCCTCCATATCCGCACCTGACAGCCCTTCTTCGCTCTGACCCCACAAGACCTAAAGTCTGTAAATCAGCGTCTGAATCCATCCTGCATCTTGTCCCAGGACGTCGTCATTCAGAGAAAACAGCAGGCTAGTGGGGCACAGTGGCACATCCATGCCAACACGGGAGGTCAAAGTTCTCTTTCACCCTAAACATATGGGTTTCTCTCACCTCCAGTGGAGCCAAAAAGTCCCACGAACATAGCTGTCAGCCATGGAGGTGGGTGCTAGGTTTCCTGAGTTTCCTTGCAGGGAGCACCTGGCATGGGATCTCCTTTTCACTGCTTCTTTCTGGTTCCAAGAAGTATTTGGAACTTACCTTTCCTAGGCAATCCCTTGGATTTAGACAGGAAGTTGAGATGAACTCGGTGTGTGTTTGGGACGTAGAATGCATTCCTTTTTCGAACAAGGTTGATTCCATGGGTCCTAGGCTGTGGTGGAATGGCCGGCATCTAGAGGGAGGTGGCTGTTTGTGGTCAGATAGAGGCTTGGAGGATGGCTTCTCCATTGTCCAACGGGATGGATCCTAATGAATTTGTCTTTTTTATCCAAAGAGTTCCTAGGAGGGCAGAGGGAATATTCGAACGAATTCCAAGGAGCATTGGAGGATTGAAAAGGGAAGCTTGACTTCCTAGTTTCACTCAGTGGACCCTCTAGAGAGTTGGCCATGGCATCCTTTCTCTGTAGTAACATGGGTGGTGAAGTCAGAAGGAGAGTCCTTGGGAATTTCCCTGGATAGAGGCATTCTGATGGCTTCTTAGGGCATGGCGTGAGGAACCCTGGGGTGGTTTTCTGGGGCTGCTTGCCAGGCGCTGTCTGAGTCACGTTATCTCCGAGGTTTTCTGTTTTCTCCTTAGAAAATTGCTGGCAGGGATGGTTCTGCCTCAGGAGGAACGCTTCTGCACTGTCAGTGGGCATGGGGGTTCTTGCAGCCCCTCTGGAAAAGAGCACGTGGTACCTCTGAATGCTAAAAACAGAACTACCCTAGCAAACAGCAGTTGCCATCCTAATAATTTCACACAAGGGCACAAAAATGCACAACCAATGGGGTATAAGCACCATGATATGGACACCAGCATTATCAACCATGGCGAATGATGGAGGGCATCCCAATGTCCATTCACAGATGAGCGAGATATATATATATATATGAATATAGACACTTAATCTCCCACATATTCTCACTGGAATAGGAGCCAGGTTCAGAAAGAATGTAATCTCACCATATGCAAGGATGTGGATGGATTTAGAGTGGATTTAGTGAAGCCATATCAGTAAGAAGTGACCAATAGACTATCATTTGCCGTCTATGCAATTTCAGAAAGAAAAGATGAACATAGTGGGTGGAGAACGAGAGGTCAGTGAGGAAAGAGACTCCAACATAGAGCACCAACTGAAGGTAGCTAGAGAGCAGGGGTGTAGAGGGGAAGGATTCAATGGGTGATGGCTCTTAGGGAGGGCTGTCGTTGTGATGAGCTCTGGGTGTTCTGTGCAGTCGAGGAATCCTGAATCCTACCCCTGAATTATTGGAACGAACACTGCGTGAAAAGGAATTGGAATGGAAGTGAAGGAAAGAAAGAAGAAGACCGTGATCTACTTCATGAAGACGGAGGTAAAAATGGAGTGATTTTTGCTCTCTTGTCTTGATGATCATTAGCAAACATACTGTGTTATGATCCACTGGATTCTGTTTGCCTAAGGCGCCCTCAGATAGCTGCCAGGAAGTTTCAGATGTCAGAGCATGTCCATGTTCCATGGATATGATCCTTGCAGTTTGCCCAGGTACAAAGGTAAGTGGAGAGAAATAAGGAAGAAAAGGAAAGGAGGTGTGAAGCAGTCAAGAGGTAGCCTTCCCCCTTTGTCAAGGAAGCCTTGGGCCGATGTCCATCAAGAAGAAGGAGAGCGGAACCCAGAGTTTTTGACAGGCAGGGTAGTTCTAGGTCTGCCTAGAGCTGACAGGGGTCCCTGAAGAGAGCTGAGGTAGGCTGTTGCATATCCTCCGAACTGCTGATCTGGAGGTTGGATCCACAAGGAGTCAAGATGAGGATGGTGGTCAGGTGGAGCATAATGCTCCAGGGGGCAGCAGAACGTGGGTGAGGACTCATGGGGACATGGCATTTTTCACTGGCTCTGACAGCCCTGTGCAACTCCAAACAGTCTGTTGACCTGTTAGGTGTCTGGCGGACTCCTATGGTGTGACTTCCGGTTTCCCAAGCCAGAGAGTTTGCGAGAGAGGCTTCTGTCGAAGGAAGCTTGAAAACACGACTTAAGGTTAGGGTGATGGACATGCAGAATGACTGCACCATTCTGCCAATGCCGAGAGGGCTCCCTTCGGGGTTGACTTCAGGAAATGGATTCTGCAGTGAGGCAGAATATGGGTTTTGGGGCAGGTAAAACAACGAGGGTAGAGGTGGTTTACAAGAGAAACCAGGCTGGTTCTGCTCCAACTCAGGATCAACATAGAGAGGACGCTCATGGGAATTGGCGGAAATTGAAAGGCCTTGAGGACCAACGTGACCCCAGTGGCCAAGGTCGCTTAAAAATAAGGGCAGTTGGCGTCCAAAAGGAAAAACGACCAATACGAAAGGGCAGGGGAGCAGGTTCCTGGAGCAGAGTTGTGGGATGGGTGGCAGCAGGCCATGAGACTCTGTCTATTCAGGCACGACTCTGTCATGGGGCCGCCGCCTGGAAAGGGCACAGAAATGACGCTGCCCACACGGGACCTCCAGTGAAGGGGAGCATGCGGGAGCAGAGTTGAAGGACGCGTGGTGGCCGGGCGTGCTCCTCCGTCTTTTCGGACTGATGGGGCGCCCAAAGATGGGGCTGTCCTCAGGTGGGTCATGCAGCTTTCTCTCTATCCAAGCGTTGTCCCAAGCGCCAAAATGCACCATTGGCACCGGGGTGGGAGGGGGAGGCATGGCCACGGGACTCAGGTTTCCCCAGATGGAGGCACCAAGGGAGAGGACCCCAGAAGCGGAAGGCCGGGAAGCAGGTGAAATTTTCGAGCCTGAGTCGCGGGGCAGCCCTAGCCTCATGGGACAGCACCAAGGAGGGGACCCCCGCAGGCCGAAGAGCAGGAGGCGTCAGCCTTGCTGCAGTCTGCTTCACGGAGGGCTTCCTACGGAGGTCCGTGCCTGAGCGCTGGCGGTGTTGTGCCAGGCCTGGGGGAGCGGTCCTGCAGATGTGCAGTGCACGAAGCGAGTTCGCCGGGCGTTTTCCGGCAATTCTCACGAGCCTTCTGCCCAAACCGGGATCGGATTGGGCAGAACGCTCGTGAGAATTGGCCGGCATTGGGCTGCCCTGCGGACCACCCTGTTTTCCATGGCCAAGGGCCGTTTCTCGCCCAGGGTATGCTGTGGCCGCCCGGAAAATGCGCGGAAATGACGCGGCACACCCGGGGGCGCCGGCACAGGGGAGCATTCCTGGTGCAGAGTTGAAGTACCGGTTGCGGCCGGCCATGCGCCTCCGTCTTTCGGGCAGATGGGGCGCCCAAAATGGGGCTGACCTCATTGTGGGCACGCAGGTTTATCGTACTCCAAGGGTTGTCTGAAGCACCGAAAGGCACCGCTGGCGCCGGCGGGGTAGGGAGATGCGTGGCCTCGGGACTCAGGGTTTCCGATATGGAGGCCACGAGGGACAGGACCCCAGAAGCAGAAGGCTGGCAAAGCAGGCGAGGGTTCAATGGGGCTTCTTGACGAGCTCGGCCCCATGGTATAGTGCCAGGGATGGGACCCCTGCAGGCCGAGGATCATCAGGCATCGGCTTCGCTGCAGCCTGCCTCGCGGAGTGCTTCCTGGCAAGGTTCGGGTGCAATCGCTCCCAATGCCGCGCCAGTCCTGGGGGGCGGCCGTGCAGACTTGCCGCACCCGAAGCAAGTTCTCCGGGCATTTTCCGGCCAATTCTCACGAGTGTTCTGCCCATACCGATCCCGGTTTGGGCAGAACGCTCGTGAGAATTGGCCGGCGTTGGGCAGCCCTGCGGACCGGCCTGCTCTCCGTGTCCCAGGGCCCTTTCTCGCCCGGGGCATGGGGCGGCCGCCGGATAACGCGCAGTAACGACGAGGCCCACCCCTAGGCCCCGGCACAGTGGAGCTTTCCTGGAGCAGAGTGAAGGACGGGTGACGGCCGGAGGTACGCCTCCGTCAATAGGGTGGATGGGGCGCCCAAGGATGGGGCTGTCCTCAGTTGGGTCATGCAGGTTTCTCTCGCTCCT
Organism: Mustela lutreola; assembly: GCF_030435805.1. NCBI lineage: Eukaryota > Metazoa > Chordata > Mammalia > Carnivora > Mustelidae > Mustela > Mustela lutreola. The sequence goes on along the minus strand of NC_081294.1, from coordinate 162,825,174 downwards.
AGGCTTGTCCAAAGCGCCTAAATGCACCATTGTTGGCGGGGTGGGAGGGGGAGGCCTGTCTGCGGTACTCAGGTTTCCCCAGATGGAGGCACCAAGGGACAGGTCCCCGGAAGGGGACGGCTGGGAAGGAGGCGAAATTTCGAGCCCAGGCTTCGTAGCGGGCCCGGCCCCATGGGACAGTGCCAGGGCAGGTACCCCCGCAGGCTGAGGATTAGCAGGAGGCGTTGGCCTCACCCCAGCCTGTCTCGGGGAGGGCTTCCTGGCGGGGTTTGTGCGCGATTGCTCGCAATGCCGCGACAGGGCCAGGGTGTGGGCGGCCGTACAGACGTGCGGCGGTTCAAAGCGAGTTCGCCGGGCGTTTTCTGGCCAATTCTCACGAGCGTTCTGCCCAAATCGGGATCGGTTTGGGCAGAACGCCGGGAGAATTAGTGGCGTTGGCTCCGTGGCCCAGGGCCCTTTCTCGCCGGGGGCATGGGGCGGTTGCCCGGAAAACATGAGGAAACGACGGGGCCCACCCGGATTCCCGGGTGCAGGGGACCCTTCCCGGATCAGAGATGAGGGACGGGTGGCGGCCTGATATACGTCTCCATCGATAGGGCGGATGGGGCACCCAAGGATGGGCTGACTCAGAGTTCCCCTGATGGAGGCACCGAGGGACAGGACCCCAGTAGAGGATAAGCAGGTGTTGGCCTCGCCGCAGTCTGCCTCACGGAGGGCTCCTTGGCAGATTTGGGAGCGAGCGCTTGCAATGCCAGGCTGCCACCCATCCCTCAACTCTGCTCTGGGAACGCTCCCCTGCCCCGGGGCACCAGCGTGGGCAGTGTCGGTTCCGCGCAGCCGTCCATGCGGCGGGCCAGAAAGGGCCCTCGCCACGGGAGAGCAGGGCAGTCCCCAGGGTTGTAACGCCGGCCAATTCTCACGGGCGTTCTGCCCAAACCGATTCTGGTTTGGGCAGAACGCCCGTGAGAATTGGCCGGAAAACGCCCGGCGAAATCGCTTCAGGTGCTGCAAGTCTGCACGGCACCCCCTCCGGGCCTGGCCCGGCATCGCAAGCACTCCTGCACGAACCTTGCCAGGAAGCCCTCCAAGAGTCAGGCTTCGGCGAGGCCGACGCCTCCTGCTCCTTGGCCTGCGGGGGTCCCCTCCTTGGCGCTGTCCATGGGGTCAGGGCTGACCAGAGACTCGGGGTCGAATTTTCGCCTACTTCCCAGCCGTCCACTTCCGGGGTCCTGTCCCTCGGTGCCTACATCTGGGGAACCCGGAGTCCCGCGGCCACGCCTCCCCCTCCCACACCGAGGCCAACGGAGCCTATTGGTGCTTCGGACAAGCCTATGAGCGAAAGAAACCTGCATGCCCCAACTGAGGTCAGCCCCATCCTTGGGCAACCCAGCTGACCAAAAGACGGAGGCGGACGCCCGGCCACCACTCGTCCTTCCGCTCTGTGCCAGGGCCTCCGCGTGGGCTGCGTTGTTTCCATGCATTTTCCGGACGGCCACCCCATGCCCCGGCCCAGAAATTGCCCTGGGCCACGGAGAGCAGGGCGGTCAGCAGGGCTTCCCAACGCCGGCCAATTAACATGAGCGTTCTGCCCTAACCCATCCCAATTTGGGCAGAACGCTCGTGAGAATTGGCCGGAAAACGACCGGCGAACTCGCTTCGGGCGTCACACGTCTGCAGGGCCGCCCCCAGGGCCTGGCCCGGCATTGTGAGCGCTAGCTCCCGAACGCCACCAAGGAGCCCTCCGTGAGGCAGACTGTGGCGAGGCCGATGCCTGCTGATATTCGGCCTGCGTGGGTCTGATCCCTGGCGCTGTCCCATGGGGCCGGGCCCGCCAGGTAGCCTGGGCTCGAAATTTCGCCGGCTTCCCAGCCGGCCGCTTCCGGGGTCCTGTCCCTCAGTGTCTCCATCTGGGGAACCGTGAGTCCCGCGGACACGCCTCCCCCTCCCATTCCAGCACCAACGGTGCCTTTCGGCACTTCCTCAAGCCTCGGAGCGAGAGAAACCTGCATGCCCCAACTGAGGTCAGCCCCATCCTGGGCTCCCCATCTGCCTTCAAGGCGGAGGTGTATGCCCGGCCGCCACCCGACCTTCAAATCTGCTCCAGGAATGCTCCCTGTCAGGGTCACGCCCCTCAGATGGCGCCGGTTGCACTCCTAAGATGGTGCCGGCTACATAGCCCGAGCAGCACGGACAGCCTAAAAACATCCGCCCTGGCCACACGTGACCTCGCACTCATCACATGAACACGGCATGCCACCACTGCCTATGAGGCCCAGATACCTCCTGTTCACGTGAACACCTCTGTGATTGGCTGTATACCTCCTGTTCACGTGAACACCTCTGTGATTGGCTGTTATGCCCTATATAAGGCAAGGGAACTTCCCCGCAGAGGAGAAAAAAAGATCGACCAGGGAATAAACAAGAGCTTGTGCATCGACCTGTGTGTGTGTTGGTGTTGCGTCATCTCTGCAGGCAGGGAGAGCGTGACATATGGTGCTGAAACCCGGGAACTGTGAGTATATTTAAAAATAGCAAAGATACAGTGAAGGTAGAAATTCTGATACTGGTTGAGATATGTTCCGATTTACTGATAATATTGAGGTATATTTAAATTTTTAATTTTATGTGCATTGATCTCACGTTGAACAGTTTTGTCAGAGTGAAATACAATGTTTCCATTTTGTTTATTTGATTTTTAGAAGTGGTAGTTCTAACAGGAAGATTTCATGGAATAGAAGTTGTGCCGCTTTTTAAACTTAGCATTTTAGGGAGAAGGTGAGAGAAGGCAATACATGAGTACCTTTTCCCCCTCGTCATATTTCACGTTCGTCACTAGGATGACCACAAAGGAAAGGTGAGAAGTTTGCTGAAGAGCAACCACAAAGGGATTGCACGTTCATCACTAGGACGACCACAAAGGAAAGGTTAGAAGTTTGCTGAAGAGCAACCACAAAGGGACAGCAGCTGTATGTTTGCGGATCGCGACTGTAAAGGTAAAGATAATGGGGTCGGAAATTTCTAGACTCCGAATGGAGAGCCCCTTGCGGGCACTTTTGGAAGTTAACGGAACCCCTCTTAAAGCTCGAACTGCTCGAGCGTTCCTAAGAGCAATAGAGCATCAAGCCCCTTGGTTTTTAGATGAGGGCCTCTTAAGTGTACCACAGTGGGAACATTTGGGAGAAGATTTGAGAAAGGCTGATGCTCAGCAGCCTTTGCCAACAGGCACCATGGCTATATGGGCTCTTGTGAGGAGCTGCCTTACCGTTAAAAAGGACAAATTTACAGGTCCCCTAAAAGAAGGAAGTTCCATTTTAGAGGAAGTAAAAGAGGGACACTCTTTGCACTCCTCCCATTCCTCTGAAATTGGCAGTGAAAATGGTGAAGAGGAGGAGTTAAGTGGGGAGGAATTAGAAAGGAAGGTAAAAGAACTAAAAATAGGTCATGCAACCCTTCCTGATACGATCTAGCCCACAGTGCCACCCCCTCCCTTTTCAGGTTCCTGTAAGGGCTCATGCTTATCTCAAACCTCCTCTCCTTGGGAAGATCTCTCAACGGCTTGCTTCCCCATTCTCGAGGATGCTCAAAACCAAAGGTTTCATCAGCCCTTGAACTTTAAGCTTGTGAAACAATTAAAGGAAGCAGTTAACATATATGGTCCTCAGGTCGCCTTCACAGTATCTTATTAGAGTCCCTTGAGGGGCTCAACTTGAGCCCAGGGTATTGGACAAACTTGGCTAGAGCTACCTTATCAGGGGGCCAATATCTGATGTGGAAAACAGTCTGGCAGGAATACAGCACGGACACTGCCAGGCACAATGCTGCTGCCGGCCACCCATACTGGAATGCAGACATGCATGGGCTTAGGAAATTATGTCATTGTTCAGGCTCAAGCCCAATACCACCCCGCCATCTACCTACAAATAGCCACCGCAGCTACAAAAGCTGGAAAATCCTACAGTGTAACGGAGGTTTACAGGGACAATTATCAAAAGTCATTCAAGGCAATAATGAGCCATATGCCGATTTTGTAGATGGTCTACTCCAGACAGCTTCCCGCATTTTCGGGGATGTGGAACAAGCCATGCCCCTAGTCAATAATTAGCCTATGAGCAGGCAAACAAATGGTGCAAGGAAGCTATCCAGCCCTGGAAAAGCAAGTACATCGCCACATATTTAAAGGTATGCAGAGATATCAAGACTCAGTTATACAAGGGCAGGTCCTTGTGGCAGCCATTACCCAGGGCCTTTCAAGTTATGGTTTTCAGCAGCCATCTCAGTCTAATCCGGGTGCCTGCTTTTCCTGCAGGCAACTCGGCCACAGGAAAGCGCAATGTCCAAACAAACAGCACTCCTAACAAGCCGAACAAAGCCAAAAACCCAAGCTCTGTCCTATATGTAAGAAAGAGAATCATTGGAGTAATACTTGCACCTCCGTAAGAGATAGGGAAATTTCCTAGTTCCTAATCCTAAGCTACAAAAAAACGGGAATTCGGGCCATTCACTCCGGGGCCCACAACAAATGTATGGAATGATACAACAAGTGCCCATGAGCTTGCATCCACTTATGAGCCAAGGAGGGCCACAGCAGGAAGCACAGGATTAGACATTTGTGCCACCTCCAGATTGGTCTTAATTCCTGACATGGGGGTGCAGACGGTGGAATCAGATTGGCAGGGACCAATACCCCAAGGGACAGTCGGCCTCCTGTTAGGAAGGAGTACCACTACCTTGAAGGGATTAATTGTGCACCCAGGTGTTATTGATTCTGATTTTCAAGGACAAGTGAAAATTATGGTATCCTCCCCAAAAGGTATAACGGTCATAACCCCGGGAGATAAGATAGCTCAAATGCTTATTCTACCTAGCCAACATGATCTTTATGCATATAAGAACACCCCCCAAGGAACTAAAGTTTTCGGTTCCTCCGGAGAGCCTCTCACTTTTTTAACCCTGGGGTTACAGGACAGGCCTTTATTAACCCTAACCATCCGAGGAAGGGAATTCCTGGGTCTGCTGGATACTGGAGCTGACAAAAGCATTATAAGGTCCCTTGACTGGCCTAAAGATTGGCCTATAGTCAAAGCCAACCAAACACAGGAGATTTACAAACTTATTTAGGCACACATCCTTCGTCCACGATGGTAAGGCCTCAAAAACAGCTTTAGGCTGGACAACCTAAACACCCTTAATAACTTTCGGAAATTGTTAGGTGACATTGCCTGGCTTCGACCCTACTTAAAACTAACCACAGCAGAGTTAAAGCCCCTATTTGATATTCTTAAGGGTGATGCAAACTTAAGCTCAGAAAGAAGTCTTACCCCCGAGGCCCTCCTTGGCTCACACTGCTTTAAAAATTTTACTGATACTAAGCCATCACCTTAGTCCAACAACGATTAGAATCGTCATATCACACACCGTGATCCATATCAATCCTTAATATTAATAATACTACCAGACCCTCATAGCCCTACTGCCATAATTTGGCAGGGTGGCCCCTTACAAAGCATTCATTTACCTAGCTCCCCATCCAAAACATTACAACCTTACCCTGAAGCTGTAGCCTTGCTTCTACAGAAGGGGCTAAAGGACTGCCTCGCCACACTTGGCTCACAGCCACATACTATCATTACCCCCTACAGACCAGACCAAATTAATTGGCTCATCAATCATGACACAAATTGGGAAATTCTCCATTTCACTACTATTGCAACCTTTGATAACCACTATCCAAAACACCCCTGGATTCAATTCTGTAAAAACACCCCTATTGTCTACCCACTAATCACGAAAACAACCCCCTTAAAAGATTGCTTAACTCTCTTTAATGATGGCTCAAAAAATGGAGTGGTAATGGTAGTAATTGCAGGAAAAAGCTATACAACCCTGGTACCATCTGGCTCTGCACAACTTGCAGAACTGGCAGCAGTCATTCTGGCTTTTTCAACATTTCCTGACGATCCCTTTAATCTACTATCAGATAGTAATTATGTCATTAGCTCTTTATCAGTTCTAGAAACAGTGCCTTATATTGCACCTGCCTCCACTGTTGCTTCTTACTTCAAATCCCTACAAAAGATGATCTTACAGCATACACAACCCTTCTTTGCAGGACACCTTAGGGCTCATACACGTCTTCCAGGACCCTTATCTACGGGTAATGAAAAGGCAGACTTTATCACAAAAACACCTTTTATATTCTCCATAGAAGAACAGGCCAAGTTATTCCATGAAAAATTCCATGTAAATTCCACTACACTTCACAGAATATTTCAAATACTGAAAGTCCTTGCTTGACAGATTGTTAAGTCTTGCCGGCACTGTGCCCCTCTTATCCCAGCACCCTCCTTTGGAGTAAACCCACGTGGAATATTACCCAATCATGTGAGGCAAATGAATATTACACACATCCCTGAATTCGGCAACTTAAAATATGTATATGTCTCAGTATACACATACTCGGGGGTCATTATGGCCTCCTTACATACAGGAGAAAAGGTCAGAGAGGTCATTCAACATAGTTTGACAAACTTTGCCTCTTGGGGCATCCCAAAATAAATCAAAACTGACAACGGGCCTGCTTACACATCACACACCTTTAAAAATTTTACTGATACATTTCACTTACATCTAGTCACAGGCATACCCTAAAACCCTCAAGGGCAAGGAATCGTCAAACGTGCACACTTGACCCTGAAAAATAAATTAATAAAACAAAAAGGGGGAATAGGGGCCACCTACAAGTTCCCTAAGGACAAACTCAATACCGCTCTCTTTACTTTAAATTTTTTGGTCATGGACGCAATAGGACGATCGGCAGAAGATCGCCACTCGCATCAGGATGTCAATCTCAATGATTGGGTAAAAGGAAAGACATTCTGACAGGACTATGGAAGGGTCCGGACCCGGTCCTACGATGGGTCCGTGGTTCTGTTTGTGTTTTCTCTAGGACCAGCCAACTCCGGTTTGGGTTCCAGAACGCCTGACATGACAAGTACATCCAAATTCTCTCCACCAGTTGTATCCAGCCCTTATCGGGCATATGCATCACATCTAACATGAATTCTAATCTCTCCCGAGCAGCGAACCTCTCCCGAGAATTATCTCAGATGCTCAACGGCACCTGGCCAGCCAAATTCCACAATCTGACAGCCTCCCTCCGGATGGAGATTCTGCAGATCAATGCCACGAGAGTCAACCCTCTCACGGCCTCCCAATTCCTACAAACTATGCAGGCAGTGGTGGCTTTTGGGAAATCCTGGTTTGGGACTATTGCACTCGGCTGTTTTGTGCTCTTCGTCCTCCTCCTGGCGTTGTGTTGGATAAGGGCCCTCCAACACACATTAGCCAGAGACCAGCAGGCTGTACATCAAGCCTTGGTAGCCACAGAGCATGGTAGCTCACCCCAAATATGGCTTATCATGCTGGACCGGTAGTCAATGACGGGTAATGAGGACAATAACAGCGTACTAACCTAAGACAGAAGCTGCAGCATGCTCTGCAGTATTTGATGATGGGTAAGGGCGCAAGTTGATTGTCCCAACCTAAGACAGGCACGGTCCCTTATCCATACAAATAAATAAAGAAGGGGGAGCTGTCGGGGTCGCGCCCCTCAGATGGCGCCGGTTGCACCCCTAAGATGGTGCCAGCTACATAGCCCAAGCAGCACAGACAGCCTAAAAAACATCCGCCCTGGCCACACATGACCTCGTGCTCTTCACATGAACACCACATGCCACCACTGCCTACGAGCCCCAGATACTTCCTGTTCCCGTGGACGCCTCTGTGATTGGCTGTATACCTCCTGTTCACGTGAACACCTCTGTGATTGGCTGTTATACCCTATATAAGGCAAGGGAACTTCCCTGCAGAGGAGAAAAAAAGATCGACCAGGGAATAAACAAGAGCTTGTGCATCGACCTGTGTGTGTGTTGGTGCTGCGTCATCTCTGCAGGCAGGGAGAGCACAAGAGCTCCCCTGCCCGGGGTCTCCAGGTGGGCCACAAATTTCCGCGCGTTTTCCGGGCAGCCGCCCCATGTCCCGGGCGAGAAAGAGCCCTGGGCCACGGAGAGAAGGGCGGTCCACAGGGCTGCCCCAAACCGGGCAATTCTCACGAGCGTTCCGCCCCTTGTCCTTTTTGGAGAAGCAAATAGACTCTTCCATACAGACACTCAACCAATTTCGGTTCCAAAACACCATGGGTTGAATTGGGTTCTCCCGTCACCAGTCCCCCACCAAGAGGGCCCTCCTGAAGCATCCTGACAGCACATTGCCATCAACGTGGGGCAACGGGTCACAGTGCTGACTGAGTGGGGGCCTGACTCCAGCAATCTTACCACCATTCCTGAGTATGGGGAAACAGAGGCTTCAGCTCAACACTCTGACCAGAAACAAAAAGCAGCCGTACCTCACGTTTCTTGCAGGCCCTCATCGCTGCTCTCAGAACCAGCAGGTTGCACAGTCAGCTCTTCTGGTGTGTTGGCCAAGGCAGCTCGAGCTGCCCACGCTGGGGGCAAGCAGCATTTCACCCTAATGAGCTCCTGGAACCACAACTCACCACACTGTCCAGTGGCATGAATCGATACTACAGAGCATACCACAGACCCCTAAGGCAGCTCCGAAAAGCCTCTGTAGGTCAAAAGCCACATGAACTCTGTGCCTGCAGATGGGGACTTCTAGGCCAACCCGAAGAATCCATAGCCCACCAAAGTGGAACCAGCAAGGCCGACCGCCACCATCTCTTAGGCCTGTGGTGCTCCCCTCCTTGGCCCTGTCCCATGGATACGGTCCAGCCTACAGCAATCTATCCTGTTAATGCCATTCTGATCAAAATTCCACCGGTATCTTTCAAAGAGCTGGAAGAAACACAAGCCAAAAATTGATGTGGAATCAGAAGAGACCCCATATTGCTAAGAAAATAACGAAAAGAAAAACATAACTGGGAGCATCACATTGTCTGGTTTCAAGGGTTACTACAAAGCTGTGATCACCAAGACAGCATGGGACTGGCATCAAAACAGACCCATAGGCCAGAGGAAAAGAGTAGAGAGCTCAGATATGGACCAACAAATCTACAGTCAAATAATTTTCCAACAAAGCAGGAAAAAAATATGTACAGAGGAAAACAGACAATCTCTTCAATAAATGGTGCTGCAAAAATGGGGACAGCTATGTGTAGATGAATGAAACTCAACCATTCTCTGACACCATACACAAAGAGAAACTCATAATGGATAAAAGACCTCAACATGAGGCAGGAATCCATCAGAATCTTGGAGAACATACTCAATAACCTCTTCAACATTGCCCACAACTACTTCTTTCGAGATATGTCTCCAAAGGCAAAGGAAACAAAATCAAAGATAAACTTTTGGGACATCCTCAAGATCCAAAGCTGCTGAACAACAAAGGAAACTGTCAAAAAAACAAAGGGTCAACCCATGGATTTCGAGTAGATATTTGCAAATGACAGGACAGACAAAAGGCTGATATCCAGGATCTAGAAAGAACACCTCAAACTCAACACACACAAAACAGATAATCATATCAAAAAGTGGGCAGAAGATATGAAAAGTCACTTCTCCAACGAAGACATACAAATGGATATCAGACACATGAAAAAATGCTCACCATCAGTAGCCATTAGGGAGTTGCAAACTAAAACGACCTTGAGATAGCTCCTGACACCAGTTAGAATGCCAAAATACACAAGACAGGAAAGGACATATGTTGGAGAGCATGTGGAGAAAGGGGAATCCTCTTACACTGTGGGTGGGAATGAAAGTTGGTGCAGCCTCTTTGGAGAACAGTGTGGAGATTCCTCAAGAAATTAAAAATAGAAATTCCTAATAACCCTGCAATTCCACTCCTAGGTATTTAACCCAAACATATAAATGTAGTGAAAAGAAGGGCCATCTGTAACCCAATGTTTAGAGCAGTAATGGCCACGGTTGCCAAATTGTGGAAAGAACCAAGATGTCCTTCAATGGAATAATGGATAAGGAAGGTCCATATACACTATGGAGTATTATGCCTCCATTCAGAAAGTATGAATACCCAACTTTAGTAGCAACATGGAAGGGCATGGAAGAGATTCTGCTGAGTGAAATAAATCAAGCAGAGAGAGTCAATTATCATATGGTTTCACTTCTGTGTGGAGTATAACAAATAGCATGGAGGACAAGGGGCGATGGAGAGGAGAAGGGAGTGGAGGGAAATTGGAAGGGGAGGGGAACCATGAGAGACTATGGACTCTGAAAAGGAATCTGAGGGCACCTTTATTTCTCTTTGTTGTCTGATTCTGGTTGCTAGGACTTCTAATCCTATGTTGAACAAGAGGGGTGAAAGTGGGCATCCTTGTTTCATTCCTGATCTCAACGGGAATTCTGCAAGCTTTTTCCCATTGAGGATGATATTTGCTGTGGGTCTTTCATAGATAGATTCGATGAAGTTCAGGAATGTTCCCTCTATCCCTATACTTTGAAGCGTTTTAATCAGAAACGGATGCTGGATTTTGCCAAATACTTTTTCTGCATCAATTGAGAGGGCCATGCGGTTCTTCTCTTTTCTCATATTAATTTGTTCTATTACATTGATTGATTTGAGAACGTTTAACCATCCTTGTAGGCCAGGGATGAATCCCACCTGGTCATGGTGGATAATCTTTTTAATGTGCTATTGAATCTTGTTTGCTAGGATCTCGTTGAGAATCTTAGCATCCATATTCATCAGTGATATTGGTCATAAATTCTCCTTTTTGGTAGGGTTTTTGCCTGAAAAACAATCTGAGGGGTTTTAAGTGGCGGGGGAGGTGGTAGTATGGGGTATCAGGTGGTGGGTATTGTAGAGGGAATGGATTGCATGGAGCACAGGGTATGGTGAAAAAATAATGAATACCGTTTTGCTGAATATAGATAAATTTAATTAAAAAATCTATTCAACATTAAAAGAATCTGAGGGCATTGAAAGAGAGGGGGTGGGATGTTGGGGAAACACGTGGTGGGTAATAGAGAGGGCCTGGAGTGCATGGAGCACTGGGTGTGGTGCTAAAACAATGAATATGGTTACACTGAAAAGAAATTGGAAAAAAAAAAAAAAAACAAGGATATGCCAAGAAGCTAAGCAACTTAGCTGAAATGGATGTATTCCTAGAAAACGTTAAAATTCCCAAATTGAACCAAGAGAAATGTACAACCTGAATAGACCGTTATCCAGTAATGAGATTAAAGCAGTGATCAAAAACTTCCCAGAAGACAAGACCACGGAACCTGAGGGTTCCCTAGTGAATTCAACCTAACTTTTAGAAAAGAAATAACACCTCTTCTCTTCAATCTCTTTCCAAAATTTGAAGCAGAAGGAAAACTTCCAGACACTTTATGAAGCCAGCATTACCCTGATCCACAAACAAGGTAAAAATGTCACCAAAAGGAGAATTTCAAATGAATATCACTGATAAATATGGATGCTAAGATTCTCAACAAGATTGTAGCTCATAGGAAGGTACAGTACATTAAACAGTCATTCCACTAAGACCGAGTAGGATCTACCACTGGGTTGCAAGATTGGTTTGACATTCGCAAATCAATCAATGTCATAGAACAAATAAGAAGAGAAGAGATAAGAACCACATCTTCCTCCAAATTGGTGAAGACAAAGCATTTGACAACATCCAGCATCCGCTCCTGACTAAAACGCTGCAAAGTATAGGGAGAGAGGGAATATTCGTCAACTTCATAAAATGTTTCTATGAAAAACCCACATTGAATGCAACCCTCAAAGGGTAAAAGCTGACAGCCTTTCGTTTGAAATCAGGATTATGACATGGATACCCACTCTCACGACTCTTGTTCAACATAGGATGTGAAGTCCTAGCAACAGCAATCAGACAACAAATCGAAATAAAAGGTGTCCAAGTTGGCAATCAAGAAGTCAAACTCTTTCTCCTCACAGATGACATACTTTATATGGAAAGTCCAAAACACTCTGCCCCAAGCTCTCAGAACTCATACTGCAATGAATAATGTGGCAGGATATAAAATCATAGTACTGAATTCAGTGGCTATCCCCTACATTATCAATGAAAATACAGAAAGGGAAATTAGAGAATCAATTCAATTTACTACAGCACCCAAACCATAAGAAACCTGGGAATAACCAAACCAAAGAGGTAAAGGGTTGTACTCGAGGAACTAGAGATCACTCATGAAAGAAATGGAAGAAAACTGAAAAGATGGAAAATTGGAAAATTATTGCATTCTCGTGGATCAGAAGAATAAATATTGTTACAATGTCTATATTGCCTAGCGAAATCGATCTATTTAATTCCATTCCAATCAAAATTCCACTGGCATCTTTCAAAGAGTTGGAACAAACACATGCCTCAAATTTGTGTGGAATCAGATGTGACCCCGTATTGCTAAGAATTGATGAAAAGAGTTACAAAACTTGGAGCTACATGTTGCCTGATTTCAAGGGTTACAATGAAGCTGTGATCAGCAAGACAGCATGGGACTGACATATAAACAAACCCATAGACCAGTGGAACACAGTTGAGAGTTCAGATATGGAGCATCAACTCTATGGCCAAATAATCTTCAAGAAAGCAGGAAAAATATACAGTGGAAAAAAGACAGTCTCTTCAATAACAGGTGCAGGGAAAACTGGGCAGCTCTATGTAGAAAAATGAAACTCGGACATCTTCTTACACCATACATAAAGATAATGCATGTTGGTGCAACCTCTTTGAAGATGAGTGTGAAGATTCCTTAATTGATGAAGAAACAGCATTTGACAGCATCTGTTCCTGATTAAAATGCTTCAAAGTATAGGGATAGAGGGAATATTTATCAACTTCATAAAATGTTTATATGAAAAATTCACAGTAAATATCCGTAAATATCCTCCTCAATGGGTAAAAGCTAACAGCCTTCCCTTTGAGATCAGGAACATGACAAGTATGCCCACTCTCACCACTCTTGTTCAACATAGTATTTGAAGCCCTCGCATCAGCCAACAGACAATAAAGAGAAATAAAATGTATCCAAATTGGCAATGAAGTCAATCTCTCTCTTCACGGTTGACATACTTTATATGGAATACCCAAAAGTCTCCACCCCCAAACTACTAGAACTCATTCAGCAATTCAGTAATGTGGCAGGATACAAAATCTTTATACAGGAATCATTGGCTTTCATAGACATTACCAATGAAAATACAGAAAGGGAAATTAGAGAATTGATTCCATTTACTACAACACACAAACGATAAGATACCTGGGAAGAAACCAAACCAAAGAAGAAAGGATTTGTAAGTGAGGAACTACACAACACTCATGAAAGAAATTGAAGAAAACAAAAATGACAGAATACCATTGCATGCTTATGGATCAGAAGAATAAACATTGCTAAAATGTCTAGACCTTTAATGTTAAGTGACTGCCTAGAGCAATCAATCCTTTTAATGCCTTTCCGATGAAAATTCCAACAGTATGTTTTAAAGCGCTGGAGCCAACACAAGCCTAAAATTTGTGTAGAATCAGAGAGACTCTGTATTGCTAAGGAAATGCCGAAAAGAAAAACAAAACTGGGAGCATCACGTTGTATGATTTCCAGTGTTATAAAAAGCTGTGATCACCAGTACAGCATGGGACTCACATAAAACAGAATCATAGACCAGTGGAACCGAGTAGAGAGCTCAGATATGAGCAATAAACTCTATGGTCAAATAATCTTCAACAAAGTAGGAAAAAAATATACAGTGGAAAAAAGACAGTCTCTTCAATAAATGGTGCTGGGAAAATTGGGACAGCTATGTGTAAATGAATGAAACTCGACCAACACAAAGAGAACTCGAAATGGATAATAGACCTAAACTTGAGGTAGGAATCCATGAGAGTCATAGAGGGAAACATAGGCAATAACCTCTTCAACACGGGCCACAGCAACTTCTTTCAAGATATGTCTCCAAAGACAAAGCAAACAAAAGCAAAGATGAACTTTTGGGACTTCATCAATTCAAAAGCTTCTGCACAGCAAAGGAAAGAGTCAACAAAACACAGAGGCAACCCACGGAATGGGAGAAGATATTTGCAAATGATAGCACAGACAAAATGTCGATATCCAGGATCTAAAAAGAACTCCCCAAACTCAACACATACAAAGCAGACAGTCATATAAAAAATGGGCAGAATATAGGAACAGACATTTCTCCAATGAAGACATACAAATGGCTATCAGACACATGAAAAAAGGTTCATCATCACTAGCCCTTATGGAGACTCCAATTAAAACACATTGAGATAGCACCTGACACCAGTTAGAACGGCCCAAATCAGCAAGATAGGAATCAACATGTGTTGGAGAGGATGTGGAGAAAGGGGAACCCATCTCTCTACTCTGCTCCAGGAACGCTCCTCTGCACTGGTGCCCCCAGGTGGGTCCCATCATCTCTCCCATTTTCCAGGTGTCCGCAACATGTCCTGAGCAAGAAAGGGCCCATGGCCATGGGGAGCAGGGCGTTCACAGGGCTGTCCAACGCCAGCCAATTCTCAGTAGCATTCTGTCCAAACCGATCCTAGTTTGGGAAAAACGCTCCTGAGAATTGGCTGGACAGCACCCAGCGAACTCGCTTCTGGTGCCGCACGTCTGCATGACCGTCTCTTGGGCATGGCCCGGCATCATGAGTGATCATGTCCGAACCCCACCAGAATGTTCAAGTGTTAATACAAAGCTGTCAGGCCCTGGCGATTCCAAGGCCTCCTGCTCCTCAGCTTCTGGTGGTCCCTTCCCTGGCACTGTCCCATGGAGCGGGGCCTTCCCTGAGTCCCAGGCACGAGCCTTCACCTTCTTCCTCAACTCAGGACCTGGTAATGGTTCCTCAATTCTTTTTCCCCAACTTCCTACCTCAAGGGCCTGTTCCTCAAGACCTAAAACTGGGGAACCCTGAGAAACGCGGCCACTTTTCCCCCTCCCACCCCGACGCCAATGGTGATTTTTGGCGCTTCAGACAAGCCACGGAGCGAGAGAAACCTGCATGTCCACACTGAGATCAACCCCATCCTTGGGCGCCTCAGCCACCAGAAAAGTTGGAGGTACACGCCCGGCCACCACCCATCCCACAACTCGGCTCCGGGAACACTCTCTTGGGCCTTGTCCCCCAGGTGTGTGCGTCGTCTCGGCGCGTTTTCCAGGCGGGATAGGTTTGGGCAGAACGCTCGTGAGAATTGGCCAGAAAACGCCCAGCGAACTCGGTTAGGGCGCTGCACGTCTGCATAGCCGCCCCCCCCAGGCCTGGACGAGTATCAGGAGCAATCGTGGACGATCCTGCCAGGAAGCCCTCCGCAAGGCAGGCTGTGGCGAAGCCAATGCCTGCTGCTAATCCTCGGCCTGCAGGGGTCCCATCCCTGGCGCTGTCCCATGGGGTCGGGCCGGCCAAAAAGCCTGGGCTCGAAATTTCGCTGGCTTCCCAGCTTTCCGCTTCTGCGGTCATGTACCTCGGTGCCTCCATCTGTGGAACCCTGAGTCCGCGGCCACGCCTCCCCATCCCACCCTGGCGCCAAGGGTGCATTTCAGCGCTTTGGACAACCCTCCTAGGGAGATAAACCTTCGTGCCCACAATGAGGTCAGCCCCATCCTTGGGCGTCCAATCCGCCTGAAAAATGGAGGCGCATGCATGGCTGCCACCCTTCCTCCAACTCTGCTCCGGGAACGCTCCCCTGCGCTGCAGCCCCTGGTTTGTTCGCGTCGTTTCGGTGTGTTTTCCGGGTGTCCACCCCATGCCCCGGGCGAGAAAGGGGCTGGGCCAAGGAGAGCAGGGTGGTCCGCAGGGCTGCCCAACGCCGGCGAATAATCACGTTCATTCTGGCCAAATCGATCCCAGTTTGGGCAGAACAGTCCTGAGAATTGGCCGGAAAATGCCCAGGGAACGCGCTTCGGGCGTCTCACGTCTGCAGGGCCACCCCCAGGCTCTGGCCCGCATTGCGAGTGCTCGCTCCGGAACCTAGCCAAGGAGCCCTGCTCGAGGCAGACTCCTGCTGATCCTCCGCGTTCGGGGTTCCCATCCCTGGCGTTGTATCCATGGGGCCTTGCCCATCATGAATCCCGGGCTCGAACCCTCGCCTGCTTCCCCAGCCTTCTGCTTCCGGGGTCCTGTTATTCGTGGCCTCCATATCAGGAACCCTGAGTCCCACGACCACAGATCTCTCTACCACGTCAGCGCCAATGGTGCCTTTTGGCCCTTTGGACAACCCTCGGAGCGAGATAAACCTGCATGCTCACAATGAGGTCAGCCCCATTCTTGGGCGCCCCGTCTGCTCCAAAGGCAGAGGCGCACACCCGGCCACCACCATTCCATCAACTCCGCTCCGGGAACACTCACCCGCGCCAGAGCCCCCGGGTGGGGCGAGTAAATTCTGCCCATTTTCCAGTCCGCCGCAGCATGCCCTGGGCGAGAAAGGGCCCAGGAGAGCAGGGTCGTCCGCAAGGCTGCCCAATGCCGGCCAATTCTCACGAGTGTTCTGCCTAAACCGATCCAGGTTTGGGCAGAAAGCTCATGAGAATTGGCCGGAAAACGCCCAGCGAACTCGCTTTGGGGGCCGCATGTCTGCAGGATCGCCCACCCGTGCCTGGCCTGGCAACGCGAGCGCTCGCGCAGGATCCTCGCCAGGAAGCCCTCCGCAAGGCAGGCTTCAGTGAGGCCCCATGCCTCCTGCTCCTCGGCCTTTGGGGGTCCCCTACTTGGTGCTGTCCCATGGGGCCATGGCTGCCCCGAGACTCGGGCTGGAAATTTTGCCTGCTTCCCAGCCTTCTGCTTCCGGGGTCCTGTCCTTCGGTGCCTCCATTTGGGGAAACCTGAGTCCCGCAGCCACGCCTCCGCCTCCCACCCCAGTGCCAATGGTGCATTTCGGTGCTTTGGACAAGCCTCAGAGCGAAAGAAACTTGCATGACCCAACTGAGGACAGCCCCATCCTTGGGCGCCCCATCAGCCTGAAAAGACAGAGGCACACGCCCTGCCACCACCTGTCCTTCAAATCTGCTCCTGGAACGCTACCCTGCACAGGAGGCCCAGCGTGTCCCACGACGTTTCCCTGCATTTTCCCGGCAGCCGCCACATGCCCCATGCGAGAAAGTGCCCTGGGCCACGGAGAGCAGGGCGGTCCGCTGGGCTGCACAATGGCGGCCAATTCTCATGAGCGTTGTGCCCCAACCGATCCCAGTTGGGGCAGATGGCTCATAAGAATTGGACGGAAAATGCCCAGAGAACTCGCTTTGGGCGCCACACGTCTGCACGGCCGCCTCCCCGTGCCTGGCCTGGCATTGCGAGCGCTTGCTCCAGAACCCCGCTGAGGAGCCCTCCCTGAGGCAAACTGCGGCTAGGCCAACACCTGCTTATCCTCGGTCTGGGGTGGTCCCATCCCTGGCGCTGTACCATGAAGGCAGGTCCGTCATGGAGCCCGGGATAGAACCCTCGCCTGCTTCCCCAGCCTACTGATTCCAGGGTCCTGTCCCTCGTGGCCACCATATCGGAAACCCTGAGTCCCGAGGCCACGCCTCCCCATCTCACCCTGGCGCAAATGGTGCATTTTGGCGCTTCAGACAACCCTCCTAGCGAGATAAACCTGCGTGCCCACAATAAGGTCAGCCCCATCCTTGGGAATCCCATCCCCCGGAAGGACGGAGGCGCACACACCAGGCTGCCACCCTTCCTTCAATTCTGCTCGGAAAACGCACCCCTGCACCGCAGCCCCCAGGTGGGCCATGTCATTTCCGCGCATTTTCCGGGCGGCCGCCCCATGCCTCAGGTGAGAAAAGGCCCCGGGCCACGGAGAGCAGGGCGGTCCGCTGGGCTGCACAATGGCGGCCAATTCTCATGAGCGTTGTGCCCCAACCGATCCCGGTTGGGGCAGATGGCTCATAAGAATTGGACGGAAAATGCCCAGAGAACTCGCTTTGGGCACCACACGTCTGCACGGCCGCCTCCCCATGCCTGGCCTGGCATTGTGAGCGCTTGCTCCAGAACCCCGCCGAGGAGCCCTCCCTGAGGCAAACTGCGGCTAGGCCAACACCTGCTTATCCTCGGTCTGGGGTGGTCCCATCCCTGGCGCTGTACCATGGAGGCAGGTCCGTCATGGAGCCCAGGATAGAACCCTCGCCTGCTTCCCCAGCCTACTGATTCCGGGGTCCTGTCCCTCATGGCCACCATATCGGAAACCCTGAGTCCCGAGGCCACGCCTCCCCTTCTCACCCTGGCGCAAATGGTGCATTTTGGCGCTTCAGACAACCCTCCTAGCGAGATAAACCTGCGTGCCCACAATAAGGTCAGCCCCATCCTTGGGAATCCCATCCCCCGGAAGGACAGAGGCGCACATACCAGGCTGCCACCCTTCCTTCAACTCTGCTCCGAAAACGCACCCCTGCACCGCAGCCCCCAGGTGGGCCGTGTCATTTCCGCGCATTTTCCGGCGGCCGCCCCATGCCTGAGGTGAGAAAAGGCCCTGGGCCACGGAGAGCAGGGCGGTCCACAGGGCTTCCCAACGCCGGCCAATTCTCACATTATTTCTGCCCAACCGATCCTGGTTTGGACAGAACGATCCCAGTTTGGACAGAACGCTTGTGAGAATTGGCTGGAAAATGCTCGTTGAACTTGCTTCGGGTGTCACACGTCTGCAGGGCCGCCCCAAGGGCCTTGCCCGGCATTGGGAGCACTCACTCCTGAACCCGACCAAGGAGCCCTCCGCGAGGCAGACTGCGGCGAGGCAGACACCTGTTGATCCTCGGCCTGCGGGGGTCCCATACTTAGCACTGTACCATGGGGCCGGGACCCTCATGAAACCAAGGCTCGAACCCTTGCCTGCTTCCCCAGCCTTCTGCTTTCGGGGTCCTGTCCCTCGTGCCTTCCATATCGGGAACACTTTGTCCCACGGCCCGCATCTCCCTACCACGCCGGGGCCAACGGTGCCTTTCGGTGCTTCAAACAACCCTCCGAGCGAGATAAAAATGCATGCCCACAATAAGGTCACCCCATCCTTGGGCGCCCCATCTGCCCGAAATACGGAGGCACACGCCCGGCCGCCACCCATCCTTCAAATCTGCCCCGGGAATGCTCCCCTGCCCCAGTGTCCCCGGGTGGGCCGCGTCGTTTCCACCCGCTTTCCGGGAGGCCGCAGCATACACTGGGCGAGAAAAGGCCCTGGGCCACGGTGAGCAGGGCGGTCCGCAGGGTTGCCAAACGCCGGCCAATTCTCCTGAGCGTTCTTCCCAAACCGATCCCGGTTTGGACAGAACGCTAGTGAGAATTGGCCGGAAAACGACTGGCAAACTCGCTTTGGGCGCAGCACGTCTGCAGGGCCGCCACCCCAGTCCTGGCCCGGCATCGCGAGCTCTTGCGCCCGAACCCCGCTAGGAAGCACTCCGAGTGGCAGGCTGGGGCGAGGCCGATGCCTCCTGAACCTCAGCCTGCGGTGGTCCCCTCCCTGGTGCTCCCCCATGTGGCCCGGCCGGCCTCGAGGCCGGGGCTCGAACCCTCGCCTTCTTCCCCTACTTCCGCTTCCGGGGTCCTGTCCCTCTTGGCGGCCATATCGGGAACCCTGAGTTCATGGCCACACATCTCCCTCCTACCCCAGCGCCAACGATGCCTTTGGAGGCTTCGGACAACCCTCAGAACGAGATAAACCTGTGTGCCCACACTGAGGTCAGCCTCATCATTATCTGCCCGGATAATGATGCACGCCCGGCAGCCACCCGTCCTACAACTCTGCTCCGGGAACTCTCCCCTGCGCCAGAGACCCCGGGTGGGCCGCGTCGTCTTGGCGCATTTTCTGGGTGGACGCCCCATGTCCTGGGCGAGAAAGAGTCCTTGGCCACAGGGAGCAGGGACCTGCGGACCGCCCAAAGCCGGCCAATTCTCTAGAGCATTCTGCCCAAACTGATCCCAGTTTGAGCAGAATGCTCGGGAGAATTGGCCGGAAAACGCCCAGTGAACTCGCTTCGGGCACCATAGTTCTGCCGAGCCACCCTCCCTGGGCCTGGCCCGGTATCTCGAGGGCTCATGCCTGAACCCCACCAGGAAGTCCTCCTTGAGGCTGCATGCAGCGTGGCCGATGCCTACTGCTCCTCGGCCTGCAGGGTCCCCTCCCTGGCACTTCCCATGGGGCTGGGCCCACCCCTGAGGCCCGGTGTCGAAACCTTGGCTATTCACCAGCCTACCGCTTTCAGGGTCCTGTTCCTCAGAGCCTCTAATTGGGGAATCCTGAGATCCGCGGCGACGCTTCCCCTTCCCACCCTGGCGACAACCGTGCATTTCAGCGCTTCGGAAAAGACTCAAGCGAGAGAAATCTGCTTGTCCCCACTGAGGTCAGCCACATCCTTGGGCACCCCAGCCGCAGGAAAAGTCCCATGGGGCCGGGCCCATCACGAAGCCCGGGCACAAACCCTCGCCTGCTTCATCAGCCTTCTGCTTCCGGGTCCTGTCCCTCCGTGGCCTCCATATCGGGAACCCTAAGTCCCGCGGCCACGCATCTCCCTACCACGCCGGTGCCAAGGGTGCTTTTCTGCTCTTTGGAGAAGCCTCGGAGTGAGAGAAACCTGTGTTCCCCCACTGAGGTCAGCCCCATCCTTGGGCACCCCTGTCTCCTGAATAGAGAGAGTCGTACTGCTGGCTGCCACCCGTACAGAACGCTTGTGAGAATTGGCTGGAAAATGCCCGTCGAACTTGCTTCGGGTGTCACACGTCTGCAGGGCCGCCCCAAGGGCCTTGCCCGGCATTGGGATCACTCACTCCTGAACCCCACCAAGGAGCCCCTCCCCAGGAATGCTCCCCTGCCCCTGTGTATTGGTCCTTTTTCCTTTTGGATGCCTGCCATGATTTTTAAGCGACCTTGGCAACTGGGTTCACATCGGTCCTCAGGGCCCCTCAATTCCGCCCAATTCCCACGAACGTCCTCTCCATGTTGATCTCGGGTTGGAGCAGAACCAGCGTGGTCTCTCTTGTAAACCACCTCTACCCTCGTTGTTTCCCTGCCCTAAAACCCAGATTCTGCCACACTGCAAGTTCCATTTCCTAAAGTCAATGTAGACTGGAGCCCTCTCGGCACTGGCAGATCGGTGTAGCCATTCCCCATCCATAACCCAAACTCTAAGTCATGTCTTCAAGCTTCCTTCTACAGGGGCCTGTCTCCCAAACTCTCTGGCTTGGGAAACCTGAAGTCACACCGTAGGAGTCCACCAGCCATCTAGCTGGTCACCAGTCTGTTTGGAGCTGTATGGGGCCATCAGAGCCAGTGCAAAATACCATGTCTCCATGAGTCCTCACCCACGTTCTGCTGCCCCCCAGAGCGTGCTGCTCCACCTGACCACCATCCTCATTTCAGCTCCCCAGGGTTCCAACCTCCAGATCAGCAGTTCGGATATGAAACACCCTTACATCAGCTCCCTTCAGGGACCCCTGTCAGCTCTAGGCAGAACTGGAACTCCCTTGCATGCCAAAAATACTGGGTTCTCCTCTCCTTCTTCTCGATGGACATCGGTCCAAAGCTTCCTTGACAAAGGGGGAAGTCAACCTCTTGACTGCTTCACACCTCCTTCCCTCTTCTTCCTTATTTCTCTCCACTTACCTTTGTACCTGGGCGAACTGCAAGGAACATATCCATGGAACATCTGACATCTGAAACTTTCTGACAGCTTTCTGAGGGCGCCTTATGCAAACAGAATGTAGTGGATCATAACACAGTATGTTTGCTAATGATCATCAAGACAACAAGAGAACAAAATCAATCCATTTTTACCTCCGTCTTCATGAAGTAGAACACGGTCTTCTTTCTTTCCATCTTCTTACTTCCTTCACATCCATTCCAAGTCCTTTCCATGCAGTGTTTGTTCCAACGCGTCAGGGGTAGGAGTTCAGGATTCCTCCCCTGCACAGAACACCCAGAGCTCATCACAATGACTGCCCTCCCTAAGAGCCATCACCAACTGAATCCTTCCCCTCCACACCCCTGCTCTCTAGCTACCTTCAGTTGGTGCTCTATGTTGGAGTCTCTTTCCTCACTGACCCCTCTTTCTCCCCCCACTATGTTCATCTTTTATTTCTGAAATTGCATAGACTGCAAATGATAGGCTATTGGTCATTTCTTACTGATATGGCTTCGCTAAATCCACTCTAGATCCATCCACATCCTCGCAAATGGTAAGATTACATTCTTTCTGAACCTAGCTCCTATTACAGTGAGAATATATATGTGGGAGACTAGATGTCTACATGATGACATATATATATATATATATATATATATATATATATATATATATATTTCAGCGAATGGACATTGGGACACCCTCCATCATATGCCATGGTTGATAATGCTGCTGTCCATATCACGGTGCTTGTACACCATTAGTTGTGCATTTTTGTGCCCTTGAGGGAAATTCTTAAAAGGGCAACTGCTGTTTCCTAAGGTTGTTCTGTTTTTAGCATTTAGAAGAACCACCGTGCTCTTTTCCAGAGGGGCTGCAAGAACCCACATGCCCACCGAGAGTGCAGGAGCTCGATTGTATGAGGAAGGGTTGCATGACCTATTTTTAGTTCTTTTACCTTCCTTTCTAATTCCTCCCCACTTAACTCCTCCTCTTCACCATTTTCACTGCCAATTTCAGAGGAATGGGAGGAGTGCAAAGAGTGTCCCTCTTTTACTTCCTCTAAAATGGAACTTCCTTCTTTTAGGGGACCTGTAAATTTGTCCTTTTTAACGGTAAGGCAGCTCCTCACAAGAGCCCATATAGCCATGGTGCCTGTTGGCAAAGGCTGCTGAGCATCAGCCTTTCTCAAATCTTCTCCCAAATGTTCCCACTGTGGTACACTTAAGAGGCCCTCATCTAAAAACCAAGGGGCTTGATGCTCTATTGCTCTTAGGAACGCTCGAGCAGTTCGAGCTTTAAGAGGGGTTCCGTTAACTTCCAAAAGTGCCCGCAAGGGGCTCTCCATTCGGAGTCTAGAAATTTCCGACCCCATTATCTTTACCTTTACAGTCGCGATCCGCAAACATACAGCTGCTGTCCCTTTGTGGTTGCTCTTCAGCAAACTTCTAACCTTTCCTTTGTGGTCGTCCTAGTGATGAACGTGCAATCCCTTTGTGGTTGCTCTTCAGCAAACTTCTCACCTTTCCTTTGTGGTCATCCTAGTGACGAACGTGAAATATGACGAGGGGGAAAAGGTACTCATGTATTGCCTTCTCTCACCTTCTCCCTAAAATGCTAAGTTTAAAAAGCGGCACAACTTCTATTCCATGAAATCTTCCTGTTAGAACTACCACTTCTAAAAATCAAATAAACAAAATGGAAACATTGTATTTCACTCTGACAAAACTGTTCAACGTGAGATCAATGCACATAAAATTAAAAATTTAAATATACCTCAATATTATCAGTAAATCGGAACATATCTCAACCAGTATCAGAATTTCTACCTTCACTGTATCTTTGCTATTTTTAAATATACTCACAGTTCCCGGGTTTCAGCACCATATGTCACGCTCTCCCTGCCTGCAGAGATGACGCAACACCAACACACACACAGGTCGATGCACAAGCTCTTGTTTATTCCCTGGTCGATCTTTTTTTCTCCTCTGCGGGGAAGTTCCCTTGCCTTATATAGGGCATAACAGCCAATCACAGAGGTGTTCACGTGAACAGGAGGTATACAGCCAATCACAGAGGTGTTCACGTGAACAGGAGGTATCTGGGCCTCATAGGCAGTGGTGGCATGCCGTGTTCATGTGATGAGTGCGAGGTCACGTGTGGCCAGGGCGGATGTTTTTAGGCTGTCCGTGCTGCTCGGGCTATGTAGCCGGCACCATCTTAGGAGTGCAACCGGCGCCATCTGAGGGGCGTGACCCTGACAGGGAGCATTCCTGGAGCAGATTTGAAGGTCGGGTGGCGGCCGGGCATACACCTCCGCCTTGAAGGCAGATGGGGAGCCCAGGATGGGGCTGACCTCAGTTGGGGCATGCAGGTTTCTCTCGCTCCGAGGCTTGAGGAAGTGCCGAAAGGCACCGTTGGTGCTGGAATGGGAGGGGGAGGCGTGTCCGCGGGACTCACGGTTCCCCAGATGGAGACACTGAGGGACAGGACCCCGGAAGCGGCCGGCTGGGAAGCCGGCGAAATTTCGAGCCCAGGCTACCTGGCGGGCCCGGCCCCATGGGACAGCGCCAGGGATCAGACCCACGCAGGCCGAATATCAGCAGGCATCGGCCTCGCCACAGTCTGCCTCACGGAGGGCTCCTTGGTGGCGTTCGGGAGCTAGCGCTCACAATGCCGGGCCAGGCCCTGGGGGCGGCCCTGCAGACGTGTGACGCCCGAAGCGAGTTCGCCGGTCGTTTTCCGGCCAATTCTCACGAGCGTTCTGCCCAAATTGGGATGGGTTAGGGCAGAACGCTCATGTTAATTGGCCGGCGTTGGGAAGCCCTGCTGACCGCCCTGCTCTCCGTGGCCCAGGGCAATTTCTGGGCCGGGGCATGGGGTGGCCGTCCGGAAAATGCATGGAAACAACGCAGCCCACGCGGAGGCCCTGGCACAGAGCGGAAGGACGAGTGGTGGCCGGGCGTCCGCCTCCGTCTTTTGGTCAGCTGGGTTGCCCAAGGATGGGGCTGACCTCAGTTGGGGCATGCAGGTTTCTTTCGCTCATAGGCTTGTCCGAAGCACCAATAGGCTCCGTTGGCCTCGGTGTGGGAGGGGGAGGCGTGGCCGCGGGACTCCGGGTTCCCCAGATGTAGGCACCGAGGGACAGGACCCCGGAAGTGGACGGCTGGGAAGTAGGCGAAAATTCGACCCCGAGTCTCTGGTCAGCCCTGACCCCATGGACAGCGCCAAGGAGGGGACCCCCGCAGGCCAAGGAGCAGGAGGCGTCGGCCTCGCCGAAGCCTGACTCTTGGAGGGCTTCCTGGCAAGGTTCGTGCAGGAGTGCTTGCGATGCCGGGCCAGGCCCGGAGGGGGTGCCGTGCAGACTTGCAGCACCTGAAGCGATTTCGCCGGGCGTTTTCCGGCCAATTCTCACGGGCGTTCTGCCCAAACCAGAATCGGTTTGGGCAGAACGCCCGTGAGAATTGGCCGGCGTTACAACCCTGGGGACTGCCCTGCTCTCCCGTGGCGAGGGCCCTTTCTGGCCCGCCGCATGGACGGCTGCGCGGAACCGACACTGCCCACGCTGGTGCCCCGGGGCAGGGGAGCGTTCCCAGAGCAGAGTTGAGGGATGGGTGGCAGCCTGGCATTGCAAGCGCTCGCTCCCAAATCTGCCAAGGAGCCCTCCGTGAGGCAGACTGCGGCGAGGCCAACACCTGCTTATCCTCTACTGGGGTCCTGTCCCTCGGTGCCTCCATCAGGGGAACTCTGAGTCAGCCCATCCTTGGGTGCCCCATCCGCCCTATCGATGGAGACGTATATCAGGCCGCCACCCGTCCCTCATCTCTGATCCGGGAAGGGTCCCCTGCACCCGGGAATCCGGGTGGGCCCCGTCGTTTCCTCATGTTTTCCGGGCAACCGCCCCATGCCCCCGGCGAGAAAGGGCCCTGGGCCACGGAGCCAACGCCACTAATTCTCCCGGCGTTCTGCCCAAACCGATCCCGATTTGGGCAGAACGCTCGTGAGAATTGGCCAGAAAACGCCCGGCGAACTCGCTTTGAACCGCCGCACGTCTGTACGGCCGCCCACACCCTGGCCCTGTCGCGGCATTGCGAGCAATCGCGCACAAACCCCGCCAGGAAGCCCTCCCCGAGACAGGCTGGGGTGAGGCCAACGCCTCCTGCTAATCCTCAGCCTGCGGGGGTACCTGCCCTGGCACTGTCCCATGGGGCCGGGCCCGCTACGAAGCCTGGGCTCGAAATTTCGCCTCCTTCCCAGCCGTCCCCTTCCGGGGACCTGTCCCTTGGTGCCTCCATCTGGGGAAACCTGAGTACCGCAGACAGGCCTCCCCCTCCCACCCCGCCAACAATGGTGCATTTAGGCGCTTTGGACAAGCCTAGGAGCGAGAGAAACCTGCATGACCCAACTGAGGACAGCCCCATCCTTGGGCGCCCCATCCACCCTATTGACGGAGGCGTACCTCCGGCCGTCACCCGTCCTTCACTCTGCTCCAGGAAAGCTCCACTGTGCCGGGGCCTAGGGGTGGGCCTCGTCGTTACTGCGCGTTATCCGGCGGCCGCCCCATGCCCCGGGCGAGAAAGGGCCCTGGGACACGGAGAGCAGGCCGGTCCGCAGGGCTGCCCAACGCCGGCCAATTCTCACGAGCGTTCTGCCCAAACCGGGATCGGTATGGGCAGAACACTCGTGAGAATTGGCCGGAAAATGCCCGGAGAACTTGCTTCGGGTGCGGCAAGTCTGCACGGCCGCCCCCCAGGACTGGCGCGGCATTGGGAGCGATTGCACCCGAACCTTGCCAGGAAGCACTCCGGGAGGCAGGCTGCAGCGAAGCCGATGCCTGATGATCCTCGGCCTGCAGGGGTCCCATCCCTGGCACTATACCATGGGGCCGAGCTCGTCAAGAAGCCCCATTGAACCCTCGCCTGCTTTGCCAGCCTTCTGCTTCTGGGGTCCTGTCCCTCGTGGCCTCCATATCGGAAACCCTGAGTCCCGAGGCCACGCATCTCCCTACCCCGCCGGCGCCAGCGGTGCCTTTCGGTGCTTCAGACAACCCTTGGAGTACGATAAACCTGCGTGCCCACAATGAGGTCAGCCCCATTTTGGGCGCCCCATCTGCCCGAAAGACGGAGGCGCATGGCCGGCCGCAACCGGTACTTCAACTCTGCACCGGGAATGCTCCCCTGTGCCGGCGCCCCCGGGTGTGCCGCGTCATTTCCGCGCGTTTTCCGGGCGGCCACAGCATACCCTGGGCGAGAAACGGCCCTTGGCCATGGAAAACAGGGTGGTCCGCAGGGCAGCCCAATGCCGGCCAATTCTCACGAGCGTTCTGCCCAATCCGATCCCGGTTTGGGCAGAAGGCTCGTGAGAATTGCCGGAAAACGCCCGGCGAACTCGCTTCGTGCACTGCACATCTGCAGGACTGCTCCCCCAGGCCTGGCACAACACCGCCAGCGCTCAGGCACGGACCTCCGTAGGAAGCCCTCCGTGAAGCAGACTGCAGCAAGGCTGACGCCTCCTGCTCTTCGGCCTGCGGGGGTCCCCTCCTTGGTGCTGTCCCATGAGGCTAGGGCTGCCCCGCGACTCAGGCTCGAAAATTTCACCTGCTTCCCGGCCTTCCGCTTCTGGGGTCCTCTCCCTTGGTGCCTCCATCTGGGGAAACCTGAGTCCCGTGGCCATGCCTCCCCCTCCCACCCCGGTGCCAATGGTGCATTTTGGCGCTTGGGACAACGCTTGGATAGAGAGAAAGCTGCATGACCCACCTGAGGACAGCCCCATCTTTGGGCGCCCCATCAGTCCGAAAAGACGGAGGAGCACGCCCGGCCACCACGCGTCCTTCAACTCTGCTCCCGCATGCTCCCCTTCACTGGAGGTCCCGTGTGGGCAGCGTCATTTCTGTGCCCTTTCCAGGCGGCGGCCCCATGACAGAGTCGTGCCTGAATAGACAGAGTCTCATGGCCTGCTGCCACCCATCCCACAACTCTGCTCCAGGAACCTGCTCCCCTGCCCCTTCGTATTGGTCGTTTTTCCTTTTGGACGCCAACTGCCCTTATTTTTAAGCGACCTTGGCCACTGGGGTCACGTTGGTCCTCAAGGCCTTTCAATTTCCGCCAATTCCCATGAGCGTCCTCTCTATGTTGATCCTGAGTTGGAGCAGAACCAGCCTGGTTTCTCTTGTAAACCACCTCTACCCTCGTTGTTTTACCTGCCCCAAAACCCATATTCTGCCTCACTGCAGAATCCATTTCCTGAAGTCAACCCCGAAGGGAGCCCTCTCGGCATTGGCAGAATGGTGCAGTCATTCTGCATGTCCATCACCCTAACCTTAAGTCGTGTTTTCAAGCTTCCTTCGACAGAAGCCTCTCTCGCAAACTCTCTGGCTTGGGAAACCGGAAGTCACACCATAGGAGTCCGCCAGACACCTAACAGGTCAACAGACTGTTTGGAGTTGCACAGGGCTGTCAGAGCCAGTGAAAAATGCCATGTCCCCATGAGTCCTCACCCACGTTCTGCTGCCCCCTGGAGCATTATGCTCCACCTGACCACCATCCTCATCTTGACTCCTTGTGGATCCAACCTCCAGATCAGCAGTTCGGAGGATATGCAACAGCCTACCTCAGCTCTCTTCAGGGACCCCTGTCAGCTCTAGGCAGACCTAGAACTACCCTGCCTGTCAAAAACTCTGGGTTCCGCTCTCCTTCTTCTTGATGGACATCGGCCCAAGGCTTCCTTGACAAAGGGGGAAGGCTACCTCTTGACTGCTTCACACCTCCTTTCCTTTTCTTCCTTATTTCTCTCCACTTACCTTTGTACCTGGGCAAACTGCAAGGATCATATCCATGGAACATGGATATGCTCTGACATCTGAAACTTCCTGGCAGCTATCTGAGGGCGCCTTAGGCAAACAGAATCCAGTGGATCATAACACAGTATGTTTGCTAATGATCATCAAGACAAGAGAGCAAAAATCACTCCATTTTTACCTCCGTCTTCATGAAGTAGATCACGGTCTTCTTCTTTCCTTCCTTCACTTCCATTCCAATTCCTTTTCACGCAGTGTTCGTTCCAATAATTCAGGGGTAGGATTCAGGATTCCTCGACTGCACAGAACACCCAGAGCTCATCACAACGACAGCCCTCCCTAAGAGCCATCACCCATTGAATCCTTCCCCT
This sequence comes from Mustela lutreola, assembly GCF_030435805.1. Classification (NCBI taxonomy): domain Eukaryota; kingdom Metazoa; phylum Chordata; class Mammalia; order Carnivora; family Mustelidae; genus Mustela; species Mustela lutreola. The sequence continues at coordinate 162,796,384 of NC_081294.1, read as the reverse complement.
CTACACCCCTGCTCTCTAGCTACCTTCAGTTGGTGCTCTATGTTGGAGTCTCTTTCCTCACTGACCTCTCGTTCTCCACCCACTATGTTCATCTTTTCTTTCTGAAATTGCATAGACGGCAAATGATAGTCTATTGGTCACTTCTTACTGATATGGCTTCGCTAAATCCACTCTAAATCCATCCACATCCTTGCATATGGTGAGATTACATTCTTTCTGAACCTGGCTCCTATTCCAGTGAGAATATGTGGGAGATTAAGTGTCTACATTCATATATATATATATCTCGCTCATCTGTGAATGGACATTGGGATGCCCTCCATCATTCGCCATGGTTGATAATGCTGGTGTCCATATCATGGTGCTTATACCCCATTGGTTGTGCATTTTTGTGCCCTTGTGTGAAATTATTAGGATGGCAACTGCTGTTTGCTAGGGTAGTTCTGTTTTTAGCATTCAGAGGTACCACGTGCTCTTTTCCAGAGGGGCTGCAAGAACCCCCATGCCCACTGACAGTGCAGAAGCGTTCCTCCTGAGGCAGAACCATCCCTGCCAGCAATTTTCTAAGGAGAAAACAGAAAACCTCGGAGATAACGTGACTCAGACAGCGCCTGGCAAGCAGCCCCAGAAAACCACCCCAGGGTTCCTCACGCCATGCCCTAAGAAGCCATCAGAATGCCTCTATCCAGGGAAATTCCCAAGGACTCTCCTTCTGACTTCACCACCCATGTTACTACAGAGAAAGGATGCCATGGCCAACTCTCTAGAGGGTCCACTGAGTGAAACTAGGAAGTCAAGCTTCCCTTTTCAATCCTCCAATGCTCCTTGGAATTCGTTCGAATATTCCCTCTGCCCTCCTAGGAACTCTTTGGATAAAAAAGACAAATTCATTAGGATCCATCCCGTTGGACAATGGAGAAGCCATCCTCCAAGCCTCTATCTGACCACAAACAGCCACCTCCCTCTAGATGCCGGCCATTCCACCACAGCCTAGGACCCATGGAATCAACCTTGTTCGAAAAAGGAATGCATTCTACGTCCCAAACACACACCGAGTTCATCTCAACTTCCTGTCTAAATCCAAGGGATTGCCTAGGAAAGGTAAGTTCCAAATACTTCTTGGAACCAGAAAGAAGCAGTGAAAAGGAGATCCCATGCCAGGTGCTCCCTGCAAGGAAACTCAGGAAACCTAGCACCCACCTCCATGGCTGACAGCTATGTTCGTGGGACTTTTTGGCTCCACTGGAGGTGAGAGAAACCCATATGTTTAGGGTGAAAGAGAACTTTGACCTCCCGTGTTGGCATGGATGTGCCACTGTGCCCCACTAGCCTGCTGTTTTCTCTGAATGACGACGTCCTGGGACAAGATGCAGGATGGATTCAGACGCTGATTTACAGACTTTAGGTCTTGTGGGGTCAGAGCGAAGAAGGGCTGTCAGGTGCGGATATGGAGGCACCTTCCACCTAAAGCCTACACACGTGCTCCGATTCCTGGAGAAGGAGAGACACACGCTTGTTTATTAAGTGGTCATCCACTTCCTTCTCAAGCCGGCCCATGCCTTTGTCCTTTTTGGAGAAACAAATCGACTCTTCCAAACAGACACTCCACCCCTCGGTTCCAAAGGCACCATGGGTTGAACTGGGTTCCCCTGTCTCCAGTCCCCCACCGGGAGGGCCCTCCTGAACCATCCTGACAGCACATTGCCATCAAAGTGGGGCAACATGTCACAGAGCTGACTGAGTGGGGGCCTGACTCCAGCAATTCTTACCACCATTCCTGAGTATGGGGAAACAGAGGCTTCAGCTCAACACTCTGTCTAGGATAAACAAGCAGCTGTAACTCACGTTTCCTGCAGCCCCTCGCCACTGCTCTCAGAACCAGCAGGCTGCACAGTCAGCTCTTCTGGTGTGTTGGCCACAGCAGCTCACCGCTGCCCTTGCTGGGGGCAAGCACCATTGCACCCTAATGAACTCTGGGAACCACAACTCACTACGACATCCAGTGGCATGAATCGGTACTGCCGAGCATTCCACAGACCCCTAAGGCAGCTCCGAAAAGCCTCTGTAGGTCTAAAGCCACATGGACTCTGTTCCTGCAGATTGGGATTTCCAGGCCAACCCGACGAATCCATAGGCAACCAAAGCAGAACCGGCGATGCCGACGCCACCATCTCCTATGCCTGCGGTGCTCCCCTCCTTGGCCCTGTCCCATGGACACGGTTCAGCCTATAGCAATCTATCCTTTTAATGACATTCTGATCAAAATTCCAACAGTATCTTTCAAAGAGCTGGAGCAAACACAAGCCAAAAATTGGTGTGGAATCAAAGAGTCCCCGTATTGCTAAGAAAATACCGAAAAGAAAAACATAACTGGGAGCATCACGTTGCCTGGTTTCAAGGGTTACTACAAAGCTGTGATCACCAAGACAGCATGAGACTGGCATCAAAACAGACCCATAGGCCAGTGGAAAAGAGTAGAGAGCTCAGATACAGACCAACAGCTCTACAGTCAAATAACTTTCCAACAAAGCAGGAAACAAAATATACAGAGGAAAACAGTCTCTTCAATAAATGGTGCTGCGAAAATTGGGACAGCTATGTGTAGATGAATGAAACTCGACAATTCTCTGACTCCATACACAAAGAGAAACTCATATTGGATAAAAGACCTCAACATGAGGCAGGAATGCATCAGAATCTTGGAGAATATACTCAGTAACCTCTTCAACATTGCCCCCAACAACTTCTTTCGAGATATGTCTCCAAAGACAAAGGAAACAAAATCAAAGATGAACTTTTGGGACTTCCTCAAGATCCAAAGCTCTGAACAGCAAAGGAAACAGTCAACAAAACAATTGGGCAACCCACGGAATTCGAGTAGATATTTGCAAATGACAGGACAGACAAAAGGCTCATATTCAGGATCTAGAAAGAACACCTCAAACTCAACACACACAAAACAGATAATCATATCAAAAAATGGGCAGAAGATATACAAAGACACTTCTCCAACCAAGACATACAAATGGCTATCAGACACATGAAAAAATGCTCACCATCACTAGCCATTAGGGAGATGCAAATTAAAACGACCTTGAGATAGCACCTGACACCAGTTACAAAAGCCAAAATCCGCAAGGCAGGAAACAACATGTGTTGGAGAGGATGTGGAGAAAGGGGAATCCTGTTACACTGTTATTGGGAATGCAAGTTGGTGCAGACTCTTTGGAGAACAGTGTGGAGATTCCTTAAGAAATTAAAAATAGATCTTCCCTATAACCATGTAATTTACACTCCTAGGTATTTACGCCAGAGATTCAGTTGGAGTGAAAAGAAGGACCATCAGTAACCTAATGTTTAGAGCAGCAATGGCCACGGTTGCCAAACTGTGGAAAGAACCAAGATGCCCTTTAACAGAAGAACGAATAAGGCAGGTCCGTATACACTATGGAGTATTATGCCTCCATTCAGAAAGGATGAATACCCAACTTAGGTAGCAACATGGACGGGACTGGAAGAGATTCTGCTGAGTGAAATAAATCATGCAGAGAGAGTCAATTATCATATGGATTCACTTCTGTGTGGAGTATAACAAATAGCATGGAGGACAAGGGGAGATGAAGAGGAGAAGGGAGTGTAGAGAAATTGGAAGAGGAGGGAAACCATGCGAGACAATGGACTCTGTAAAAGAATCTGAGGGTTTTGAAAGAGCTGGGGTGGGAGGTTGGGGAAACATGTCGTGGGTAAAGGAAAGGGCACGGATTGCATGGAGCACTAGGTGTGGTGGTAAAACAATGAATACAGTACACTGAAAAGAAATTGGAACAAAAAGGCGCCGAAATAGCTCAGTTGGGAAAGCGTTAGACTGACGAAATTGGAACAAAAAATTATATGTGAATAAGCTAAGCCACCTTGGAGAAATGGATGCATTTCTCGGAAACTGTAAAATCCCAAAATTGACCCAGGAAGAAATGTACACCCTGAATAGATCGTTATTTAGTAACAGGATTAAAGCAGTGATCAAAAACCTCCCTAAAGACAAGACCCCGGGACCTGAAGGATGACCTATTGAATTCTACCACACTTTCAGAAAAGAACACCTCTCCTCCTGAAGCTCTTTCCAAAATATGAAGCAGAAAATCATGTTACAGAAATCAGTGGCTTTCTTCTACATTATCAATAAAAATCCCAAAAGGGAAATTAGAGAATCATTTCCATTTACTACAGCACCCAAACCAGAAGAATCCTGAGAATAAACCAAACCAAAGGGGTAAAGGATTTGTACTCGAGACACTAGAGAACACCCATGAAAGAAAAGCAAGTAAACCAAAAAGACGGAAAACCATTGCATTCTAATGGATCAGAAGAATAAATATTGTTAAAATGTCTATACTGCTTAGAGCAATTGATCCATTTAATGTCATTGCAATCAAAATTCCACCGGTATCTTTCAAAGAGTTGGAACAAACACACACCTAAAATTTGTGTGGAATCAGAAGCGACCAGTATTGCTAAGAATTGCTGAAAAGAGAAACAAAACTGAAAGCACCACGTTGCCTGAATTCAAAGGGATACTAGGAAACTGTGATTACCAAGACAGCATGGGACTGGCATAAAAACAGACCCATAGACCAGTGGAACACAGTAGAGAGGTCAGATATGGACCATCAACTCTATGGCCAAATAATTTTCAAGAAAGCAAGAAAAATATACAGTGGATAAAAGACAGTCTCTTCAATAAATATTGCAGCGACAACTTGGCAGGTCTATGTAGAAGAACAAAACTCATCCATCCTCTTAAACCATACACAAAGATAAAATAAAAATGGGAAAATACCTCCATATGAAACAGGAATCCATCAGAATCCTATCAGAGAACATAGGCAGTAATCTCTTTGATATCAGTCACAGTGACTTCTTTCAAGATATGTCTCCAAAGGCAAAAAACAAAAGCCAAAAAAAAAAAAACTTTGGGGACTTCATCAAATTCAAAAGCTTATACACTGGTCCAGATGGCGGAGAAGTAGCAGGCTGAGACTACATCAGCTACCAGGAGATCAGCTAGATAGCTTATCTAAAGATTACAAACACCTGAAAATCCAAGGGAGATCGAAGAGAAGAAGAACAGCAATTCTGGAAACAGAAAAAGAACCACTTTCTGAAAGGTAGGACCGGCGGAGAAGTGAATCCGAAGCGACGGGAAGATAGACCCCGGGGGTAGGGGCAAGCTCCCGGCAAGCGGCGGAGCAACAGAGCACAAAATCAGGACTTTTAGAAGTCTGTTCCGCTGAGGGACATCACTCGAGAGGCTAAACCAGGGCGAAGCCCACACGGGGTCAGCGTGGCCTCAGGTCCCGCAGGGTCACAGAAGGACCAGGGGTGTCTGAGTGTGGCAGAGCTTGCGGGTATTGGAACGGAAAAATCGGCTACAGAGACAGAGCAGAAAGTAAGATCACAGCTCGGGGTTACGTTGAACGGTCGCAGGCTCAGTGAGCTCAGAGCGTGGCCAGAGGTAAGGCAGATTGGAGTAACTTGGCGCTGTTCTCTGAGGGTGCACTGAGTAATGGGGCCCCAGTCTCTCGCTCCTCCGGGCTGGAGACCAAGAGGCCGCGATTTGTATTCCCGTCCTCCAGAACTCTATGGAAAGCGCTCAGGGAACAAAAGCTTCTGAAAGCAAAGCGAGCGGATTACTCAGCCCGGCCCCAGGTAAGGGCGGTGCAATTCCGCCTGGGGCAAAGACACTTGAGAATCACTACAGCAGGCCCCTCCCCCAGAATATCAACAAGAAATCCAGCCAAGACCAAGTTCACCTACCAAGGAGTGTGGATTCAATACCAAGGAGAGCAGCAGAATTCCAGAAGAGGAGAAAGCAAAGTACGGAACTCATGGCTTTCTCCCTGTGATATTTTTAGTCTTGCAGTTAATTTAATTTTTTTCTTTTTTCATTTTTTTTTCTCTTCTTCTGCTAAATTTTTTTAACTTTTAACTTTTTCTTTTTTTAATGTTTTTTAACTAATTTATCTAATATATATATATTTTCTTTTTTATATTTTTCTTTATTCATTTTCGTTTTTTAAAGTCTTTATTTGTTTAATTTTTTTTTCTTTATTTCTTTTTAAACTTCTTTTTATCCTCTTTCACCCCCTTCATGATTTGGGATCTCTTCTGATTTGGTTAAAGCATATTTTCCTGGGTTTGTTGCCACCTTTTAGTATTTTACTTGCTCCTTCATATACTCTTATCTGGACCAAATGACAAGGCGGAAAAATTCACCACAAATAAAGAACAAGAGGCAGTACCTAAGGCTAGGGACCTAATCAATACAGACATTGTTAATATGTCAGATCTAGAGTTCAGAATGACAATTCTCAAGGCTCTAGCTGGGCTCGAAAAAAGCATGGAAAATATTAGAGAAAGCCTCTCGGAGATATAAAAGCCCTTTCTGGAGAAATAAAAGAACTAAAATCTAACCAAGTTGAAATAAAAAAAGCTAATAATGAGGTGCAATAAAAAATGGAGGCTCTCACTACTCGGATAAATGAGGCAGAAGAAAGAATTAGTGATATAGAAGACCAAATGACAGAGAATAGTGAAACTGAGCAAAAGAGGGATAAACAGCTACTGGACCATGAGGGGAGAATTCGAGAGATAAGTGACACCATAAGACGAAACAACATTAGAATAATTGGGATTCCAGAAGAAGAAGAAAGAGAGAGGGAAGCAGAAGTTATACTGGAGATAATTATTGGGGAGAATTTCCCCCAATATGGCAAAGGGAACGAGCATCAAAATTCAGGAGGTTCAGAGAACGCCCCTCAAAGTCAATAAGAATAGGCCCACACCCCGTCACCTAATAGTAAAATTTACAAGTCTTAGTGACAAAGAGAAAATCCTGAAAGCAGCCCGGAAAAAGAAGTCTGTAACATACAATGGTAAAAATATTAGATTGGCAGCTGACTTATCCTCAGCAACCTGGCAGGCCAGAAAGAGCTGGCATGATATTTTCAGAGCACTAAATGAGAATATTATGCAGCCAAGAATACTATATCCAGCTAGGCTATCATTGAAAATAGAAGGAGAGATTAAAAGCTTCCAGGACAAACAAAAACTGAAAGAATTTGCAAACACCAAACCAGCTCTACAGGCAATATTGAAAGGGGTCGTCTAAGCAAAGGGAGAGCCTTCAAGTGGGCTCTCAGTAAGATCAGTAAGGGACAGAGACAATATACAGTAACAATCACCTTACAGGAAATACAATGGCACCAAATTCATATCTCTCAATAGTTACCCTGAATGTTAATGGGCTAAATGCCCCAATCAAAAGACACAGGGTATCAGAATGGATAAAAAAAACAAAACCCATCTATATGTTGCCTCCAGGAAACTCATTTTAAGACTGAAGTCACCTCCAGATTTAAAGTGAGGGTGGAAAAGATTTTACCATGCTAATGGACATCAGAAGAAAGCAGGAGAGGCAATCCTTATATCAGATCAATTAGATTTTAAGCCAAAGACTATAATAAGAGATGAGGAAGGCAGTATATCATACTCAAAGGGTCTGTCCAACAAGAAGATCTAACAATAATAAATATCTATGCCCCCATCGTGGGAGCAGCAAACTTTATAAACAAATTAATAACAAAATCAAAGAAACACATCAACAATAATACAATAATAGTAGGGGACTTTAACACTCCCCTGACTGAAATGGACAGATCATCCAAGGAAAAGATCATCAAGGAAATAAAGGCCTTAAGTGACACACTGGACCAGATGGACATCACAGATATATTCAGAACATTTCATCCCAAAGCCACAGAATACAGCCTGCCAGGTTTCTGAGGATAAGTCAGCTGCCAATCTAATATTTTTACCATTGTATGTTACAGACTTCTTTTCCCGGGCTGCTTTCAGGATTTTCTCTTTGTCACTAAGACTTGGAAATTTTACTATTAAATGACGGGGTGTGGGCCTATTCTTATTGACTCTAGTGCACATGGAACATTCTCCAGAATAGATCACAACCTCGGTCCTAAATCAGGACTCAACCGGTATCAAAGGATTGGGATCATTCCCTGCATATTTCCAGACCACAATGCTCTGAAACTAGAACTCAACCACAAGAGGAAGTTTGGAAAGAACCCAAATACATGGAGACTAAACAGCATCCTTCTAAAGAATGAATGGGTAAACCGGGAAATTAAAGAAGAATTGAAAAAAATCATGGAAACAAATGATAATGAAAATATAACGGTTCAATCTGTGGGACACAACAAAGGCAGTCCTGAGAGGAAAATATATAGCGGTACAAGCCTTTCTCAAGAAACATTAAAGGTCTCAGGTACACAACCTAACCCTACACATAAAGGAGCTGGAGAAAGAACAAGAAAGAAACCCTACGCCCAGCAGGAGAAGAGAAATCATAAAAATCAGAGCAGAAATCAATGAAATAGAAATAAAAAAAAATAGAGCAAATCAACGAAACTAGGACTGTTTCCTTGAAAGAATTAATAAAATTGATAAACCCCTGTCCAGAGTTATCAAAAAGAAAAGAGAAAGGACCGAAATAAATCAAATCATGAATGAAAGAGGAGAGATCACAACTAACACCAAAGAAATACAAACTATTATAAGAACATACTATGAGCAACTCTATGCCAACAAATTTCACAATCTGGAAGAAATGGATGCATTCCTAGAAACATATAAACTTCCACAGCTGAAACAGGAAGAAATAGAAAGCCCTAACAGACCCATAACCAGTAAGGTGATTGAAACGGTCATCAAAAATCTCCAAACAAACAAAAGCCCAGGGCCAGACGGCTTCCTGGGGGAATTCTACCAAACATTTAAAGAAGAACTAATTCCTATTCTGCCGAAACTGTTCCAAAAAATAGAAATGGAACGAAAACTACCAAACATATTTTATGAGGCCAGCATCACCTTGATCCCAAAACCAGACAACGATCCCGTCAAAAAAGAGAGCTATAGACCAATATCCTTGATGAACGCAGATGTGAAAATTCTCACCAAAATACTAGCCTATAGGATTCAACAGTACATTAAAAGAATTATTCACCACAACAATGTGGGATTTATTCCAGGGCTGCAAGGTTGGTTCAACATCCGCAAATCAGTCAATGTGATACAAAACATCAATAAAAGAAAGAACAAGAACCATATGATACTCTCAATAGATGCTGAAAAAGCATTTGACAAAGTACAGCATCCCTTCCTGATCAAAACTCTTCAAAGTGTAGGGATAGAGGGCACATACCTCAATATCATTAAAGCCATCTATGAAAAACCCACCGCAAATATCATTCTCAATGGAGAAAAACTGAAAGCTTTTCCACTAAGGTCAGGAAAATGGTAGGGATGTCCATTATCACCACTGCTATTCAACATAGTACTAGAAGCCCTAGCCTCAGCATCAGACAACAAAAGGAAATTAAAGGCATCCAAATCGGCAAAGAAGAAGTCAAGTTATCTCTCTTTGCAGATGATATAATACTATATGTGGAAAATCCAAAAGACTCCACTCCAAAATTGCTAGAACATGTACAGGAATTCAGTAAAGTGTCAGGATATAAAATCAATGCGCAGAAATCAGTTGCATTTCTCTACACCAACAACAAGACAAAAGAAAGATAAATTAAGGAGTCAATCCCATTTACAATTGCACCCCAAACCATAACATACGTAGGAATAAACCTAACCAAAGAGGCACTGAATCTGTACTCAGAAAACTATAAAGTACTCATGAAAGAAATTGAGGAAGACACGAAGAAATGGAAAAATGTTCCATGCTCCTGGATTGGAAGAATAAATATTGTGAAAATGTCTATGCTACCTAAAGCAATCTACACATTTAATGAAATTCCTATCAAAGTACCATCCTTCTTTTTCAAAGAAATGGAACAAATAATTCTAAAATTTATATGGAACCAGAAAAGACCTCGAATAGCCAAAGGGATATTGAGAAAGCCAAAGTTGGTGGCATCAAAATTCCGGACTTCAAGCTATATTACAAAGCTGTCATCATCAAGACAGCATGGTACTGGCACAAAAACAGACACATAGATCAATGGAACAGATTAGAGAGCCCAGAAATAGACCCTCAACTCTATGGTCAACTAATCTTTGACAAAGCAGGAAAGAATGTCCAATGGAAATAAGACAGCCTCTTCAATAAATGGTGTTGGTAATATTGGACAGCCACATGCAGAAAAATGAAATTGGACCATTTCCTTACACCATACACGATATGAGGAAATGGTGATGCAACATGGGGGCTTAAGTGGCTAGTAGAAGAATCAATGAAACAAGATGGGATTGGGAGGGAGACAAACCATAAGTGATTCTTTTTTTTTTTTTTAAAAGATTTTATTTGTTTATTTGACAGGCAGAGACCACAAGTAGACAGAGAGGCAGGCAGAGAGAGAGAGAGAGGGAAGCAGGCTCCCTGCTGAGCAGAGAGCCCAATGCGGGACTCGATCTCAGGACCCTGGGATCATGACCTGAGCCGAAGGCAGTGGCTTAATCCACTGAGCCACCCAGGTGCCCCCCATAAGTGATTCTTAATCTCACAAAAAAACTGAGGGTTGCTGGGGGAGGGGGTTGGGAGAAAGGGGTTGGGGTTATGGACATTGGGGAGGGTATGTGCTTTGGTGAGTGCTGTGAAGTGTTTAAACCTGGCAATTGACAGACATGTACCCCTGGGTATAAAAATATATGTTTATTAAAAAAATAAAGCTTATACACTGCATAGGAAACAGTCAAAAAAGCAAAGAGGCAACCCACGGATTGCGATAAGATATTAGCAAATGACAGGCAAGACAAAAGTTAGATATCCAGGATCTATTAAGAATTTCTCAAATTCAACATACACAATACAGATAATCATATCAAAAAATGGACAGAAGATATGAACAGACACTTCTCCATGAAAAGATAGAAATGGCTATCAGACAGCTGAAAAAATGTTCATCATCACTAGGCATCATGGAGGTACAAATGAAAACCACATTGAGATGTCACCTTACACAAGTTAGAATGACTAAATTAGCAAGACTTGAAACAACATGTGTTTAAGAGGATGTGGAGAAAGGGGAATCCTCTTCCACTGTGGGTGGGAATGCAAGTTGGTGCAGCCTCTTTGGAGAACAGTGTGTAGATTCCTCAAGAAATTAAAAACAGAACTTCCATGTAACCCTGCAATTACACTCCTAGGTATTCACCCCAAATATACAGATGGAGTGAAAAGAAGGGCCATCTGTAACCCAATGTTTAGAGCAGCAATGGCCACGGTTGCCAAACTGTGGAAAGAACCAAGATGCCCTTCAATGGAAGAATGGATAAGGTAGATGTGGTCCATTTACACTATGGAGTATTATGCCTCCATTCAGAAAGGATGAATACCCAATGTTGGCAGCAACATGGACGGGACTGGAAGAGATTCTGCTGAGTGAAATAAATCAAGCAGACAGAGGCAATTATCATATGGTTTCACTTCTGTGTGGAGTATAACAAATAGCATGGAGGACAAGCGGAGATGGAGAGGAGAAGTGAGTGGAGGGAAATAGAAAGGGGACTGGAACCATGAGAGACTATGGACTCTGAAAAATAATCTAAGAGGGCACTGAAAGAGCGGGGGAGGGAGGTTGGGGATAGACGTGGTGGGTAATTGAGAGGGCACGGATGCATGGAGCTCTGGGTGTGTTGCTAAAACAATGAATACGGTTACACTGAAAAGAAATTGAAAACAAAAAAAGTATATGCCAATAAGCGAAGCAACCTATGTAAAATGGATGCATTCAGGAAAACTGTAAAAACCCAAAATTGAACCAGGAAGAAATGTTCAACCTGAATAGAGCATTATCCATTAACGGGATTAAAGCAGTGATCAAAAATCTCCCAAAAGACAAGACGCTGGGACATGAAGGATGCCCGAGTGAAATCCACCAAACTTTAAGAAAATAACACGTGGGCGCCTGGGTGGCTCAGTGGGTTAAGCTGCTGCCTTCGGCTCAGGTCATGATCTCAGGGTTCTGGGATCGAGTCCCGCATCGGGCTCTCTGCTCAGCAGGGGCCTGCTTCCTTCCCTTCCCCTCTCTCTGCCTGCCTCTCTGCCTGCTGTGATCTCTCTCTGTCAAATAAATAAAATCTTTAAAAAAAAAAAAAAAAGGAAAATAACACGGCTTCTCCTCAAGTTCTTTCAAAATTTAAAGCAGAAGGAAATCTTCCAGACACTATTATTGAAGCCAGCATTACCCTGATCCACACAGCAGGCCAAGACCTCATCAAAAAGGAGAATTTCAAACCAATATCATTGATGAATATGGATGCTAACATTCTCAACAAGCTTCAAGCTCCTAGGAAATTACAGTACATTAAAATTTTATACACCATGACCAAGTATGATCTCTCCCTGGGTTTCAAGGTTGGTTTGACATTCACAAATATATCAATCTCATAGAACTAATTAAGAAGTGAAGAGAGAAAAACCACATGGTCCTCTCAATTGGTGAAGAAGAAGCATTTGACAAAATCCAGCATCCGCTTCTGACTAGAGGGAATATTTGTCAGCTTCATAAAATGTTTCTATAAAAACATCCACAGTGCATACCATCCTCAAAGGGTAAAAGATGACAGACTTCGCTTTGAAATCAGGAGCATGAGGAGGATGTCCACACTTACCACTCTTGTTCCACATAGGATGTGAAGTCCTAGCAACAGCAATCAGACAACAAAGACAAATAGAAGGTATCCAAGTTGGCAATCAAGAAGTCAAACTCTCATTCCTCACAGGTGACATAGTTGATATGGAAAACACAAAAGACTCCACCCTCAAACTACCAGAACTCATACAGCAATTCAATAATGTGGCAGGATACAAAATCATGATACAGAAATCAGAGGGTTTCTTCTACATTATCAATGAAAATCCATAAAGGGAAATTAGAAAATCAATTCTATTTAATACAGCACCCAAACCATAAGATACCTGGGAATAAACCAAACCAAAGAGGTAACGAATTTATACTCGAGATTCTAGAGAACACTCATAAAAGAAAAGCAAGAACACCAAAAAGACGGAAAACCATTGCACTCTCATGGATCAGACGAATAAATATTTTTACAATGTCTATACTGCACAAAGCAATCAATCCATTTAATGTCATTCCAATCAAAATACCACTGGTTCGGGCCCCTAGGTGGCTCAGTGGGTTAAAGCCTCTGTCTTTGGCTGAGGTCATGATCCCAGAGTCCTGGTATCGAGCCCCACATCAGTCTCTCTGTTCCGCAGGGAGCCTGCTTCCTCCACTCTCTGCCTGCCTCTCTGCTTACTTGTGATCGCTCTCTGTCAAATAAATAAATAAAATCTTAAAAAAAAACCACTGGTATCTTACAAAGAGCTGGAACAAACACATGCCTAAAATTTGTGTGGAATCAGAACCGACCCCTTATTGCTAAGAATTGAAGAAAAGAGAAACAAAACTGGGAGTACCACGTTGCCTCATTTCAAGGGTTGCTAGGAAGCAATGATCACCAAGACAGCATGGGACTGGCATAAAAACATTCCTATATACCAGTGGAACACAGTTGAGAGCTCAGATATGGACCACAAAATCTATTATCAAATAATCTTCAAGAAAGCAGGAAAAAATATACAGTGGAAAAAAGGCACTCTTCAATAAATGGTGCAGGAAAACTGGGCAGCTCTATGTAGAAGAATGAAACCCACCATCCTCTTATACTATAAACAAAGATAAACTCATAGTGGATAAAAGACCTCAACGTGAGACAGGAATCCATCAGAATCCTACGAAGAGCATAGGCAGTATTCTCTTCGATATCAGCCACAGCGACTTCTTTCAAGATATGCCTCCAAACCAAAGGAAATAAAAGCCAAAATAAACTTCTGGGACTTCATCAAAATCAAAAGCTTCTACAGTGCATATGAAACAGTCAAGAAAGCAAAGAGGCAACACAAAGAATGCAATAAGATGTTTGGAAATTACAGGACAGACAAAAGGTTGATATCCAGGATCTATGAAAAACTCCTCTAACTCAACACACACAAAACAGATAATCATATCAAAAAATGGGCAGAAGATATGAATAGACACTTCTCCATGAAGAAATACAAATGACTATCAGACAGCTGAATAAATGTTCATCTTCACTAGGCATCAGGGAGATTCAAATGAAATCCACATTAATTGTCACCTTATACAAGTTAGAATGGCCTAAATTAGTAAGATGGGAAACAAAATGTGTGGGAGAGGATGTGGAAAAAGGGGAATCCTCTAACCCTGTGGGTGGGAATGCAAGGTAGTGCAGCCTCTTTAGAGAACAGTGTTGAGATTCCTCAAGAAATTAAAAATAGAACTTCCCTGTAACCCTTCAATTACATTCCTAGGTATTAACCCCAAAGATACAGATGGCGAGAAAAGAAGGGTCGTCTCTAACCCAAATTTATAGCAGCAATGGCCACGGTAGCCAAACTGTGGAAACAACCAAGATGCCCTTCAACAGAAGAATGGATAAGGTAGATGTGGTCCATATACACTATGTAGTATTATGCCTCCAATCAGAAAGGATGAATACCCAACTTTGTTAGCAACATGGACGGAATTGGAAGAGATTCTCCTGAGTGAAATATATCAAGCAGAGAAAGTCAATTATCATATGGTTTCACTACTGTGTGGAGTATAACAAATAGCATGGAAGAAAGGGGAGATGGAGAGGAGAAGGGAGTGGAGGTAAATTGGAAGGGGATGGGAACCAAGAGAGACTATGGACTCTGAAAAAGAATCTGAGGGCACCTTTATTTCTCCCTTGTTGTGATTCCTGTTTCGAAGACTTCTAATACTATGTTGAACAAGAGTGGTGAAAGTGGGCATCCTTGTCTTGTTCCTGGTCTCAACGGGAATGCTGTAAGCTTTTTCCAATTGAGGATGATATTTGCTGTGGGTCTTTCATAGATAGATTTGATGAAGTTCAGGAATGTTCCCTCTATCCCTATCCTTTGAAGGATTTTAATGAGGAATGGATGCTGGAATTTGTCAAATGCTTTTTCTGCATCAGTTGAGAGGACCATGTGTTTCTTCTCTCCTCATATTAATTTGTTCAATCACATTGATTAATTTGTGAACATTTAACCATCCTTGTAGGCCAGGGATGAATTCCACCTGGTCATGGGGGATAATCTTTTTATTGTGCTGTTGGATCCTGTTTGCTAGGATCTTGTTGAGAAATTAGCATCCATATTCTTCAGTGATATTGGTCTGAAATTTCTTTTCGGTAGGGTCTTTGCCTGAAAAACAATCCAAGGGGTTTAAAGTCGCATGGAGGTGGGAGTTGTGGATACCAGGTGGTGGGTATTATAGAGGGCACAGATTGCATGAAGCACAGGGTGTGGTGAAAAAAAATATAATGAATACTATTATGCATAAAATAAATAAATTTATTTTAAAAAATCTATACAACAGTAAAAAAATTATCTGAGGCATTGAAAGAGAGGGGGTGAGATGTTGGGGAAACACGTGGTGGGTAATAGAGAGGGCATGGATTGCATGGAGCACTGGGTGTGGTGGTAAAACCATGTAAACGGTTACACTGAAGAGAAATGGGGAAAAAACCACAAGTATATGCCAATAACTAAGCAACCTAGGTGAAATGGATGCATTCCTAGAAAACTGTAAATACCAAAATTGAACCAGGAAGAAATGTGCAACCTGAATAGACCGTTATCCAGTAACGATATTAAAGCAGTCATCAACAACCTTCCAAAATAAGACCACTCGACCTGAAGGATGCCTTAGCAAATTCTACCAAACTTTAAGAAAAGAACTAACACCGATTCTCCTGAAGCTATTTCCAAAATTTGAAGTAGAAGGAAAACTTCCAGACACTTTTTTATGAAGAGAGCATTACCTTGATCTACAAACCAGGCAAAGACCTCACCAAAAAGGGGAATTTCAAACCAATATCAGTGATGAATATGGATACTAAGATTCTCAACAAGATTCTAACTCCTGGGAACCTACAGTACATTAAACAGTCATTCCACCATGACCGAGTAGGATCTATCCCTGGTTTGCAAGATTGGTTTGACATTCGCTAAACAATCAATGTCATAGAAGAAATTAAGAAATGAAGAGATAAGAATCTCATGTCTTCTCAATTGATGAAGAAAGAGCATTTCACAACATCCAGCATCTGTCCCTGACTAAATCGCTGCAAAGTATAGGGATAGAGGGAATATTCGTCAACTTCATAAAATGTTTCTATGAATAACCCACAGTGAATACTATCCTCAAGGTAAAAGCTTACAGCCATCGCTTTGAAATCAGAAACATGACATGGATGCCCACTCTCACCACTCTTGTTCAACATAGGATGTGAAGTCCTAGCAACAGCAATCAGACAACAAAGACAAATAGAAGGTATCCAAGTTGACAATTAAGAAGTCAACCTCTTTCTCCTCACAGATGACATACTTGATATGGAAAACCCAAAAGACTCATCCCTCAAACTACCAGATCTCATACAGAAATTTAATAATGTGACAGGATACAAAACCATTGTACAGAAATCAGTGGCTTTCTTCTACATTATCAGTGAAAATCCAGAAAGGGAAATTAGAGAATCAATTCCATTTACTACAGCACCCAAACCATAAGATACCTGGGAATAAACCAAACCAAAGAGGTGAAGGATTTGTACTAGAGGAACTAGAGAACACTCATGAGAGAAATGGAAGAAAACTGAAAAGATGGAAAACCATGGCAGTCTTATGGATCACAAGACTAAACATTGTTAAAATGTCTATACTGCCTAGAGCAATCGATTCATTTAATGCCATTCCAATCAAACTTCCACCGGTATCTTTCAAAGAGCTGTTACAAACACACCTAATTTTTGTGTGGAATCAGATGCAACCAGTATTGCTAAGAATTGCTGAAAAGAGAAACAAAACTGGGAGCACCACGTTGCCTGATTTCAAGGGTTACTATGAAGCTGGGATCACCAATACAGCATGGGACTGGCATAAAAACAGACCCATAGACCAGTGGAACACAGTAGAAAGCTCAGATATGGACCATCAACTCTATGGTCAAATAAT
The DNA here is from genome assembly GCF_030435805.1 of Mustela lutreola. NCBI lineage: Eukaryota > Metazoa > Chordata > Mammalia > Carnivora > Mustelidae > Mustela > Mustela lutreola. Next base: position 162,779,250 of record NC_081294.1, on the reverse strand, counting down.
CTTCAAGAAAGCAGGGAAAAGAATACAGTGGAAGAAAGACTGTCTCTTCAAGAAATGGTGCAGCGAAAACTAGGCAGCTCTATATAGAAGAATGAAACTCGACCATCCTCTTACACCATACATAAAGATAAACTCATAATGGATAAAAGATCTTAATGTGAGACAGGAATCCATCAGAATCCTAGAGGAGAACATAGGCAGTAATCTCTTCGATATCAGTCACAGTGACATCTTTCAAGATGTGTCTCCAAAGGCAAAGGAAACAAAATCCAAAGTAAACTTTGGGAGCTCATCATATCAAAAACATCTGCACTGCCTAGGAAACAGTCAAAAAGGAAAGAGGCAACACACGGAATGTGATAAGATATTAACAAATGACAGGACAGACAAAAGGTTGATATCCAGGATCTATGAAGAACACCTCAAACTCAACATGCTCAAAACAGATAATCATATCAAAAAATGGGTAGAATATATGAACAGACACTTCTCCAATGAAGACATACAAATGGCTATCAGATACCTTAAGAAATGTATATCATCACTAGGCATCAGGGAGATTCAAATATAAACCACATTAAATGTCAAATTACACCAATTAGAATGTCCTAAATTAGCAAGACAGGAAACAACATGTGTTGGAGAGCATGTGGAGAAAGGGGAATCCTATTACACTGTGTGTGGGAATGCAGGTTGGTACAGCCTCTTTGGAGAAGAGTGTGGAGATTCCTCAAGAAATTAAAAATGGAACTTCCCTATAACCCGGCAAATACACACCTGGGTATTTAAAACAAAGATACAGATAGAATAAATAGAACTGCCAACTGTAAACCAATGTTTAGAGCAGCAATGGCCACGGTTGCCAAACTGTGGAAAGAACCAAGATGCCCTTCAAAGTAAGAATGGATAAGGAAGATGTGGTCCATATACATTTTAGAGTATTATGTCTGCATTCAGAAAACAGGAGTACCCAAATTTGGTAGCAATGTGGACAGGACTGGAAGATATTCTCCTGAGTGAAATAAATCAAGCAGAGAGAGGCAATTATCATATTGTTTCACTTATGTGTGGAGAATAACAAATAGCATGGAGGAAAAGAGGAGATGGAGAGGAGAAAGGAGTGGTGGGGAATTGGAAGGGGAGGGAAACCATAAGAGACTATGGACTCTGAAAAAGAATCTGAGGGCACATTTCATTTCTCTTTGTTGTCTGATTCCTGTTGCTATGACTTCTAATTGTATGTTGAACAAGAGGGGTGTAAGTGGGCATCCTTGTCTTGTTCCTTATCTCAAAAGAAATGCTACAAGCTTTTTCCCATTGAGGATGATATTTGCTGTGGGTCTTTCATAGATAGATTTGATGAAGTTCAGGAATGTTCCCTCTATCCCTATACTTTTAGAGTTTTAATTAGGAACGGATGCTGGAATTTGTCCAATGTTTTTTCTGAATCAATTGAGAGGACCATGTGGTTCTTTTCTCATCTCATATTAATTTGTTCTGTCACATTGATTGATTTGCGAACATTTAACCATCCTTGTAGGCCAGTGTTCAATCCCCCCTTGTCATGGTGGATCATCTTTTTAATGTGCTGTTTGGTCCTGTTTGCTAGGATCTTGTTGAGAATCTTAGCATCCATATTCATCAGTGATATTTGTCTGAAATTCTCCTTTTTGGTAGGGTCTTTGCCTGAAAAATAATCTGAGGGATTTGAAGTGGCGCGTGGGGGGGACTATGGTGTACCAGGTGGTGGATATTATAGAGGGAATGAACTGTATGGCTCACAGGGTGTGGTGAAAAAATAATGAATACTGTTTTGCTTAAAATAAATAAATTTAATTAAAAATCTATACAACATTAAAAAAAGAATCTGAGGGCTTTGAAAGAGAAGGGGTGGGAGGTTGGGGAAACACGTCTTGGGTAATAGAGAGGGCACAGATTGCATGGAGCTCTGGGTGTGGTGCTAAAACAACAAATATGGTTACACTGGAAAGAAATTGGAAAAAAAAAAGTATATGCCAATAAGCTAAACAACATAGGTGAAATGGATGCATTCCTAGAGAACTGTAAAATTCCAAAATAGAACCAGGAAGAAATGTACAACCTGAATAGATTGTTATCCTTAATGAGATTAAAGCCGTGATCAAAAACCTCCCAAAATCAAGACACCGGGACCTGAAGGATGCCCTAGAAAATTCTACCAAACGTTAAGAAAAGAGCTAACACCTCTTCTCCTGATGCTTTTCCAAAATTTGAAGCAGAAGGAATACTTCCAGAAACTTTTCTTGAAGCCAGGATTACCCTGATCCTCACACCAGGCAAAGTCCTCACCAAAAAGAATTTCAAACCAAAATCTTTGAAGAATACGGATGCTAAGATTCTCAACAAGCTTCAAGCTCTTAGGAACCTACAGCACATTAAAACGTTTATCCTCCATGACCGAGTAGGATCTATCCCTGGGTGGCAAGTTTGGTTTGACATTCACAAATCAATCAATGTCATAGAACAAATGAAGAAGTGAAGAGAGAAGAACAACATGATCCTCTCAATTGGTGAAGAAAAAGCATTGGACAAAATCCAGCATCCGTCCCTGACTAAAACACTACAAAGTATAGGGATAGAGGGAATATTCGTCAACCTCATAAAATGTTTCTTTGAAACACCCACAGTCAATACCATCCTCAAAGGGTAAAAGCTGACAGCTATCGCTTTCAAATCAGGAACATGACAAGGATGCCCACTCTCACGATTCTTGTTCAACATAGCATGTGAAGTTCTAGCAACAGCCATCAGACAACAAAGAGAAATAAAATGTATCCAAATTAGCAACCAAGAAGTCAAACTATCTCTCCTCACAGATGACACACTTGGTATAGAAAACACAAAAGACTCTGCCCCCAAACTACCAGAACTCATACAGCAATTCAATAATATGGCAGGATACAAAATCATGGTGCAGAAATCAGTGGCTTTCTTCTACATTATCAATGAAAATAAAGAAAGGTAAATTAGAGAATCAATTCCAAGTACTACAGCACCCAAACCATAAGATACCTAGGAATAAACCAAAACAAAGTGGTAAAAGTTTTGTCATGGAGGAACTAGTGAACACTCATGAGAGTAATGGAAGAAAACCAAAAAGCCAGAAAACCATTGCATTCTCATTGATCAGAAGAATTAATATTATTAAAAAGTCTATAATGCCTAGAGCAATCGATCCATTTAATGTCATTGCAATCAAAATTCCACCGGTATCTTTCAAAGAGCTGGAACAAACACAAACCTAAAATTTGTGTGGAATCAGTAGCAACCTCTTATTGCTAAGAATTGCTGAAAAGAAAAAAAAAAAAAAAAAAAAAACTAGGAGCACACGTTGCCTGATTTCAAGGGTTACTATGAAGCTGTGATCACCAATACAACATGGGACGGGCATAAAAACAGACCCATAGACCAGTGGAACACAGTAGAGAGCTCAGATATGGACCATCAACTCTATGGCCAAATAATCTTCAAGAAAGCAGGAAAATAATTCAGTGGAAGAAAAACAGGCTCTTCAATAACTGGTGCAGGGAAAACTGAGCAGCTCTATGTAGAAGAATGAAAATGTGCAGAAACTACGTGGCCCACCCAGAGGACCCGGTGCAGGGGAGCGATCCCAGAGCAGAGTTGAAGGACGGGTGTTGGCCGGACATAGGCCTCTGTCTTTAGGGCGGATGGGGCGCCCAAGGATGGGGCTGACCTCACTTATGCCATGCAGATTTCTCTGGCTCCAAAGCTTGTCAGAAGCGTTGAAAGGCACCCTTTGCGCATGTGTGGGAGGGGGAGGCGTGGCTGCGGAACTCAGGGTTCCCCAGATTGAGGCACCAAGGGACAGGACCCTGGAAGTGGAAGGCTGGGAAGCAGGCGAAATTTGAGCCCGGGCTTCCTGTTGGGCCAGCCCCATGGGACAGCGCCAGGGAGGGGACTCCCGCAAGCCGAGAATCAGCAGGAAGCGTTGGCCTCGCCACAGCCTGCCTTGCAGAGGGCTTCCTGGTGGGGTTCGTGCGCGATTGCTTGCAATGCCGGGCCAGGACCGGGGAGGCGGCCGTGCAGACTTTGGCGCCCGAAGCGAGTTCGCCGGGCATTTTCCGGCCAATTCTCACCGGCGTTCTTTCCAAAAGGGATCAGTTTGGGCAGATCGCTCGTGAGAATTGGCCGGCGTTGGGCAGCCCTGTGATCCGCCCTGCTCTCTGTGGCCCAGGGTCCTTTCCCGCCCGGGGCATGGGTCCGCCGCCCAGAAATCTCGCGGATAGGACGAGGCCCTCATGGAGTCCACAGCGCAGGGGAGCTTTCCCGGAGCAGAGATGAAGGACGGGTGGCCACCGGGCGTACTCCTCCTTCTTTATGGCGAATGGGGTGCCCAATGATGGGGCTGACCTCAGTTGGGGCATGCAGGTTTCTCTTGCTCCGAGGTTGTCCAAAGCACGGACAAGCATGTTTGGCGCCTATGTGGGAGGGGGAGGTGTGGCTGCGGGACTCAGGGTTCCCCAGATGGAGACACAGAGGGACAGGACCCGGAAAGCGCATGGCTGGGGACCTCACGAAATATCGAGCCCGGGCTCCTTGGCAGGCCCGGCCCCATGGGGCAGCACCAGGGAGGGGATGCCCGCAGGACGTGGATTAGCAGGAGGCATCGGCCTCGCTGCAGCCTGCCTCACAGAGGAAGTCCTGGCAGGGTTCCTGCGAGATTGCTTGCAATGCCGCGCCAGGCAAGGGGGGACGGCCTGGCAGATGTGCAGCGCCTGAAGCGAGTTCGCCGGGCCTTTTCCGGACAATTATCATGAGCGTTCTGCCCAAACCGATCCCGGTTTGGGCAGAACTCTCCTGAGAATTGACCGGAGTTTGGCAGCCCTGCAGACCGTCCTGCTCTCCGTGGCCCAGTGCCCTTTCTCACACGGGGCATGGACCGCCGGAGGAAAAGGCGCATAAAGGACGCGGCCCACGCTGGGCCTCCGGCGGAGGGGAGCTTTCCTGGAGCAGAGTTGAAGGCCGGGTGGTGGCAGGGCTTGCACCTCCGTATTTTCAGGCTGATGGGACGCCTAAGGATGGTGTTGCCTTCAGTTGGGTCATGCAGGTTTCTCTCACTCCGAGGCTTGTCTGGAGCACCGAAATGCAGTGTTGGTGCTGGAGTTGAAGGGGGAGGCTTGGCCGCGAGACTCAGGGTTCCCCAGATGAAGGCACTGAGGGACAGGACCCCGCAAGCGGAAGGCTGGGAAGCAGGCGAAATTTTGAGCCGAGACTCGGGGCAGCCCTGGCCCTATGGGACAGGGCCAAGGAGGGGAACCCCGCAGGCCGAGGAGCAGGAGGCATCGGCCTCGCAGAAACCTGCCTCCTGGAAGGATTCCTGGCGAGGTTCGTGTGCAAGAGCTCGCGATGCCGGGCCAGGCCCAGGGGGCGTCCGTGCAGACGTGCGGCGCACTAAGCAAGTTCACCGGGTGTTTTCCGGCCAATTCTCACAAGCGTTCTGCCCAAACAGGGATCGATTTTGGCAGAACGCTTGTGAGAATTGGCCGGCGTTGGGAAGCCCTGTCGACGACCCTGTTCTCCGTGGTCCAGGGCCCTTTCTCGCCCAGGGCATGCTGCTACCTCCAGGAAAACACGCGGAAACAACGCGGCGCACCCTGGGGCTATGGCGCAGGGGAGCGATCCCGGAGCAGAGTTGGAGGAAGGGTGGCAGCCACGCGCGCACCTCCGACTTTCAGGCAGATGGGGCGCCCAAGGATGGGGCTGACCTCATTGTGGGCATGCAGGTTTATCTTGTTCTGAGGGTTGTCCGAATCGCCGAAAGGCAGCGTTGGCACCGGCGTGGTAGGGAGATGCGTGGCCGTGGGACTCAGAGATCCCGATATGGAGGCCACAAGGGACAGGACCCTGGAAGCAGAAGGCTGTGGAAGCAGGCGAGGGCTCAAGCCCGGGCTTCATGATGGGCCCAGCCCCATTGTACTGCGCCAGGGATGGGACCCCCGCAGGCCAAGGATCAGCAGGTGTCGGCCTCGCCACAGTCTGCCTCATGGAGGGCTCCTTGTCGGGGTTTGAGAGCAAGTGCTCTCAATGCCAGGCCGGGCAGGGGGGGGGTGGGGCAGGGGCGTTTTCCGGCCAATTCTCACAAGCGTTCTGCCCAAAAAGGATCGGTTTGGGCAGAATGCTCGTGAGAATTGGCCTGCATTGGGCAGCCCTGTGGTCTGCCCTGCTCTCCGTGGCCCAGGGTCCTTCCTCACCCGGGGGGCGGTCGCCCGGAAAACACGCGGAAACGACAAGAGCCACCGGAATGCCCTGGTGAAGGGGAGCGTTCCCGGAGCAGAGCAACTTCTTTCACGATATGTGTCCAAAGGAAAAGGAAACAAAAGCGAATATGAACTTTTGGGATTTCATCAAAATCAAAAGCTTCTGCATATCCAAGGAAACAGTCAAGAAAACAAAGAGGAAACCCACGAATGGGAGAAGATATTTGAAAATGACAGTGAAGACAAAACGTTGATATCCAGGATCTATAAAGATCTCTTCAAACTCAACACACACAAAACAGACAATCATATCAAAAAATGGGCAGAAGTTATTAACAGACACTTCTCCAATAAAGACAGACAAATGGCTATCAGAGACATGAAAAAATGTTCATCATCACTATCCATCAGGGAGATTAAAATTAAAACCACAATGAGATATCACCTTACACCAGTTAGAATGGCCAAAATTAGCAAGACAGGAAACAACATGTGTTGGAGAGGATGCGGAGAAAGCTGAACTCTCTTCCATTGTGGTGGGAATGCAAGTTGGTGCAGCCTCTTTGTGGGACAGTGTGGAGATTCCTCAAGAAATTAAAAATAGAAATTCCCTATGACCCTGCAATTGCACTCCTGAGTAATTACCCCAAAGATACAGATGTCCTGAAAAGAAGGGCCATCTGTACCACAATGTTTATAACAGCAATGGCCATGGTGGCCAAACTATGGAAAAAACCAAGATGCCCTTCAACGGACGAATGAATAAGGAAGATGTGGTCCATATACACTATGGATTATTATGCCTCCATCAGAAAGGTTGAATACCCACCTTTTGTAGCAACATGGACGGGACTGGAAGAGATTATTCTGAGTGAAATAAATCAAGCAGAGAGAGTGAATTATCATATGATTTCACTTTTTGTGGAGCATAACAAATAGCATGGAGGACATGGGGAGTTAGAGAGAAGTCGGTTGGGGTAAATTGGAAGGAGAGGTGAATCATGAGAGACTATGGACTCTGAAAAACAATCTGAGGGGTTTGAAGTGGCAGGGGGCTGGGAAGTCGGAGTCCCAGGTTGTGGGTATTATAGAGGGCACAGATTGCATGGAGCACTTGGTGTGGTGAAAAAATAATGATACTGCTATGCTGAAAATAAAACAAACAAACAAACAAACAAACAAAAAACCCAGCAGTCTATGCATTTTTTCAATACTTAAAGATCATTTTTTTCAGTATAAATCATATATGAGGATGCAAGACAATACTCAACAAATTAAAAAAAAAAAGATTGAAGTCTAGTATGCCTGGGAGGCTTAATCAATTAAGCATCAGCCTTAGTTCAGTTCATGATCTCAGGTTCCTGGGATTGAGCCCCACATTTGGTTTCTTGCTCAGCAGGGAGTCTACTTCTCCCTCTGCCCACCCTGGTTTGTGCTGTCTCTTTCTCTCTCTCTAATAAATAAATAAAATATTTTAAAATATTGAACTTATATCCTGCATCTCTACTGACCACAATATTATGAAACTAGATATTGACCATAAGAAAAAAAGATGAAAAGAGCATGAACATATGGAAGTTAAAGAACATGCTACTAAAGAATGAATATTTTAAGCAGGAAATTTTAAAAAAAGAAATAAAAAAGCACGTGAAAGAATGAAAATAAAGACACCATCGTTCTAAACCTTTGGAATGCAGCAAAAACAGCTCTAAGAGAGAAGTTTATAGTAATACAAGCCTACCTGAAGGAGAGAGAAAAATCACAAACAACGTAACCTTATGTCTATGGGATCTAGAAAAGGAACAGAAAAACAACAAACAAACAGAAAAAAAAAACAAAGAAAAAATAATAAAGTTTAGAGCATAAATAACAACAACAACATAAAGGTTATTATAAAAATTGGAGCATTAAAAAGAATATAACTCCCCCTCCCCAAAATAGAACAGACTAAACCAGGAGCTGATTTTTGAAAAGGTCAAACAAAATTGATAAATCTCTAGCCAGTCTCATTGAAAAAAACAATTAATAAAATCAAATAAAGAAATTTAAAGGACTAAAATAGACAAAATCACAAAATGAAAGAGAAGGAATAATAAATGACTCCATAGAAGTACAAAGATTTATAAGAGAATAAAAAACTGTATGTCAAAAGCTTGGTCGAGTTAGATGAAATGGATAAATTTCTAAAAACATATAAACTATGAAAACTGAATCAGCAATAAATAGAAAATACAAACAGGCCAATTACCAATAAGAATGAGTTAATAATCAAAAACTCCCAACAAACAATATCCAGGACCAGAGATTTTCACTGGCAAATTTTATCAAACATGCTTTTAATTTACTTTTATTTTTTCAGTGCTCCAAGATACATTGTTTATGCACAACAACCAGTGTTCCATGCAATAAGTTCCCTCCTAAATACCCACCACCAGACTCACCTAACCTCCCCCTTCTCCACTCCAAAACCCTCAGTTTGTTTCTTAGAGTCCACAGTCTCTCATGGTTCATCTCCACTTCTGATTTCTCCCAATTCACGTTTCCTATCCTTCTCCTAATGCCTTCCATGTTATTCCTTTTGCTCCACAAGTAAGTGAGACCATATGAAAATTGACTCTCTCTGCTTGACTTATTTCACTCAACATAATCTCCTTAAGTCCTGTTCATGTTGATATAAAAGTTGGATATTTAGTCTTTCTGATGGACGCATAATATTACATTGCATATATGGACCATATCTTCTTTATCTATTTGTCTGTTGAAGGTTACCTTGGCTCAAACTCTTAAAGAAGAATTATTACCTATTCTTCTTAAACTATTCCAAAAAAATAGAATAGAATGGAAAATTTGTGAATTCATTCCATGAAGCCAGTATCACCCTGATTATAAAAGCAGATAAAAACACCCCTGAAAAGAGAACTACAGGGTAATATCTCAAATAAAAAGAGAAACAAAAATCTTCAACAAAATACTAGGAAATGATACATTAAAATCCAACAATACATTAAAAATTCATTCATGTAGGATTTATTCCTGAGATACAAGATTGGTTTAATATTTATAAATCAATCAACCTGTTACATTACATCAATGAGAGAAAGGGTTAAAAAATACCATAATATTAATAGACATGGAAAGAACATTTGACAAATTTCAACAACTTTTATTATAAAAGACCTCAACAAAGTATGTTTAGAGGGAACATACCTCAACATGATAAAGTCCATCAATGACAACATTACTGCGATCATTACTCATCTGGGAAAAACTGAGAGCCTTTCTTCTAAGTCAGGAATAAGATAAGAATGTTCATCTCATTATTTTTATTAAACATTGTAGTCGAAATCCTAGCCACAGAACACTGACAGATTGGTGCAGCCATACCCTGTGTCCATCACCCTAATCTTAAGTCGTGTTTTCCAGATTCCTTTGACAGGGGCCTGTCTTGCAAACTCTCTGGATTGGGAAACCTGAAGTCACACCGTAGGAGTCCACCAGCCACCTAGCCGGTAACCAGTCTGTGGGGACCTGCACGGGGGCATCAGAGTCAGTGCAAAATGTCGTGTCCGCATGAGTCTCCTCACCCACGTTCTGATGCCCCCCAGAGCATGATGCGCCACCTGACCACCATCCTCATCTCGGCTCCTCGGGGTTCCAACCTCCAGATCAGCAGTTCGGATATGCAACACACCTACCTCAGCTCTCTTCAGGGACCCCTGTCAGCTCTAGGCAAACCTGGAAGTCCCGTGCCTGCCAAAAACACTGGATTCTCCTCTCCTTCTTCTCGATGGACATCGATCCAAGGCTTCCTTGACAAGGGGGACGGCTACCTCTTGACTGCTTCACACCTCCTTTCCTCTTCTTCCTTATTTCCCCCCACTTACCTTTGTACCTGGGCGAACTGCAGGGAACATATCCATGGAACATGGACATGCTCTGACATCTGAAACTTCCTGGCAGCTTTCTGAGGGCACCTTATGCAAACAGAATCTAGTGGATTGTAATGCAGTGTGTTTGCTAATGACCATCTAGACAACAAGAGAGCAAAAATCATTGTTTTCCATATCACGGTGCTTGTACCCCATTGTTTGTGCATTTTTGTGCCCTTGAGGGAAATTCTTAGGATGGCAACTGCTGTTTCCTATGGTTGTTCTGCTTTCAGCTTTCATAGGAACCACCGTGCTCTTTTCCAGAGGGGCTGCAAGAACCCCCATGCCCACCGACAGTGCAGGAGCATTCCTCCTGAGGCAGAACCTTCCATGCCATTTATTTTCTAAGGAGGAAACAGAAAACCTGGGGGATAACGTGACTCAGAGAGCGTCTGGCAATCAGCCCCAGAAAATCATCCCAGGGTTCCTGACACCATTCCCAGGGAAGCCATCAGAATACCTCTATCCAGGAAAATTCCCAAAGACTCTCCTTCTAACTTCACCACCCATCTTACTACAGAGAAAGGATGCCATGGCCAACTCTCTAGAGGGTCCACTGAGTGAAAGTAGAAAGTCAAGCTTCCCTTTTCAATCCTCCAAGGCTCCTTGGAATCCTTTTGAATGTTCCCTCTGCCCTCCTAGGAACTCTTTGGATAAAAGAGACAAATCCATTAGGATCCATCCTGTTGGACAAAGGAGAAGCCATCCTCCAAGCCTCTATCTGACCACAAACAGCCACTTCCCTGTACATGCCTGCCATTCCACCACAGCCTAAGACCCATGGAATCAACCTTGTTCCAAAAAAGAACGCATTCTACATCCCAAACACACACCGAGTTCATCTCAACTTCCTGTTTAAATCCAAGGGATTGCCTAGGAAATAGATGTTCCAAATACTTCTGGGAGCCAGAAAGAAGCAGAGAAAAGGAGATCCCCTGCCAGGTGCTCCCTGCAAGGAAACTCGGGAACCCTAGCACATAACTCCATGGTTGACAGCTAGGTTCCTGGGACTTTTTGGCTCCACTGGACGTGAGAGAAGACCCAGGATATTTCGGGTGAAAGAGAACTTTGACCTCCCGTGTTGGCATGGATGTGCCATTATGCCCCACTGGCCTGCTGTTTTCTCTGAATGCTGACGTCCTGGGACAAGCTGCAGGATGGATTCAGATGCTGATTTCCAGACTTTAGTCTCGTGGAGCCAGAGCGAAGAAGGGTTTTCAGGTGTGAATATGGAGGCACTTCCCACCTAAAGCCTACAGAACTGCTCAGATTCCTGGGAAAAGGAGATGATACAACACATCAATAAAAGAAAGAACAAGAACCATATGATACTCTCAATAGATGCTGAAAAAGCATTTGACAAAGTACAGCATCCCTTCCTGATCAAAACTCTTCAAAGTGTAGGGATAGAGGGTACATACCTCAATATCATCAAAGCCATCTATGAAAAACCCACCGCAAATATCATTCTCAATGGAGAAAAACTGAAATCTTTTCCGCTAAGGTCAGGAACACGGCAGGGATGTCCATTATCACCACTGCTATTCAACATAGTACTAGAGGTCCTAGCCTCAGCAATCAGACAACAAAAGGAAATTAAAGGCATCCAAATCGGCAAAGAAGAAGTCAAATTATCACTCTTTGCAGATGATATGATACTATATGTGGAAAACCCAAAAGACTCCACTCCAAAACTGCTAGAACATGTACAGGAATTCAGTAAAGTGTCAGGATATAAAATGAATGCACAGAAATCAGTTTCATTTCTCTACACCAACAGCAAGACAGAAGAAAGGGAAATTAAGGAGTCAATCCCATTTACAATTGCATCCAAAACCATAAGATACCTAGGAATAAACCTAACCAAAGAGACACAGAATCTATACTCAGAAAACTATAAAGTACTCATGAAAGAAATTGAGGAAGACACAAAGAAATGGAAAAATGTTCCATGCTCCTGGATTGGAAGAATAAATATTGTGAAAATGTCTATGCTACCTAAAGCAATCTACACATTTAACGCAATTCCTATCAAAGTACCATCCTTCTTTTTCAAAGAAATGGAACAAATAATGCTAGAATTTATATGGAACCAGAAAAGACCTCGAATAGCCAAAGAGATATTGAAAAAGAAAGCCAACGTTGGTGGCATCAAAATTCCGGACTTCAAGCTCTATTACAAAGCTGTCATCATCAAGACAGCATGGTACTGGTGTAGATCAATGGAACAGAATAGAGAGCCCAGAAATAGACCCTCAACTCTACAGTCAACTCATCTTTGACAAAGCAGGAAAGAATGTCCAATGGAAAAAAGACAGCCTCTTCAATAAATGGTGCTGGGAAAATTGGACAGCCACATGCAGAAAAATGAAATTGGACCATTTCTTTACACCCCACACAAAAATAGACTCAAAATGGATGAAGGACCTCAATGTGCGAAAGGAATCCATCAAAATCCTTGAGGAGAACACAGGCAGCAACCTCTTCGACCTCTGCCGCAGCAACATCTTCTTTGGAACAACGCGAAAGGCAAGGGAAGCAAGGGCAAAAATGAACTATTGGGACTTCATCAAGATCAAAAGCTTTTGCACAGCAAAGGAAACAGTTAACAAAACCCATGCTTGTTTCTTTAGTGGTCATCCACTTCCTTCTCAAGCCAGCCCATGCCCTTGTCCTTTTTGGAGAAGCAAATATACTCTTCCAAACAGACACTCCACCCCTTGGTTCCAAAGGCACCATGGGTTGAATTGGGTTCCCCCATCTCCAGTCCCCCACCGGGGGACTGACAGCATCCTGACAGCACATTGCCATCAACGTTGGGCAACGGGTCACAGAGATGACTGAGTGGGGGCCTGACTCCAGCAATTCTTACCACCATTCCTGAGTATGGGGAAACAGAGGCTTCAGCTCAACATTCTGTCCAGGAAAAACAAGCAGCCGTACCTCACGTTTCATGCAGCCCCTCACCACTGCTCTCAGAACCAGCAGGCTACACAGTCAGCTCTTCTGGTGTGTTGGCCATGGTAGCTAGCTCCTGCGCCCGCTGGGGGAAAGCAGCATTGCACCCTAATGAGCTCTGGGAACAACTCATCACGCCATCCAGTGGCATGAATCTGTACTGCCGAGCATACCACAGACCCCTAAGGGAGCTCCAAAAAGCACTGCAGGTTGAAAGCCACATGGACTCTCTTCCTGCAGATTGGGACTTCTAGGCCAACCTGAGGCTTCCATAGGACACCAAAGCAGAACTGGCGAGGAAGACACCTCCATCTCCTAGGCCTGCAGTGTTCCCCTCCTTGGCCCTGTCCCATGGATCTGGTCTAGCCTCGAGCAATCTATCCTTTAATGCCATTCTGAATAAATTCCAATGGCATCGTTCAAAGAGCTGGAGCAAACACAAGCAAAAAATTGATGTGGAATCAGAAGATAACCCCTATTGCTAAGGAAATGCCAAAAAGAACATAACTGGGAGCATAACGTTGCCTGGTTTCAAGAGTTACTACAAAGCTGTGATCACCAAGACAGCAAGAGGATGGCATAAAAACAGACCCATAGGCCAGTGGAACAGAGTGGAGAGCTCAGATATGGACCAAAAAATCTACAGTCAAATAATTTTCCAACAAAGTAGGAAAAAAAAACAGAGGAAACACTGTTTTCCTCTGAGAACAGACAGTCTCTTCAATAAATGGTGTTGCGAAAATTTGGACAGCTATGTGTAGAGGAATGAAACTAGACCATTCTCTGACACCATACACAAAGAGAAACTCATAATAGATAAAATAACTCAAATGAGAAGGAATCCATCAGAATCTTGGAGAACATACTCACAAACCTTTTCAATATTGCCCACAGCATCTTCTTTCGAGATATGTCTCCAAAGGCAAAGGGAACAATAGCAAAGATGAACTTTTGGGACGTCCTCAAGATCCAAAGCTTCTGAATAGCAAAGGAAATAGTCAACAAAACAAAGGGGCAAACCACAGAACAAGTAGATATTTGAAAATGACAGGACAGACAAAAGGCTCATATCCAGGATCTAGAAAGAACACCTCAAATTCAACACACACAAAACAGATAATCATATCAAAAAATGGGCAGAAGATATACAAAGACACTTCTCCAACCAAGACATAAGAATGGCTATCAGACACATGAAAAAATGCTCACCATCACTAGCAATTAGGGAGATGCAAACCAAAACAACCTTGAGATAGCACTTGACACCAGTTAGAACAGCCAATATCTGAAAGACAGGAAACAGCATATGTTGGAGAGGATGTGGAGAAAGGGTAATCCTCTTAAACTGTTGGTGGGAATGCAAGTTGGTGCAGCCTCTTTGGAGAACAGTGTGGAGATTAATCAAGACATTAAAAATAGAACTTCCCTATAACCCTGCAATTACACTGCTAGGTATTTACCCCAAATATACATATGGAGTGAAAAGAAGAGCCATCTGTAAACCAATGATTAGAGCAGCAATGGCCACAATTTACAAACTGTGGAAAGAACAGATGCCCTTCAATGGAAGAATGGATAAGGTAGATGTGGTCCATATACTCTATGGAGTATTATGCCTCCATTCAGAAAGAATGAATATCCAACTTTGATAGCAACATGGACGGGACTGGAAGAGATTCTGCTGATTGAAATCAATCAAGTAGTGAGAGTCAATTATCATATGGTTTCATTTATGTGTGGAGTGTATCAAATAGCATGGAAGACAAGGGGCGATGGAGAGGAGAAGGGAGTGGAGGGAAATTGGAAGGGGAGAAAAACCATGAGAGACAATGGTCTCTGAAAATGAACCAGAGGGCTTTGAAAGAGCGGGGGAGGAAGGTTGGGGAAATATGTAGTGGGTAATAGAGAGGGCAAGGATTGCATGGAGGACTGGGTGTGCTGCTAAAACAATGAATATGGTTACACGGAAAAGAAATTGGAAAAAATAAAACAATATATGCCAATAAGCTAAGCAACCTAGGTGAAATGGATGCATCCCTAGAAAACTGTACAATCCCAAAAGTGAACCTGGAAGAAATGTACAACTTGAATGGACCATTATCCAGTAATGAGATAAATGCAGTGATCAAAAACCTCCCAAAAAACAAGACCCCACGACCTGAAACATTAAAACGTTTGTCCACCATAACTGAGAAGGATCTATCCCTGGGTTGCAAGATTGGTTCGACATTTGCAATTCAATCAATGACATAGAACAAATTAAGAAGTTAGGATTAGAGAACATGGTCCTCTCAATTGATGAAGTAAAAGCATTGGACAATATCCAGCATCTGTCCCTGAATAAAACACTGCAAAAATAGGGATAGAGGGAATATTCGTCAACTTCATAAAATGTTTCTATGAAAAACCCACAGTGAATACCATCCTCAAAGGGTAAAAGACGACAGCCTTCGCTTTGAAAACAGGAACATGACAAGGAAGCCCACTCTCACCACTCTTGTTCAACATAGGATGTGATGTGCTAACAACAACAATCAGACAATAAAGACAAGTAAAATGTATCCATTTGGCAACCAAGAAGTCAAACTCTATCTCCTCACAGATGATATACTTGACATGGAACACCCAAAAGACTCCGCGTCTAAACTACCAGAAATCAAAAAGCAATTCAATGATGTGGCAGGATACAAAACCATTGTACAGAAATCAGTGGCTTTCACTTACATTATAAATGAAAATACAGAAAGGGAAATTAGAGAGTCAATTCCATTTCCTACAGCACCCAAACCATAAGATACCTGGAAATAAACCAAACCAAAGAGGTAAAGGATTTGTACTGGAGGAACTAGAGTACACACATGAAAGAAATGCAAGAAAATAAAAAATACAGAAAACCATTGCATTCTCATGGATCAGAAGAAGAAACATTGTTAAAATGTTTATACTGCTTAGAGCAATTGGTCAATTTAATGCCATTGCAATAAAAATTTCACAGGTATCTTTCAAGAGCTGGAACAAACACACACATAAAATTCGTGTTGAATCAAAAGTGAACCCATATTGCTAAGAATTGCTGAAAAGAGAAACAAAATTGGAGCACCACGTTGCCAGATTTCAAGGGTCACTATGAAGCAATGATCACCAAGGCAGCATGGGAATAGCATAAAAACAGACAAATAGTCCAGTGGAATCCAGTAGAGTGCTCAGATATGGACCATCAAATCTATAGTCAAATAATCTTCAAGAAAGCAAGAAAATAATTAACAGTGGAAAATAGGCAGTCTCTTCAATAACTGGTGCAGGGAAAACTGGGCAGCTCTATGGAGAAGAATGAACGCGACCATCCTCTTACACCATACACAAAGATAAACTCATAATGGATAAAAGACCTCAGTGTGAGACAGGAATCCATCAGAATCCTAGAGGAGAATGTAGGCAGCATTCTCTTCAAATACAGCCACAGCGACATCTTTCAGGAATCCTTCCAAACCCAAGGAAACAAAAGCCAAAATAAACTTCTGGGGCTTCATCAAAATCAAAAGCTTCTGTGCTGCATAGGAAACAGTCAAGAAAGCAAAGGGGCAACCTACAGAATGCGATAAGATATTTGCAAATGACAGGACAGACAACAGGTTGATATCCAGGATCTATGAAGAACACCTCAAACTCAACACACACAAATCAGATAATCATATCAAAAAATGGGCAGAAGGTGTGAACAGACACTTCTACATGAAGGAATACAAATAGCTATCAGACAGAGGGAGAAATGTATATCATCACTAGGCATCAGGGAGATTAAAATGAAAACAACATTAATTGTCACCTTACACCAGTTAGGATGGCCTAAATTAGCAAGACGGGAAACAACATGTGTGGGAGAGGATGTGGAGTAAGGGGAATCCTCTTACACTGTGGGTGGGAATGCAATGTGGCACAGCCTCTTTGGAGAAGAGTGTGGATATTCCTCAAGAAATTAAAAATAGAACTTCCCTGTAACCTTGCAATTACACTCTTAGGTATTTACCTAAATGATACAGATGGCTGAAAAGAAGGGCCATCTGTAACCCAAATTTATAGCAGCAATGGCCACGGTTGCCAAACTGTGGAAAGAACCAAGATGCCCTTCAACGGAAGAATGGATAAGGAAGATGTGGTCCATATACACTATGGAGTATTATGCCTCTATTCAGAAAGGATGAATACCCAACTTAGGTAGCAACATAGACGGAACTGGAAGAGATTCTGCTGAGTGAAATAAATCAAGCAGAGAGAGTCAATTATCATATGGTTTCACTTCTGTGTGGAGTATAACAAATAGCATGGAGGACAAGGGGAGATGGAGAGGAGAAGGGAGTGGAGAGAAATTGAAAGGGGAGGGAAACCGTGAGAGACTATGGACTCTGAAAAAGAATCTTAGAGGGCATTGAATGTGCTGGGGGTGGGAGGTTGGGGAAAGACGTGGTGGGTAATAGAGAGGGCACGGAATGCATGGAGCACTGGCTGTGGTGCTAAAAAAAAAATGAATACGGTTACACTGAAAAGAAAGTGGAAAAAAAAAAAAAACAAGTATTTGCCAATAAGCAAAGCAACCTAGGTGAAATGGATTCCTTCCTAGAAAACTGTAATATTCCATAATTGAACCAGGAAGAAATGTTCAACCTGTATAGACCATTATCCACTAAAGGGATTAAAGCAGAGATAAAAAACCTCCCAAAAGACAAGACCCCGGGACCTGAAGGATGCTGAAGCGAATTCCACCAAACTTTAAGAAAAAAACTAACTCCTCTTCTCCTGAAGCTCTTTCCAAAATTTGAAACAGAAGGAATACTTCCAGACACTTTTTATGAAGCCAGGATTAACCTGATCCACAAACTAGCTAAAGACCACACCAAAAAGGAGAATTTAAAACCAATATCACTGATGAATATGGATGCTATGATTCTCAACAAGATTCTAGCTCATAGCAACTTACAATACATTAAGACGTTTATGTACCATGACCAAGTAGAATCTATCCCTGGATTGCAAGATTGGTTCGACATTCGCAAATCAATCAATGTCACAGAACAATTTAAGAAGTGAAGATTAGAGAACCACATGGTCCTCTCAATTGGTGAAGAAAAATCATTTCCAATATCCAGAATCCACTCCTGACTAAAACGCTGCAAAGTATAGGGATAGAGGGAATATTTGTGAACTTCATAAAATGTTTCTATGAAAAACCCACAATGAATACCATCCTCAAAGGTTAAAGCTGACAGCCCAAGCTTTGAAATCAGGAACATGACAAGGATGCCCATTCTCACCACTTTTGTTCAACATAGGATGTGACGTCCTAGCAACAGCAATCAGACAACAAAGAGAAACAAAAGTTATCCAAGTTGGCAGCCAAGAAGTCAAATTCTCTCTCCTCAAAAGTGACATACTTGATATGGAAATCCCAAAATACTCAGCCCTCAAACTGTCAGAACTCATACAGTAATTTGATAATGTGTCAGGATATAAAATCATCGTACCAAAATCAGTGGCTATCTCCTATATTATCAATGAAAATACAGAAAGGGAAATTAGAGAATCAATTCCATTTACTACAGCAACCCAAACCATAAGAAACCTGGGAATAAACCAAACCAAAGAAGTAAAGAATCTGTACCCAATGAACTAGAGAACACTCATGAAAGAAATGGAAGAAAACTGAAAAGATGGAAAATCATTGCATTCTCAAGGATCAGAAGAATAAATACTATTAAAATGTCTATACTACCTAGAGAAATCATTCCATTTAATGCCATTCCAATCAAAATTCCACTGGTATCGTTCAAAGAGTTGGAAAAAAACACACGTCGCAAATTTGTGTGAAATCAGAACCAACCCCATATTGCTAAGAATTGCTGAAAAGAGAAAACTGGGAGCAACATGGTGCCCGATATCAAAGGTGTGTATGAAGCCGTGATCAGCAAGACAGCATGGGACTTGCATAAAAACAGACCCATAGACCAGTGGAACACAGTAGAGAGCTCAGATATGGACTATCAACTCTATGGCCAATAATCTTCAAGAAAGCAGGAAAAAATATGCAGTGGAAAAAAGACATTCTCTTCAATAACTGGTGCAGGGAAAACTGGGCAGCTCTACGTAGAAGAATGAAACTCGACCATTCTCTTACACCATACACAAAGATATACTCATAATGGATAAAAGACCTCAACTTGAGACAGGAATCCATCAGAATCCTAGAGGAGAACATAGGCAGTAATTTCTTCGATATCAGCCACAGCGACTTCTTTCAAGATATGCCTCCAAACTAAAGGAAACAAATGCCAAAATAAACATCGGGAACTCATCAAAATCAAAACCCTCAGCACTGCATAGGAAACAGTAAAGAAAGAAAAGGGTCAACCCACGGAATTCGATAAGATATTAAAAAAATGACAGGACAGACAGAAGGTTGATATCCAGGATCTCTGAAGAACACCTCAAACTCAACACACACAAAACAGATAATTATATCAAAAAATAGGCAGAAGATATGAACAGACACTTCTCCATGAAGACATACAAATGGCTATCAGACACCTGAAAAAAAAAAAAGTTCATCATCACTAAGCATCATGGAGATTCAAATGAAGACTATATTAAGATGTCACTTTACACCAGTTAGAATGGCCTAAATTAGCAAGGCGGGAAACAGCATTTGTTGGAGAGGATATGGAGAAAGGGGAATCCTCTTACACTGTGGGTGAGAATGCAAGGTGGTGCAGCCTCTTTGGAGAAGAGTGTGGAGATTCCTCAAGAAATTAAAAATAGAACTTTCCTATAACCTTGCAATTGCACTCCTAGGTATTTACCTAAATGATACAGATGGCGTGAGAGGAAGGGTCGTCTGTAACCCAAATTTATAGCAGCAATGGCCACGGTTGCCAAACTGTGGAAAGAACCAAGATGCCCTTCAATGGAAAAAAGGACAAGGAAGATGTGGTCCATATACACTATGGAGTATTATGCCTCTATTCAGAAAGGATGAATACCCAACTTTGATAGCAACATTGACGGGACTGGAACAGATTCTGCTGAGTGAAATAAATTGAGCAGAGAGTCAATTTTCATATGGTTTCACTTTTGTGTGGAGTACAACAAATAGCATGGAGGACAAGTGGCGATGGAGAGGAGAAGGGAGTGGAGGGAAATTGAAAGGGGAGGCGAACCACGAGAGATGATGGACTCTGAAAATGAATCAGAGGAATTTAAGGGGCGGAATTTAAGGAATTTAAGGGCACGGATTTCATGGGGCACTGGGTGTGCTTCTAAAACAATGAATATGGTAACACTGAAAAGAAATTCAAAAAATGAACAGTTGTATGCCATTAATCTAAGACCCCTATGTAAAATGGATGCATTCCTAGAAATCTATACAATCCCAACATTGAGTCAGGAAGAAATTCACCACCTGCCTAGACTGTTATCCTGTAACTGGTTTGAAGCAGTGATCAAAAACCTCCCAGGGTCGCTTGGGTGGCTTGGTGGGTTGGGCCACTGCCTTCAGCTCAGGTCATGATCCCACAGTCCTGGGATCAAGCCCCGCATCAGGTTCTTTGCTCTGCAGGGAGCCTGCTTCCTCCACTCCCTCTCTGCCTGCCTCTCTGCCTGTCTGCCTTCTCTCACTCTGTCAAATAAATAAATCAATAATCTTTAAAAAAAATGTTCAAAAACCCCCCAAAAAACAAGAGCCAAGGACCTGATGGATTTGCTGGGGAATTCTACCAAACCTTCAGAGAAGTAAGGACACCTCTTCTCCTGAAGCTCTTTCCAAAAATTGAAGCAGAAAGAAAAGCTCCTGACACTTTTTATGAAGCCAACATTACTCTGATCCACAAACCAGGCAAAGACCTCATCAAAAAGGAGAATTTCAGACCAATATCAGTGAATAATATGGATGCTAAAATACTCAACAAGATCCTTGCCAATAGGATCAAACAGTACATTAAAAAGATTATCCACCATGACCGGGTGAGGTCTATCCCTAGGTTGCAAGGGTGGTTTAATATTTTCAAATAAATGACATAGAACAAATTAAGAAGAAGGGCGAGGGAACCACATGGTCCTCTCAAATGATGAAGAAAAAGCATTTGACAGCATCCATTTGTGATTAAAATGCTTCAAAGTATAGGAATAGAGGGAATATTTGTCAACTTCATTAAATGTTTATATGAATATTTCACAGTAAATATCCTCCTCAATGGGTAAAAGCTGACAGCCTTCCCTTTGAGATCAGAAACATGACGAGGATGCCCACTCTCACCACTCTTGTTCAACATAGTATTTGAAGTCCTTGCATCAGCAAACAGACAATAAAGAGAAATAAAATGTATCCAAATTGGCAATGAAGTCAATCTCTCTCTTCACGGTTGACATACTTTATATGGAATACCCAAAAGTCTCCACCCCCAAACTACTAGAACTCATTCAGCAATTCAATAATGTGGCAGGATACAAAAAAATTGTACAGGAATCATTGGTTTTCTTATACATTACCAAGGAAAATACAGAAAGGGAAATTAGAGAATTGATTCCATTTACTACAACACACAAACAATAAGATACCTGGGAAGAAACCAAACCAAAGAGGTAAAGGATCTGTAAGCAAGGAACTACCCAACACTCATGAAAGAAATTGAAGAAAACAAAAATGACAGAAGCCCACTGCATGCTTATGGATAAGAAGAATAAACATTGCTAAAATGTCAAGATATTTAATGTTAAGTGACAGCCTAGAGCAATCGATCCTTTTAATGCCTTTCTGATGAAAATTCCACCGGTATGTTTTAAAGTGCTGGAGCCAACACAAGCCTAAAATTTGTGTAGAATCAGAGAGACCCTGTATTGCTAAGGAAATGTCAAAAAGAAAAACAAAACTGGGAGCATCATGTTGACAGATTTCCAGTGTTATAAAAATCTGTGATCCCCAATGCAGCATGGGACTCACATAAAAACAGAACCATAGACCAGTGAAACCGAGTAGAGAGCTCAGATATGAGCAATAAACTCTATGGTCAAATAATCTTCAACAAAGTAGGAGAAAATAGACAGTGGAAAAAAGGCAGTCTCTTCAATAAATGGTGCTGGGAAAATTGGGACAGCTATGTGTAGATGAGTGAATGTCAACCATTCTCTTACACCAAACACAAAGAGAACTCGAAATGGATAAAAGACCTAAACTTGACGTAGGAATCCATGAGAATCATAGAGGGGAGCATAGGCAGCAACCTCTTCAACACTGGCCACAGTGACTTCTTTCAAGATATATCTCCAAAGACAAAGCAAACAAAAGTGAAGATGAACTTTGGGACTTCATCAATTCAAAAGCTTCTGCACAGCAATGGAAACAGTCAACAAAACACAGAGGCAACCCAGGGAATGGGAGAAGATATTTGCAAATGATAGTACAGACAAAATGTTGATATCCAGGATCTAAAAAGAACTCCTCAAACTCAACACAGACAAAGCAGACAATCATATAAAAAATGGGCAGAATATAGGAACAGACATTTCTCCAATGAAGACATACAAATGGCTATCAGACACATAAAAAAATGTTCATCAATACTAGCTCTCGTGGAGATTCAAATTAAAACACATTGAGATAGCACCTGACACCAGTTAGAACGGCCCAAATCAGAAAGATAGAATCAACATGTGTTGGAGAGGATGTGGAAAAAGGGTAGCCCATCTCTCAACTCTGCTCTAGGAACGCTCCTCTGCACTATTGCCCCCAGGTGGGTCGTGTCATCTCTCCCATTTTCCAGGTGTCTGTGACTTGTCCTGAGCAAGAAAGGGCCCATGGACATGGGGAGCAGGGTGTTCTGCAGGGTTTCCCAATGCCAGCCAATTCTCAGGAGCATTCTGTCCAAACCGATCCCTGTTTGGGAAGAACGCTCCTGAGAATTGGCTGAACAGCACCTAGTGAACTCGCTTCTGGTGCCTCACGTCTGCATGGCCATCTCCTGGGCATGCCCCGGCATGATGATCGATCATGTTCGAACCCCACCAGAATGTTCAAGTGTTAATACAAAGCTGTCAGGCCCTGGTGATTCCAAGGCCTCCTGCTCCTTAGCTTCTAGTGGTCCCTTACCTGGCACTGTCCCATAAAGCCGGGCCAGCCCTGAGTCCTAGGCATGAGCCCTCACCTTCTTCCTCAACTCAGGACCTGGTAATGGGTCCTCAATTCTTTTTCCCCAACTTCCTCCCTCAAGGGGCCTGTCCCTAAGGCCTCCAACTGGGGAACCTGGACTCCCGTGTCCACTCCTCCCCCTCCTATCCCTTCACCAATGGTGATTTTCGGCACTACGGACAAGCCTCGGAGCAAGAGAAACCTGCATTCCCATTCGGGCTCAACCCCATCCTGGGGCTCCGCAGCCACCTGAAAAGTCGGAGGCACATGCCTGGCTGCCACCCGTGCCACAACTCTGCTCCAGGAATGCTCCCCTTCGTTGGGACACCCGGGTGGGCGCGTCTTCTCACTGCATTTTCTGGGCGGGATAGGTTTGGGCAGAACACTCATGATAATTGGCCAGAAAATACCTGGAGAACTCGCTACAGGTGCCGCACATGTGCTGGACCGCTTTCCCGGGCCAGGCCCGTTATCGCGAGTGAACCCCGTCAGGAATGACTCCGCGAGGCAGGCTGTGGCGAGGCGGACACCTGCTGATAATTGTCCTGTGGGGTCCCCTCACTGAGGCTGGCCCATCCGGCTGGGCCCGCCATGAGGTCTGGGCTCGAACCCTCACCTGCTTCCTCAGCCGTCCAATTTCGGGGTCCTATACATCAGGGCCTCAATCTGGGGAACCCTGAGACTCGCAGCCACACCTCCCACTCCCACCCCTGCACCAACGGGGCCTTTCGCTGCTTCAGACAAGCCTTGGAGCGAGAGAAATCTGCATGCCCCTACTGAGGTCAGCCCCATCCTTGGGCGCCCCATCTGCCGGAAAAGTCGGAGGCACATGCCCGTCCATCACCTGTCCATCAACTCTGCTCCGGGAATTCTCCCCTGTGCCTGGGCCCACGGGTGGGCCATGTCGTTTCCATGCAGTATCCAGGCGGCCGCTCCATGCCCCCTGTGAGAAATGGCCCTGGGCAGTGGAGAGCAGGGCAGTCTGCAGGGCTGCCCATCGCCGGCCAATTCTCAGGAGTGTTCTGCCCAAACTGGGATTGGTTTGGGCAGAACGCTCCTGAGAATTGGCCGGCAAACTCCAGGCGAACTCACTTTGGGCGCCACACGTCTGCAGGGCAGCCCCTACAGGCCTGGCCCAGCATCGAGAGCGCTTGCGCCCGAACCCTGCCAGGAAGCCCTCTGCGAGGCAGGCTACAGTGAGGCCGACGCCTCCTGCTCCTCGGTCTGCGGGTGTACCGTCCTTCGTGCTGTCCCATGAGACATGGGCTGCCCTGAGACTCAGGCTCCAAATTTCACCTGCTTCCCAGACTTCCGCTTTTGGGGTCCTGTCCTTCGGTGCCTCCATCTGGGGAAATCTGAGTCCCGCGGGCATGCCTCCCCGTCCCACCCCGGCGCAAAAGGTGCATTTCGGCGCTTCAGACAAGCCTTGGAGCGAGAGAAACCTGCATGACCCAACTGAGTAGAGCCCCATCCTTGGGCGCCCCATCAGCCCGAAAAGACAAAGGTGCGTGCTCTGCCGCCACCCGTGCTTCAACTCTGCTTCAGGAACGCTCCCCTTCCCCAGAAGCCCTGCGTGGGCCGCGTCATTTCTGTGCATTTTCCCGGCGTTTGCCCCAGGCCCTAGGCGAGAAAGGGCCCTGGGCCATGGAGAGCAGGGCGGTCCACAGGCCTGCCCAACACCGGCCAATTCTCAGGAGCGTTCTGCCCAAACCCCGGTTTGGGCAGAACGCTCCTGAGAATTGGCCGGAAAACGCCCAGTGAACTCGCTTCGGGCGCTGCACGTCTGCACGGCCGCCGCCGCCCCCCCCCCCCCCGGGCCTGGCCCGGCATTGTGAGCGCTCACTCCCGAACCCCGCCAAGGAGCCCTCCGTGGGGCAGACTGCAGTGAGGCCGATGCCTGCTGATCCTTGGCCTGCGGGGGTCCCATCCCTGGCACTGTACCATAGGGCCTGGCCTGTCACGAAGCCAGGGCTCAAACCCTCGCCTGCTTCTCCAGCCTTCTGCTTCCGGGGTCCTGTCCCTCATGGCCTCCATATCGGGAAGCCAGAGTCCCGCCGCCATGCATCTCCCTACCATGCCTGCGCCAACGGTGCCTTTCAGCACTTCGGACAACCCTTGGAGCGAGATAAAACTGCATGCCCACAATGAGTTCAGCCCCAACCTTGGGCGTCCCAGCTGCCTGAAAGACGGTCGCCACCATTCCTTCAACTCTGCTCTGGGAACACTCCCCTGCGCTGGAGCCCCCGGGTGGGCCGCGTCGTTTCCGTGCATTTTCCTAGCAGCCGCAGCATGCCCTGGTCAAGAAAGGACCCTGGGCCACGGAGAGCAGTGTGTTCCTCAGTGCTGCCCAACGCCGGCCAATTCTCAGGATCGTTCTGCCCAAACCAATTCTGGTTTGGGCAGAAAGCTCCTGAGAATTGGCCGAAAAACGCCCAGTGAACTAGCTTCAGGCGCCACATGTCTGCCTGGCCGCTCCCCGAGCCTGGCGCGGCATTGCGAGCAATCGCACACAAACCCTGCCAAGAAGCGCTTTGAGAGGCACGCCTCCTGCTAATCCTCAGCCTGAAGGGGGTCCCCTCCCTGGAGCTGCCCCATGGGGCCGGCCCGTCGAAGCCCGGGCTTGAAATTTCGCCTGCTTCCCAGCCCTCTGTTTCTCGGTCCTCTCTATCGTTTCCCCGTCTGGGAAACCCTGAAACCCTGAATCTCGCGGCCATGCCTACCTTTCCCACACCAGTGCCAACAGTGCCTTTCGGCGCTTCAGACAAGCCTCGGAGCGAGAGAAACCTGCATGCCCCAACTGAGGTCAGCCCCATTCTTGGGCACCCCATTCACCCTAAAGATGGAGGCATGTGCCCGGCCGCCACCCGTCCTTCAACTCTGCTCCAGGAAACGCTCCCCTGGGTCGGGACCTCCAGGTGGGCCGTGTCGTATTCCCGCATTTTCCGGGAAGCCACCCCATGGCCCCGGCGAGAAAAGGCCCTGGGCCACGGAGAGGAGGGCGGTCCACAGGGATGCCCAACGCCGGCCAATTCTCACAAGCGTACTGCCCAAACTGATCCTGGTTCATGAGAATTGGCTGGAAAATGCCTGGCAAACTCGCTTGGGGCATCACATGTCTGCAGGGCGGCCCCCCAGCCTGGCCTGGCATTGCGCGCACTCACTCCCAAACCCCGCCAAGGCGTCCTCCACGAGGCAGAATTTGGCGAGGCTGACGCCTGCTGATCCTCGGCCTGCGGGGGTCCCATTCCTGGTGCTGTACCAAGGGGCCGGGCCCATCATGACGCCCGGGCTTAAACCCTAGCCTGCTTCCGCAGCCTTCTGCTTCCGGCGTCCTGTCCCTCGTGGCCTCCATATAGGTAACCCTGAGTCCCATGGCCATGCATCTGCCTACCACGCTGGCGCCAACAGAGCCTTTCAGCACTTCAGACAACCCTCGGAGTGAGATAAACCTGCGTGTGCACAATGAGTTCAGCCCCATCTATCCGAAAGAGGGAGGCGCAAGCCCAGCTGCCACCCGTCCTTCACCTCTGCTCTGGGAACGCTCCCCTGCGCCAGCAGGCCCAGCTGGGCCGCGTTGTTTCCTCAGGTTTTCCTGGCGGCCGCACCATGCCCTGGCGTGAGAGGGCCCTGGGCCATGGAGAGCAGGGTGGTCTGCAGGGCTGTCCAACCCTGGCCAATTCTCACGAGTGTTCTGCCCAAACCATTCCCAGTTTGGGCAGAACGCTCCTGAGAATTGGCCAGAAAACACCTGGTGAACTCCCTTCAGGCGCCGCAAGTCTGCAGGGCTGTCCCCCTGGGCCTGGTAGGGCATCGAGAGTGCTGGCACACGAACCTCACCAGAAAGCCCTCCACGAGGCAGGCTGCAGGGAGGCCAACACCTCCTGTTTCTCGGCCTGCTGGGGTCCCCTCCTTGGCGTTGTCCCACGGGGCCGGGCCCGCCACCAAACTCGGGCTCGAAATTTCGCCTGCTTCCCAGCCTTCCTCTTCCAGGGTCCCGTCCATCGGTGCCTCCATCTGGGAAAACCTGAGTCCCACGGCAACACCTCCCCCTCCCACACCGGCACCAACGGTGCATTTTGGCGGTATGGACAAGCCTCGGAGCTAGAGAAACCTGCAAGAACCATCTGAAGACAGCCTCATCCTTGGGGGCCCCATCAGCCTGAAAAGATGGAGGCACACGCTCTCGCACAAACCTCACCAGGAAGCCCTCCACGAAGCAGGCTGTGGTGAGGCAGACTCCTTCTGCTCCTTGGTCTGTGATGGTCCCCTCCTTGGCGCTGTCCCATGGGTCTGGGGCTGCCACGAGACTCGGTCTCCAAATTTCTCCTGCTTCCCATTTTTACGCTTCCCGGGTCTGTCCCTCTGTGCCTCGATCTGGGGAAACCTGAGTCCCGTGGCCATGCCTCCCCCTCCCACACCTGTGTCAATGGTGCCTTTTGGCGCTTCAGACAAACCTCCGAGCAAGAGAATCTTGCATGCCCCAACTGACGACAGCCCCATCCTTGGGCAACCCATCTGCCCGAAAAGACAGAGGCGCACGCCTTGCCACCACCAGTCCTTGAACTCTGGTCCGGGAACGCTCCCCTGTGCCAGGGCCCCCACGAGGGCCACGTCGTTTCTGCGCCTTTTTCCGGGCGGCCGCCCCATGCCCCGGGCGAGAAAGGGTCCTGGGCCACGGAGAGCAGGGCGGTCTACAGGGCTGCCCAAAGCCAGCCAATTCTCACTGGCATTCTGCCCAAACCGTTCCCGGTTTGGGCAGAATGCCAGTGAGAATTGGCCGGAAAACTTGACTTCAGGCTCCGCACGTCTGCAGCCCACCCCCCCACCAGTCCCAGCCTCGCAAGCGGTCATTCTAGATACCCACCAGGGAGCTCTCTGCGTAGTGGGCTGAGATGAGGCCGATGCCTCCTAATCCTCGGCCTGCAAGGGTACCCTCCCTGGTGCTGTCCCATGGGAACTGGCCCACGCCGAGGCCCGGGCTGGAACCCCCGCCTGCTTCACCAACCTTCCGCTTTCGGGGACCTGTCCCTCGGGGCCTTTATGTGGGAAACACTGAGTCCTGAGGCCACACAGCCCCCTCCCACCCCAGCTCCAAAGATTGTTTTCAGTGTTTCGGACAAGCCTCGGAGCGAGAGAAACCTGCATGCCCCATCTGAGGTCAGCCCCATCATTGTGCGCACCAGCTGCCTGAAAAGTAGGAGGCGCACCCCTGGCCACCACCCGTCCTTCAACTCTACCCCCGGAATGCTCCACTGCATCGGGGCCCCCCGGGTTGGCTGCATCGTCTCGGCGCATTTTCCCGGCGGTCGCCCCATGCCCCGGGCGAGAAAGGGCCCTGTGCCACTTGGAGCAGGGTGGTCCACAGGGTGCCCAACTCCGGCCAATTCTCACAAGCGTTCTGCTCCCAAACCGATCCTGGTTTGGGCAGAATGCTCGTGAGAATTGGCAGGAAAATGCCCGGCGAACTCGCTTCGGGCGCCACACGACTGCAGGGTCGCTGCCCCGGGCTTGGCCTGGCATCTTGATCGCCAACGGTGCTATTCAGGGCTTCAGACAAGCCTTGGAATGAGAGAAACCTGCGTGCCCCTACTGAGGTCAACCTCATCCTTGGGCAGTCCTGTTGCCTGAATAGACAGTGTCGCTTGGCCTGCTGCCACCAATCCCTCAACTCTGCTCCAGTAACGCTCCCCTGGCCCTCCGTATTGGCCTTTTTTTTTTTTTTTTCTTTTGGACACCAACTATCCGGATTTTTAAGCGACCTTGGCCACAGGGGTCACGTTGGTACTCAGGGCCTTTCAATTCTGGTCAATTACCACGAGCGTCCTCTCCATGTTGAACCCGAGTTGGAGCTGAACCAGACTGGTCTCTCTTGTAAACAACCTCTAACCTTTGTTTTCCCTGTCCACAAACCCATATTCTGCTGCACTGCAGGATCCATTTCCTGAAGTCAAACCCAAAGGGAGCCCTCTTGGCAATGGCAGATCGGTGTGGCCATTCCCCATGTCCATCACCCTAACCTTAAGTCATGTTTTCAAGCCTCCTTTGACAGGGGCCTCTCTCGCAAACTCTCTAGATGGGAAACCGGAAGTCACACCATAGGAGTCCGCCAGCCACCTAAAAGGTCACCAGTATGATTGGAAATGCACGGGGCCATCAGAGCCAGTGAAAAATGCCATGTCCCCATGAGTACTCACCCACGTTCTGCTGTCAACCGGAGCATGATGCTCCACGTGACCACCAGCCTCATCATGGCTAATCGTGGATCCAACCTCCAGATCAGCAGTTCAGATATGCAACAACCCTACCTCAGCTCTCTTCAGGTACCCCTGTCAGGTCTAGGCAAAACTGGAACTCCCCTGCCTGCCAAAAACTCTGGATTCCCCTCTCATTCTTCTCGATGGACATCGGCCCAAGGCTTCCTTGACAAAGGGGGAAGTCTACCTCTTGACTGCTTCACACCTCCTTTCCTCTTCTTCCTTATTTCTCTCCACTTACCGTTATACCTGGGCGAACTGGAAGGAACATATCCATGGAACATGGACATGCTCTGACATCTGAAACTTCCTGGCAGCTTTCTGAGGGTGCCTTATGCAAACCAAATCCAGTGTATTGTAACACAGTATGTTTGTTAATGATCATCAAGACAACAAGAGAGTGAAAATCACTCCATTTTTACCTCCATCTTCAT
The DNA here is from genome assembly GCF_030435805.1 of Mustela lutreola. NCBI lineage: Eukaryota > Metazoa > Chordata > Mammalia > Carnivora > Mustelidae > Mustela > Mustela lutreola. The sequence goes on along the minus strand of NC_081294.1, from coordinate 162,749,244 downwards.
GAAGTAGAACATGGTCTGCTTCTTTCCTTCCTTCACTTCCATTCCAATTCCTTTCCATGCAGTGTTTGTTCCAATGCTTCAGGGGTAGGAGTTCAGGATTCCTCGCCTGCACTGAACACCCAGAACTCATCACAACGACTGCCATCCTTAAGAGCCATCACCCATTGAATCCTTTCCCTCCACACCCCTGATCACTAGCTACCTTTGGTTGGTGGTCTATGTTGAAGTCTCTTTCCTCACTGACCTCTCGTTCTCCCCACACTATCTATGTTCATCTTTTCTTTCGGAAATTCCATAGACAGCAAATGATAGGCTATTGGTCATTTCTTACGATATGGCTTAGCTAAATCCACTCTAGATCTATCCACATCCTCCCAAATGGTAAGATTACATTCTTTCTGAACCTGGCTACTATTCCAGTGAGAATATGTGGGAGATTAGATGTCTACATTCATATATATAAATATATATTTATCGCTCATCAGCGAATGGATATTGGGACGCCCTCCATCAGTTCACTATAGTTGATAATGCTGGTATCCATATCACTGTGCTTGTACCCAATGGGTTGTGCATTTTTGTGCCTTTGAGGGCACAAAATTCTTAGGAAGGCAACTGCTGTTTCCTAGGGTTGTTCTCTTATTAGCATTCAGAGGAACCACCGTGCTCTTTTCCAGAGGGGCTGCAAGAACCCGCATGCCAACCAACTATGCAGGAGTGTTCCTCCTGATGTAGAACCTTCCCTGCCAACAATTTTCTAAGGAGGAAACAGCAAACCTGGGAGATAACAGGACTCAGACAGTGTCCAGCAAGCAGCCCCAGTAAATCACTCTAGGGTTCCTGACACCATGCCCTGGGAAGCCATCAGAATGCCTCTATCCAGGGGAATTCCCAAAGACTCTCCTTCTGACTTCACCACCCATGTTACTACAGAGAAAGGATGCCATGGCCAACTATCTAGAGAGTCCACTGAGTGAAAGTAGAAAGTCAAGCTTCTCTTTTCAATTCTCCAAGGCTCCTTGGGATCCTTTCCAATGTTCCCTCTGCCCTCATGGGAACACTTTGGATAAAAAAGACAAATCCATTAGGATCCATCCCATTGGACAAAGGAGAAGCCATCCTCCAAGCCTCTATCTGACCACAAACAGCCAACTCTCTCTAGATGCCAGCCATTTCACCACAGCCTAGGACCCATGGAATCAACCTTGTTTGAAAAAGGAATGCATTCTACGTTCCAAACACACACCGAGTCCAACTCATCTTCCTTTTTGAATCCAAAGGAATTGCCTAGGAAAGAGATGTTCCAAATACGTCTGGGAGCCAGAAAGAAGCAGTGAAAAGGAGATCCCATGCCAGGTGCTCCCTGATGGAAACTCAGGAACCCTAGCACCCACCGCCATGGCTGACAGCTATGTTCGTGGGACTTTTTGGCTCCAGTGGAGGTGAGAGAAGACCCCGGATGTTTGGGGTAAAAAAGAACTTTTACTTCCTGTGTTGGCATGGATGTGCCAATGTGCCCCACTGGCCTGCTGTTTTCTCTGAATTCCGACGTCCTGGGACAAGCTGCAGGATGGATTCAGATGCTGATTTCCAGACTTTAGGTCTCGTGGAGCCAGAGCGAAGAAGGGTTTTTAGGTGAGGATATGGAGGCACCTCCCACATAAAGCCTACACACCTGCTCCGATTCCTGGGATATGGAGACACACATGATTGTTTCTTAAGTGTTATCCACTTCCTTCTCAAGGAAGGCCAATGTCCTTGTCCTTTTTGGAGAAGCAAATCGACTCTTCCAAACAGACACTCCAACCTTCGGTTCCAAAGGCACCATGGGTTGAATTGGGTTACCCCGTCTCCAGTCCCCCACGAAGAGGGCCCTCCTGAACCATCCTGACAGCACATTGCCCTCAACGTGGAGCAATGGGTCACAGTGCTGACTGAGAGGGGGTCTGACTCCAGCAATTCTTACCACCATTCCTGAGTATGGGGAAACAGAGGCGTCAGCTCAACACTCTGTCCAGGAACAACAAGCAGCCGTACCTCACGTTTCCTGCAGCCCCTCAACACTGCTCTCAGAACCAGCAGGCTGCAAAGTCAGATCTTCTGGTGTGCTGGCCATGGTAGCTAGCCGCTGCCCTCGCTGGGGACAAGCAGCATTTCACCTTAATGAGCTCTGGGAACCACAACTCACCATGCTGTCCAGTGGCATGAATCTGTACTGGCGAGCATACCACAGACCCCCAAGGCAGCTCTGAAAAGCCTCTGTAGGTCTAAAGCCACATGGACTCTGTTCCTGCAGATTGAAACTTCTAGGCGAACCGGACGAATACATAGGCCACCAAAGCAAAACTGGCGCGTCAGACGCCTCCATCTCCTAGGCCTGTGGTGCTCCCCTCCTTGGCCCTGTCCCATGGATCTGGTCCGGCCTAGAGCAATCTATCTTTTTAATGCCATTCTGATCAAAATTCCACTAGTATCTTTCAAAGAGCTGGAGCAAACACAAGCCAAAAATTGATGTGGATTCAGAAGAGAACCCCTACTGCTAAGGAAATGCCAAAAAGAAGAACATAACAGGGAGCATCACTTTGCCTGGTTTCAAGGGTTACTACAAAGCTGTGATCACCAAGACAGTAAGGGGCTGGCATAAAAACAGACCCATAGGCCAGTGGAACAGAGTAGAGAGCTCAGATATGGACCAACAAATCTACAGTCAAATAATTTTCCAACAAAGTAGGAAAAAAAATATACAGAGGAAAACAGACAGTCTCTTCAATAAATGGTGTTGTGAAAATTGGGACAGTTATGTGTAGATGAATGGAACTCGACCATTCTCTGACACCATACACAAAGAGAAACTCATAATAGAGAAAAGACCACAAATGAGAAGGAATCCATCAGAATCTTGGAGAACATACTCAGTAACCTCTTCAACATTGCCCACAACATCTTCTTTCGAGATATGTCTCCAAAAGCAAAGGAAACAAAAGCAAAGATGAACTTTTGGGATGTCCTCAAGATCCAAAGATTCTGAATAGCAAAGGAAATAGTCAACAAAACAAAGGGGCAAACCACAGAATTCGAGTAGACATTTGCGAATGACAGGACAGACAATAGGCTGATATCAACGATCTAGAAAGAACACTTCAAACTGAACACACACAAAGCAGATAATCATATCAAAAAATAGGCAGAAGATATAAAAAGACACTTCTCTGAACAAGACATAAAATTGGCTATCAGACACATGAAAAAATGCTCACCATTACTAGCAATTAGGGAGATGCCAACCAAAACGACCTTGAGATAACACCTGACAGCAGTTAGAACAGCCAAAATCTGTAAGACAGAAAACAGCATGTGTTGGAAAGGATGTGGAGAAAAGAGAATCCTCTTACACTGTTGGTGGGAAGCAAGTTGGTGCAGCCTCTTTGGAGAACAGTGTGCAGATTCCTCAAGAAATTTAAAGTAGAAATTCCTAATAACCCTGAAATTACACTCCTAGGTATTTAATCCAAACATATAAATGGAGTGAAAAGAATGGCCATCTGTAACCCAATGTTTAGAGCAGCAATGGCCACAGTTTCCAAACTGTGGAAAGAACCAAGATGCCCTTCAACGGAAGAATGGATAACGAAGATGTGGTCCATATACACTATGGAGTATTATGCCTCCATTCGGAAAGGACGAATACCCAACTTTGGTAGTAACATGGACGGGACTGGAAGAGATTCTGCTGAGTGAAATAAATCAAGCAGTGAGCTGCAATTATCATACGGTTTCATTTATGTGTGGAGTGTAACAAATAGCATCGAGGAAAAGGAGTGATGGAGAGGAGAAGGGAGTGGAGGGAAATTGGAAGGGGAGAAAAACCATGAGAGACAATGGTCACTGATAAAGAACCAGAGGGCTTTGAACGAGCGGGGAAAGAAGGTTGGGGAAACATGTGGTGGGTAATAGAGAGGGCACGGATTGTGTGGAGGACTGGGTGTGGTGCTAAAACAATGAATATGGTTACACTGAAAAGAAATTGGAAAAAAATAAAACAATATATGCCAATAAGCTAAGCCACCTAAGTGAAATGGATGCATCCTTAGAAAACTGTACAATCCCAAAAGTGAACCAGGAAGAAATGTACAACCTGAATGGACAATTATCCAGTAATGAGATAAAAGCAGTGATCCAAAACTTCCCCAAAGACAAAACCCCGCAACCTGAAGGATGCCCTAGTGCATTCTACCAATCTTTAAGAAATGAACTAACACCTCTTCTCCTGCAGCTCTTTCCAATACTTGTAGCAGAAGGAAAACTTCCATACACTTTGTATAAAGCTAATATTACCCTGATCCACAAACCAGGCAAAGACCTCACCAAAAAAGGATATTTCGAACAAATATCACTGATGAATATGGATGATAAGATTCTCAACAAGATTCTAGATCATAGAATGTCTACATTCTATGTATGTCTACAGGACATTAAACAGTCATCCACCAGGACCGAGTAAGATCTATCCCTCGGTTGCAAGGTTGGTTTGACACTCACAAATCAATCAATGTCATAGAACCAATTAAGAAGTGAAGAGAGAAGAACCACATGGTCCTCTCAATTGGTGAAGAAACAGCATTTGAGAAAATCCAGCATCCGCTCCTGACTAAAATGCTGCAAAGTATAGGGATAGAGGGAATATTTGTCAACTTCATATAATGTTTCTATGTAAAACCCACAGTGAATACCATCCTCAAAGGGTAAAATATGACAGCCTATGCTTTGAAATCAGGAACATGACAAGGATTCCCACTCTCACCCCTCTTGTTCAACATAGGATGTGAAGTCCTAGGAACAGCAATCAGACAACAAAAAGAATAAATAAAAGGTATCCAATTGGCAACGAAGGAGTCAAACTCTCTCCTCAAACATGATATAATTGTTATGGAAAACCCAAACGTCTCTGCCCCCAAACTACCAGAACTTATACAGCAATTCAATAATGTGGCAGGATACAAAATAATGGTGCAGAAATCAGTGGCTTTCTTCTACATTATAAGTGAAAATAAAGAAAGGGAAACTAGAGAATCAATTCCATTTACTACAGCACGCAAACCATAAGATACCTGGATATAAACCCAACCAAAGAGGTAAAAGATTTGTACTCGAGGAACTAGAGAACACTCATTGAAGAAATGCAAGTAAACCAAAAAGACGGGAAACCATTGCATTCTAATGGATCAGAAGAATAAACATTGTAAAAATGTCTATAATGCTTAGAGCAATTGATCGAGACATTGCAAAAATAATCCCCTGGTATCTTACAAAGAGCTGCAACAAACACACGCCTAAAATTTGTGTGGGATCAGAAGCGACCCCATAATGCTAAGAATTGCTAAGAAGAGATACAAACTGGGAGCACCACGTTGCCTGATTTCAAGGGTTACTATGAAGCTGTGACATGACGTCCCCAAGACAGCATGGGATGGGCATAAAAACAGACCCCTGGACCAGTGGAACACAGTAGAGAGGTCAGATATGGACCATCAATTCTATTGCCAAATATCTGCAAGAAAACAGGAAAAAATATACAGTGGGAAAAAGGCAGTCTCTCCAATAAATGGTGCAGGGAAACCTGGGCAGCTTTATGTAGAAGAATGAAACTCCACCATCCTCCTACACCATACACAAAAATAAACACAACATGGATAAAAGACCTCAATGTGCGGCAGGAATCCATCAGAATCCTAGAGGAGAACATAGGCAGAAATCTCTTCAATATCAGCCACAGTGACTTCTTTCAAGATATGTCTCCAAAGGCAAAGAAAACAAAAGCCAAAATAAACTTTGGGGACTTCATCAAAATCAGATATTTGCAAACAACAGTACAGACAAAAGGTTGATATCCAGGATCTATGAAGAACACTTGAAACTCAACACACAAAAAACAGATAATCATATCAAAAAATGGGCAGAAGTTATGAACAGACACTTTTCCAATGAAAACATACAAATGGCTATCAGACACCTGAAGAAATGTACATAATCACTAGGCACCAGGGAGGTTCAAATGAAAACCACATTAAGATGTCACCTTACACCAGTTAGAATGGCCTAAAATAGCAAGACAGGAAACAACATTGTGTGGGAGAGGATGTGGAGAAAGGGGAATCCTCTTACACTGTGGGTGGGAATGCGAGTTGGTGCAGCCTCTTTAGAAAACACTGTGGAGATTACTCAAGTAATTAATAAGAGAACTTCCCTATAATACTGCAATTATACTCCTATGTATTAAACCCAAAAATTGAGGTGGCGTGCAAAGAAGGGCCATCTGTAACCCAAATTTATAGCAGCAATGGCCACGCTTGCCAAACTGTGGAAAGAACAAAGATGCCCTTCAACAGAAGAATGGATAAGGAAGATATGGTCCATATACACTATGGAGTATTATGCCTCCATTCAGAAAGGATGAGTACCCCACTTTGTTAGCAATATGGAGGGGACTGGAAGAGTTTCTGCTGAGTGAAATAAATCAAGCAGAGAGAGTCAATTATCATATGGTTTCACCTTTGTGTGGATTATAACAAATAGAATGGAGGACAAGTGGCGATGGAGAGGACAAGGGAGTGGAGGGAAATTGGAAGGGGAGGGGAACTATGTGAGACCATGGACTCTGAAAAAGAATCTGAGGGAGCCTTTTATTTCTCTTTGTTGTCTGATTCCTGTTGCTAGGACTTCTAATATTATGTTGAACAAGAGGGGTGAAAGTGGGTATCCTTGTCTTGTTCCTGATCCTAACGGGAATGCTGCAAGCTTTTTCCCATTGAGGATGATATTTGCTGTGGGTCTTTCATAGATAGATTTGATGAAGTTCAGGAATGTTCCCTCTATTCCTATACTTTGAAGCATTTTAATCAGGAAGGGATGATGGAATCTGTCAATTGCTTTCTCTGCATCAATTGAGAGGACCATGTGGTTCTTCTCTCTTCTCATATTAATTTGTTCTATCACTTTGAATGATTTGCGAATGTTTAAGCATCCTTGTAGGCCAGGGAATAATGTCATGTAGTCATTGTAGATAATCTTTTTAATGTGCTGTTGGATCGTGTTTGCTAGGATCTTGTTGAGAATCTTAGCATCCATATTCATCAGTGATATTGGTCTGAAATTCTCCTTTTTGGTAGGGTCTTTGCCTGAAAAACAATCTGAGGGGTTTGAAGTGGCATGGCAGTGGGAAGTTGGGGTACCAGGTTGTGGGTACTGTATTGGGCAAGGATTGCATGGAGCACAGGGTGTGGTGAAAAAAATAATGAATACTCTTTTGCTGAAAATAAATAATTTTAATTTAAGAAATCTATACAAGAGTATAAATAGATTATCTGAGGCATTGATAGAGAGGGGGTGGGAGGTTGGGGAAACACGTGATGGATACGAGAGAGGGCACAGATTGCATAGAGCACTGGGTGTGGTGCTAAAACAATGAATACGGTTACACTGAAAAAAAAATGGAAAAAAATAAACACAAGTATATGCCAATAAGCTAAGCAACTTAGTTGTAATGGATGCATTCCTAGAAAACTGTAAAATACCAAACTTGATCCAGGAAGATATGTCTAACCTGAATAGACCTTTATCCAGTAATGAGATTAAAGCAGTGATCAAAAACCTCCCAAAAGACAAGGCCCTGGGACCTGAAGTGTGCCCCAGCGAATTCTACCAAACTTTAAGAAAAGAAGTATCACCGCTTTTCCTGAAGCCCTTTCCAAAATTTGAAGCAGAAAGAAAATTTCCAGACACTTTTTTTGATGTCAGCGTTACCCTGCTCCACAAACCAGGCAAAGAACTCACCAAAAGGAATATTTCAAAGCATTTATCACCGATGAATATGGATGCTAAGATTCTCAACAAGAATCAAGCTCCTAGGAACCTACAGTATATTAAAACGTTTATCCACCATGACCGAGTAGGATCTATCCCTGGCTTGCAAGGTTGGTTCGACATTCGCAAAACAATCAATGTCATAGAACCAATTAAGAAGTGAAGGGAGAAGAATCCCATGGTCCTCTCAATTGCTGAAGAAAAAGCATTGGACAAAATCCAGCATCCGTCTGTGACTAAAAAGGTACAAAGTATTGGGATAGAGGGAATATTCGTCAACTTCGTAAAATGTTTCTATGAAAAACCCACAGTGAGTACCATCCTCAAAGGGTAAAAGCTGATGGCCATCGCTTTCAAACAGGAACATGACAAGGATGCCCACTCTCACCAATCTTGTTCAACGTAGCATGTGAAGTCCTAGCAACAACAATCAGACAACAAAGAGAAATAAAAGGTATCCAAATTGGCAACCAAGAAGTCAAACTTTCTCTCTTCACAGATGCCTTACTTGATATAGAAAACCCAAAAGGCTCTGCCCCCAACTACCAGAACTCATACAGCAATTCAATAATGTGGCAGGAAATAAAATCATGGTGCAGAAATCAGTAGCTTTCTTCTACATTATCAGTGAAAATCCAGAAAAGGAAGTTAGAGAATCAATTCCATTTACTACAGCACCCAAACCATAAAATACCTGGGAATAAACCAACCCAAAGAGGTAATGGATTTATATTTGAGGAACTAGAGAAAATTCATGAGAGAACTGGAAGAAAATCGAAAAGATGGAAAACCATGGCATTCTCATGGATCAGAAAAATAAACATGGTTAAAATGTCTATACTCCTTAGAGCTCGATTCATTTAATGCCATTCCAATCAAAATTGCACCAGTATCTTTCAAAGAGCTGCAACAAACACACGAATAAAATTTGTGTGGAATCAGAAGCGACCCCGTATTGCTAAGAATTGCTGAAAAGAAAAAAAAAAAAATCTAGGAGCACACCGTTGCCTGATTTTAAGGGTTACTATGAAGCTGTGATCAACAATACAGCATGGGACTGACATAAAAACAGACCCATAGAGTAGTGGAACACAGTAGAGAGCTCAGATATGGACCATCAACTATATGGCCAAATAATATGCAAGAATTTAGGAAAAAATATACAATGGGAAAAAGGCAGTCTCTTCAATAAATGGTGCCGGGAAAACTGGGCAGCTCTATTTGGAAGAATGAAACTCGACCATCCTCTTACACCATACACAAAGATAAACTCAAAATGGATAAAAGACCTCAACGTGCGGCAGGAATCCATCAGAATCCTACAGGAGTACATAAGCAGTAGTCTCTTCGATATCAACCACAGTGACTTCTTTTAAGAAATGTCTCCAAAGGTAAAGGAAACAAAAGCCAAAATAAACTTCGGGAACTCATCAAAATCAAAACCTTCTGCACTGCATATGAAACAGTCAAGAAAGCAAAGAGCCAACCCATGTAATGTGATAAGATATTTTTTAATGACTGTACAGACAAACGGTGGATCCAGGATCTATGAAGAACACCTGAAACTCAACACACACAAAACAGATAATCATATCAAAAAATGGGCAGAATATATGAACAGACACTTCTCCAATGAAGACATACAAATGGCTATAAGACACCTGAAGAAATGTTCATCAACACTAGGCATCAGGGAGATTCAAATGAAAACCACATTAAGATGTCACCTTACACCAGTTAGAACCGCCTAAAATAGCAAGACAGGAAACAACGTGTGTTGGAGAGGATGTGGAGAAAGGAGAATCCTCTTAGACTGTGGGTGGGAATGCAAGTTGGTGCAGTCTAATTATAGAACAGTGTGGATATTCCTCAAGAAATTAAAATAGAAATTTCCTATAACCCTGCAATTACACTCCTAGGTATTTACCCCAACGACACAGATGGAGTGAAAAGAAGGGCCATCTATAACCCAATGTTTATAGCAGCAAAGGCCACGGTTGCCACACTCTGGAAAGAACCATGATGCCCTTCAATGGAAGAATGGATAAGGAAGATGTGGTCCATATACACTATGGAGTATTATGCCTCCATTCAGAAAGGATGAATACCCAACTTTGGTAGCAACATTGACGGGACAGGAAGAGATTCTGCTGAGTTTAATAAATCAAGTGGAGAGCAGCAATTATCATATGGTTTCACTTCTCTGTGGAGTAATACAAATAGCAGGGAGGACAAGGGGAGATGGAGAGGAAAAGGGAGTGGAGGCAAATTGGAAGGGGAGGGGAACCAGGGGAGACTATGGACTCTAAAAAGAAATCTGAGAGCACTTTTTATTTCTCTTTGTTGTCTGATTCCTGTTGCTAGGACTTCCAAAACTATGTTGAACAAGAAGGGTGAAAGTGGGCATCCTTGTCTTGTTCCTGATCTCAACGGGAATGCTGCAAGCTTTTAACCATTGAGGATGATATTTGCTGTGGGTCTTTCATAGATAGATTTGATGAAGTTCAGGAATGTTCCCTCTAATCTATACTTTGAGGCGTTTTAATCAGAAACGGATGCTGGAATTTGTCAAATGCTTTTTCTTCATCAATTGAGAGGACCATGTGGTTCCCTCTCCTCTCTTCTTAATTTGTTCTATGACATTGATTTGCGAATATTGAACCACCCTTGCGACCTAGGGATAGACCTCAACGGTCATGGCAGATTAACTTTTTATTGTACTGTTGGATCCTATTAGTGAGGATCATGTTGAGAATCTTAGCATCCATATTCATCAATGATATTGGTCTGAAATTCTCCTTTTTGATGAGGTCTTTGCCTGGTTTGTGGATCAGGGTAATGCTGGCTTCATAAAAAGTATCTGGAAGTTTTCCTTACGCTTCAATTTTTGGAAAGAGCTTCAGGAAAATAGGTGTTCTTTCTTCCCTGAAGGTTTGGTAGAATTTCCCAGGAAATCTGTCAGGTCGTGGGCTCTTGTTTTTTTGGGAGGTTTTTGATCACTGCTTCAATTCTGTTACTAGATAACAGTCTAGCGGGTTGTGAATTTCTTCCTGGTTCAATTTTGGGTTTGTATATTTTTCTATGAATTCATCCATTTTACATAGGTGGCTTAGATTATTGGCATACAACTGTTCATTTTTGAAATTTCTTTACAGTGTTACCCTATTTATTGTTTTAGAAGCACACCCAGTGCTCCATGAAATCTGTGCCCTCTATTATACCCAAGTATTGGTTCCCACAACCCCTGAAACCCCGCCCCTTAAAGTCCTCCGATTCATTTTCAGAGTCGTCTCTCATGGTTCGCTTCCCCTTCCAATTTCCCTCCACGCCCTTCTCCACTCCATCTCCCCGTTTCTGCCATGCTATTTGTTATACTCCACACAGAAGTAAAACCATATGATAATTGACTCTCTCTGCTTGATTTATTTCACTCAGCAGAATCTCTTACAGTCCCGTTTATGTTGCCAAAGTTGGGTATTCATCCTTTCTGATGGAGGCATAACACTCCATAGTGTATATGGATCACATCTTCCTTGTCCATTCTTCCACTGAAGGCCATCTTGGTTCTTTCCACAATACGGCAACCGTGGCCATTGGTGCTATAAATTTGGGTTACAGACGGCCCTTCTTTTCACACCATCTGTATCTTGGGGTAAATACCTAAGAGTGCAATTGCAGGGTTATAGGGAATTCTATTTTTGATTTCTTGAGGAATCTCCACACTCTTCTCCAAAGAGGCTGCACCAACTTGCATTCCCACCCACAGTGTAAGAGGATTCCCCTTTCTCCACATCCTCTCCAACACATGCTGTTTCCCTTCTTGCTAATTTAGGCCATTCTAACTGCTGTAAAGTGATATCTTAATATGGTCTTCATTTGAATATCACTGATGCTTAGTGATGATGTACATTTCTTCAGCTGTCTGATAGCCATTTGTATGTCTTCATTGGAGAAGTTTCCGGTCATACCTTCTTCCTAATTTTTGATATAATTATCTGTTTTGTGTGTGTTGAGTTTGAGGATTTCTTCATACATCCTGGATATCACCCTTTTGTCTGTCCTGTCATGTGCTAATATCTTATTGCATTCCGTGGGTTGACCCTTTTCTTTCTTTACTGTTTCCTATGCAATGCAGAAGGTTTTGATTTTGATGAGTTCCTGAAGTTTATTTTGGCTTTTGTTTCCTTTGGTTTGGAGGCATATCTTGAAAGAAGTCGCTGTGGCTGATATCGAAGAGATTTCTGCCTATGTTCTCCTCTAGGATTCTGATGGATTCCTGTCTCATGTTGAGGTCTTTTATCCATTATGAGTTTGTCTTTGTGTATGGTGTAAGAGGATGGTCGAGTTTCATTCTTCTACATAGAGCTGCCCAGTTTTCCCTGCACCAGTATTTGAAGGGATTGTCTTTTTTCCACTGTATATTTTTTCCTGCTTTCTTGAAGATTATTGGACATAGAGTTGATGGTCTATATCTGAGCTCTCTACTGTGTTCCACTTGTCTATGGGTCTGTTTTTATGCTAGTCCCATGCTGTCTTGGTGATCACAGCTTCATAATAACCTTTGAAATCGGGCACCGTGGTGCTCCCAGTTTTGTTTCTCTTTTCAGCAATTCTTAGCAATATGCGGTGGGTTCTGATTTCACACATTTGAGGCGTGTGTTTATTCCAACTCTTTGAAAGGTACCGGTGGAATTTTGATTGGAATGGCATTAAATGGATCAATTTCTCTAGGCAGTAATAACATTTTAACAATGTTTATTCTTCTAATCCATGAGAATGCAATGATTTTCCTTCTTTTCAGTTTTCTCCTATTTCTTTCATGAGTGTTCTCTAGTTCCTCGAGTACAAATCCTTCACTTCTTTGGTTTAGTTTATTCCCAGGTTTCTAATGGTTTGGGTGCTGTAGTAAATGGTATTGATTCTCTAATTTCCCTTCTCTATTTTCATTGATAATGTAGGAGATAGCCTCTGATTTCTGTACGATGATTTTATATCCTGCCACATTATTGAATTTTGGTATGAGTTCTGATACTTTGAGGGCGGAGTGTTTTGGGATTTCCACATCAATTATGTCATGATTGAGGAGAGAGTGTTTTACTTCTTGGTTGCCGACTTGGATACCTTTTATTTCTCTTTGTTGTCTGATTGCTGTTGCTAGGACTTCACATGCTATGTTGAACAAGATTGGTGAGAGTGGGCATCCTTGTCATGTTCCTGATTTCAAAGCTTAAGCTCTCAGCTTTTACCATTTGAGGATGGTATTCACTGTGGGTTTTTCTTATAATTATTTTATAAAGTTGACGGATATTCCCTCTATCCCTATACTTTGCAGCGTTTTAATCAGTAGCAGATGCTGGATATAGTAAATGCTTTTTCTTCACCAATTGAGAGGACCATGTGGTTCTCTACTCTTCACATCTTAAATTGTTCTATGACATTGATTTGCAGATGTCGCCCGTTGAAGGCCATCTTGGTTCTTTCCACAGTTTGACAACCATAGCCATTGCTGCGCTAAACATTGGGTTACAGATGGCCTTCTTTTTACTCCATTTTTATCTTTGGTGTAAATACCTAGGAGTGTAATTGCAGGGTTATAGGAAAGTTCTATTTTAATTTCTTGAGGAATCACCACACTGTTCTCTAAAGAGGCTACACCAACATGCTTTCCAACCCACAGTGTAAGATATTCCTCTTTCTCCACATCCTCTCCCACACATGTTGTTTCCCGTCTTGCTATTTTAGGCCATTCTAACTGGTTTAAGGTGACATCTTAATGTGGTTTTCATTTGAATTTCCCTGATGCCTAGTGTTGATGTACATTTCTTCAGGTTTCTGATTGCCATTTGTATGTCTTCATTGGAGAAGCGTCTCTTCATATTCTCTGCCCATTTTTTGATATGATTATCTGTTTTTCGCATGTTGAGTTTGAGGTGTTCTTCATAGATCCTCGATATCAACCTTTTGTCTGTGCTGTCATTTGCAAATACCTGATTTTTATGAAGTTCCCGAAGTTTATTTTAGCTTTTTTTCCCTTTGCCTTTGGAGACATATCTTGAAAGATATAACTCTGGCTGATATCGAAGAGATTGCTGCTTATGTTCTCCTTTAGGATTCTGATGGATTCTTGTCTCACGTTGAGGTCTTTTATCCATTATGTTTTTATCTTTGTGTATGGTGTAAGAGGATGGTCGATTTCCATTCTTCTACATAGCACTGCCCAGTTTTCTCTGCACAAGTTATTGAAGAGACTGTCTTTTTTCCACTGTATATTTTTTCCTGCTTTCTTGAAGTTTATTTGGCCATAGAGTTGATGGTCCATATCTGAGCTCTCTACTTTGTTCCACTGGTCTATGGGTCTGTTTTTATGCCAGTCCCATGATGTCTTCATGAACACGGTTTCATAGTAACCCTTGAAATCAGGCAACGTGGTGCTCCTCGGTTTTTTTTTTTTTTTTCCCTTTTCAGCAATACTTAGCAATATGGGGTCGCTTTTGATCCCAAACAAATTTTAGGCATGTGTTTGTTCCAGGTCTTTGAAATATACCGGTGGAAATTTGATTGCAATGGCATTTAATGGTTCAATTTCTTTAGGCAGTATGGACATTTTAACGATATTTATTCTTCTGATCCATGAGAATGCAATGGTTTTCCATCTTTTCAGTTTTCTTCCATTTCTTTCATGAGTGTTCTCTAGTTCCTCGAGTACAAATCTTTACCTCTGTGGTTTGGTTCATTCCCAGGTGCCTTATGGTTTTGGTGCTCTAGTAAATGGAATTGGTTCTCTAATTTCCCTTTTTGGATTTTCACTGAAAATGTAGAAGAAAGCCACTGATTTCTATATCATGATTTTGTATCCTGCCACATTATTGAATTGCGGTATGAGTTCTGGTAGTTTGGGGGCAGAGTATTTTGGGTTTTCCATATCAAGTATGTCATGTTGGAGGAAAGAGAGTTTAACTTCTTGGTTGCCAATTTGGATACCTTTTATTTCTCTTTGTTGTCTGATTGCTGTTGCTAGTACGTCACATCCTATGTTGAACAAGAGGGGTGAGAGTCGGCATCCTTGTCATGTTCCTGATTTCAAGGCTTAGGCTGTCAGCTTTTACCCTTTGAGGATGGTATTCACTGTGGGTTTTTCATAGAAACATTTTATGAAGTTGACGGATATTTCCTCTATCCCTATGCTTTGCAACGTTTTAGTCAGGAGCGGATGCTGGATATTGTCAAATGCTGTTTCTTCACCGATTAAGAGGACCATGTGGTTCTTCTCTCTTCACTTCTTAATTTGTTCTATGACATTGATTGATTTGCAAATGTCGAACTAAACTTGCAACCCAGGGATTGATCCTACTCGGCCATGGTGGATAAATGTTTTAATGTACTGTAGTTTCCTAGGATCTAGAATCTTTTTGAGAATCTTAGCATCCATATTCATCAGTGATATTGGTTTGAAATTCTCCTTTGGTCAGGTCTTTGCCTGGTTTGTGGATCATGTAATGCTGGCTTCATACAAAGTGTCTGGAAGTTTTCCTTCTGCTTCAAATTTTGGAAAGAGCTTCAGGAGAAGAAGTGTTAGTTCTTTTCTTAATGTTTGGTAGAGTTTGCTAGGGCATCCTTCAGGTTGCGGGGACTTGTCTTTTGGGAGGTTTTTGATCACTGCTTTAATCTCGTTACTAAAAAATGATCAATTCATGTTGTACATTTCTTCCTGGTTCAATTTTGGGATTTTACAGTTTTCTAGGAATGCATTCATTTCAACTAGGTTGCTTAGCTTATTCACCTATATTTTTTTTTCAATTTCTTTTCAGTGTAACCGTATTCATTGTTTAAGCACCACACCTAGTGCTCCATGCAATCCGTCCCCTCTCTATTACCCACCACATGTTTTCCCAGCCTCCCACCACCGATCTTTCAAAGCCCTCATATTCTTTTTCAGAGTCCATAGTCTCTAATGGTTTCCCTCCCCTTCCAATTTCTCTCCACTCCCTTCTCCTCTCCAACTCCCCTTGTCCTCCATGCAATTTCTTATACTCCACACAAAAGTGAAACCATATGATAATTGACACTCTCTTCTTGATTTATTTCACCTAGCAGAATCTCTTCTAGTCCCGTCCATGTTGCTACCAAAGTTGGGTATTCATCCTTTCTGAATGGAGTCATAATACTCCCCAGTGTATATGGACCTTCCTTATCCATTCTTACATTGAAGGGCATCTTGGTTCTTTCCAAAGTTTGGCAACCGTGTCCATTACTGCTCTATACATTGGGTTACAGATGGCCCTTCTTTTCACTCCATCTATATATTTGGGCTAAATACCTAGGATTGTAATTGCAGGGGTATAGGGAAGTTCTATTTTTAATTTCTTGAGGAATCTCCACACTGTTCTCCAAAGGGGCTGTACCAACCAGCATTGCCACCCACAGTGTAAGAGGATTCCCCTTTCTTCACATTCTCTCCAACACATGTTGTTTCCTGTCTTGCTATTTTCGGCCATTCTAACTGATGTAATGTGACATCATATTGTGCTTTACATTTGAATCGCCCTGATACCTAGTGATAATATACATTTCCTCAGGTGTCTGGTAGCCATTTGTATGTCTTCATTGGAGAAGTGTCTGTTTATATCTTCTGCCCATTTTTTGATATGATTATCTGGTTTGTGTGTGCGGAGTTTGAGGAGTTTTTCCTAGATCCTGGATATCAACCTTTTGTCTCACATTCCATGTGTTCTGTCTCTGCTTTCTTGACTATTTCCTATGCAGTGCTGAAGCTTTTGATTTTGCTGAGTTACAGAAGTTTACTTTGGCTTTTGTTTCCTTTCCTTTGGAGACATATCTTGAAAGAAGTCGCTGTGGCTGATATGGAAGAGATTTCTGCCTATGTTCTCCTCTAGGATTCTGATGGATTCCTGTGACACGTTGAGGTCTTTTATCCATTATGATTTTATCTTTGTGTATGTTGTAAGAGGATGGTCGAGTTTCATTCTTCTACATATAGCTTCCCAATTTTTACTGCACCATTTATTGAAGAGAGTCTTTTTCCACTGTATTATTTTTCCTGCTTTCTTGAAGATTATTTGACCATAGATTGATGTTCCATATCTGAGCTCTCTACTGTGTTCCACTGGTCTATATGTCTGTTTTTATGCCAGTCCCATGCTGTATTGGTGATCACAGCTTCATAGTAACCCTTTAAATCAGGCAACATGGTGCTCACAACTTTGTTTCTCTTTTTAGTAATTCTTTGCAAAACGAGTTCGCTTCTGATTCCACACAAATTTGAGGCGTGTGTTTGTTCCAGCTCATTGAAAGATACCGGTGGAATTTTTATTGAAATGGCATTACATGAATTGATTGCTGTAGGCAGTATAGTCATTTTAACAATGATTATTCTTCTGATCCAGGAGAATGCCATGGTTTTCCATCTTTTTGGTTTTCTTCCATTTCACTCATGAGTGTTCTCTAGTTCCTCGAGCACAAATTCTTTACCACTTGGGTTTGGTTTATTCCCAGGTATCTTATGGTTTGGGTGCTGTAGTAAATGGAAGTGATTCTCTAATTTCCCTTTCTTTATTTTCATTGATAATGTAGAAGAAAGCCACTGATTTCTGTACCATGATTTTGTAACCTGCCACATTATTGATTGCTCTATTAGTTCTGGTAGATTGGGGGCAGAGTGTTTTGGGTTTTCTATATGAAGTATGTCATCTCTGAGGAGAGGGAGTTTGACCTCTTGGTTACCAATTTGGATACCTTTTATTTCTCTTTGTTTCTGATCGCTGATGCTAGGATTTCACATCCTATTTTGAAGAAGAGTGGTTAGAGTGGGCATCGATGTCATGTTCCTGATTTCAAAGCTATGGCTCTAAGGTTTTACACCTGAGGATAGTATTCACTGTGGGTTATTCATAGAAAGTTTTCATGAAGTTGACGAATATTCCCTCTATTGCTATACTTTGCAGTGGTTTAGTCAGGGACAGATGCTGGATTTTGTCAAATGCTTTTTCTTCATCAATTGAGAGGATCATGTGGTTCTTCTGTCTTCACTTCTTAATTTCTTCTATGACATTGATTGATTTGCAAATGTGGAACCAACCTTGCAACCCAGGAATAAATTCTACCTGGTCTAGGTGGAATGACTGCTTAATGTACTGTAGGTTCCTAGGAGCTAGAATCTTGAGAATCTTATCATCCATATATATCAGTGATATTGTTTTGAAATTCTCCTTTTTGGTGAGGTCTTTGCCTGGTTTGTGGATCAAGGTAATGCTAGCTTCACAAAAATTGTCTGGAAGTTTTCCTTCTGCTTCAAATTTTGGAAAGAGCTTGAGGAGAAGAGGTGTTAGTTCTTTTCTTAACGTTTTGTAGAATTCGGTAAGGTATCCCTTCAGGTCCCAGGGTCTTGATTTTGGGAGGTTTTTGATCACTGCTTTAATCTCGTTATTGGATAATGGTCTATTCAGGTTGTACATTTCATCCTGGTTCAATTTTGGCATTTACAGTTTTCTAGGAATGCATCCATTTCACCTAGGTTGCTTAACTTATTGGCATATATTTGTGTTCTTTTTCCCAATTATTTTCAGTGTAACCTTATACATTGCTTTTTTTATAATATTTTTATTTATTTATTTGTCAGAGAGAGAGAGTGAGTGAGAGCGAGCACAGGCAGACAGAGTGGAAGGCAGAGTCAGAGGGAGAAGAAGGCTCCCTGTGGAGCAAGGAGCCCGATGTGGGACTCGATCCCAGGACGCTGGGATCATGAGCCGAAGGCAGCTGCTTAACCAACTGAGCCACCATGTGTCCCCCGTATTCATTGTTTTAGCACCACACCCAGTGCTCCATCAATACGTGCCCTCTCTATTACTCACCACGTGTTTCCCCAACATCCCAATCCCCTCTTTCAGTGTCTCAATTTTTTTTACTGTTGTATAGATTTTTAAATTAATTGTATTTATTTTCTGCATAACAGTATTCATTTTTTTCACCACACCCTGTGCTTCATGCAATCTGTGACCTCTATAATACCCACCACCTGGTACCCCAAACTCCCACCCCCATGCCACTTCAAACCCCTCAGATTGTTTTTCAGGGAAAGACCCTACTGAAAAAGAGAATTTCAGACCAATATCACTGAAGAATATGGATGCTAATTTCTCAACAAGATCCTAGCAAACAGGATCCAACAGCACATTAAAAAGATTATCCACCATGACCAGGTGGGATTCATCCCTGGCCTACAAGGATGGTTAAACTTTTGCAAATCCATCAACGTTGTAGAACAAATTAATATGAGAAGAGAGAAGAACCACATGGTCCTCTCAATTAACACAGAAAAAGCATTGGACAAATTCTAGCATTTGTTCCTGATTTAAATGCTTCAAAGTATAGGGATAGAGGGAACATTCCTGAACTTCATCAAATCTATCTATGAAAGACCCACAGCAAATATCATCCTCAATGGGAAAAAGCTTACAGCATTCCCATTGAGATCAGGAACAAGACAAGGATGACCACTTTCACCACTCTTATTCAACATAGCAACAGGAATCAGACAAAAAAGAGAAATTAAGGTGCCCTCAAATTCTTTTTCAGAGTCCATAATATCTCATGGTTTCCCTCCCCTTCCACTTTCCCTCCACTCCCTTCTCCTCTCCATCTCCCCTTGTCCTCTATGCTATTTGTTATACTCCACACAGAAGTGAAACCATATGATAACTGACTCTCTCTGCTTGCCTTATTTCACTCAGGAGAATCTCTTCCAGTCCCGTCCATGTTGCAACCAAAGTTGGGTATTCATGCATTCTGAATGGAGGTAATACACTCCATAGAGTATATGGACCACATCTTCCTTGTCCATTCTTCCATTGAAGGGCATCTTGGTTCTTTCCTCAGTTTGGCAAGCGTGGCCATTGCTGCTATAAATTTGGGTTACAGATGGCCCTTGTTTCACACTACCTGTATCTTTGGTGTTAATACCTAGGATTGTAATTGCAGGGTTATAGGGAAGTTCTATTTTTAATTTCTTGAGAAATCTCCACACTGTTCTCTAAACAGGCTGCACCAACTTGCTTTCCCACCCACAGTGTAAGAGGATTCCCCTTTCTCCATATTCTCTCCCACACATGTTTTTTCCCATCTTGCTAATTTAGGCCATTCTAACTGGTATAAGCTGACAATTAATGTTGTTTTCATTCAAATCTCCCTGATGCCTAGTGATGATGTACATTTCTTCAGCTGTCTGCTAGTCATTTGTATTTCTTCATGGAGAAGTGTCTGTTCATATCTTCTGCCCATTTTTTAATATGATTATTTGATTTGTGTGTATTGAGTTTGAAGAGTTCTTCACAGATCCTGGATATCAACCTTTTGTCTGTCCTGTCATTTGCAAATATCTTATCGCATTCTGTGCGTTGCCTCTTTGCTTTCTTGACTCTTTCCTATGCAGCGCAGAAGCTTTTGATTTTGATGAAGTCCCAGAAGTTTATTTTGGCCTTTGTTTCCTTTGGTTTGGATGCATTCTTGAAAGGAGTCGCTGTGGCTGAATTTGAAGTGAATACTGCCTATTTTCTCCGCTAGGATTCTGATGGATTCCTGTCTCAAGTTGAGGTCTTTTATCCATTTCTGAGTTTATCTTTGTGTATGGTGTAAGAGGATGGTCAAGTTTTATTCTTCTACATAGATCTTCCCAGTTTTCCTGCACCAGTTATTGAAGAGACTGCCTTTTTTCCACTGTATAGTTTTTCCTGCTTTCTTAAAGATTATTTGCCCAAAGAGTCAATGGTCCATATCTGAGCTCTCTACTGTGTTCCACTCCTCTATGGGTCTGTTTTTCTGCAAGTCCCATGATTTCTTGGTGATCATAGTTTCCTAATAACCCTTGAAATCAGGCAACGTGGTGCTCCCAGTTTTGTTTCTCTTTTCAGCAATTCTTAGCAGTATGGGGTCGCTTTTGATTCCACACAAATTTTAGGTGTTTGTTCCAGCTCTTTGAAAGATACTGGTGGAATTTTGCTTGCACTGGCGCTAAATGGACCAATTGCTCTAAGCAGTATAATCATTTTAACAATGTTTATACTTCTGATCCATGAGAGTGCAATGGTTTTCCGTCTTTTTGGTTTTCTTGCATTTCTTTCATGAGTGTTCTCTGGTAACTCGAGTACAAATCCTTTACCTCTTTGTTTTGGTTTATTCCCACGTATCTTATGGTTTGGGTGTTGCAGTAAATCGAATTGATTCTCTAATTTCCCTTTCTGTATTTTCATTGATAATGTAAGTGAAAGCCACTGATTTCTGTATCATGATTTTGTATCCTGCCACATTATTGAATTGCTGTTTGATTTCTGGTAGTTTGCGGGCAGAGTCTTTTGGGTTTTCATATCAAGTATGTCATCTGTGAGAGAGAGAGTTTGACTTCTTGGTTGCTAATTTGATAACTTTTATTTCTCTTTGTTGTCTGATTGCAGTTGCTAGGACTTCACATCCTATGTTGTACAAGATTCATGAGAGTGGGCATCTTTTTATGTTCCTTATTCCAAAGCTAAGGCTTCAGCTTTTCCCTTGAGGATGATATTCACTGTGGGTTTTTCATAGAAACATTATATGAAGTTGACAAATATTCCTTCTATCCCTATACTTTGCATCATTTTAGTCAGGAGCGGATGCTGGATTTTGCCAAATGCTTTTTCTTCACCAATTGAGAGGACCATGTGGTTCTTCTGTCTTCACTTCTTAATTTGTTCTATGACATTGATTGATTTGCAAATGTCGAACCAACCTTGCAACCCAGGGAAAGATGCTACTCGGTCTTGGTGGAATGACTGTTTAATTTACTGTAGGTTCGTAGGAGCTAGAATCTTGTTGAGAACCTTAGCATCTATCATCAGTGCTATTGGTTTGAAATTCTCCTTTGTGGTGACGTCTTTGCCTGGTTTTTGGATCAGGGTAATACTGGCTTCATAAAAAGTGTCTGGAGGTTTTCCTTCTGCTACAAATTTTTGAAAAAGATTCAGGAGAAGAGGTGTTAATTCTTTTCTTAAAGTTTGTTGGCATTCACTAGGACATCCTTCAGGTCTCGGGGCCTTGTCTTTTGGGAGGTTTTTGATCACTGTTTTAATCTCATTAGTGGATATGGGTCCATTCAGGTTGTCCATTTCTTCCTGGTACAATTTTGGGATTTTACAGTTTTCTAGGAATGCATCCATTTCACCTAGGTTGCTTAGCTTATTGGCATTTATTATTTTATGTTTTTTCCAATTTCTTTCCAGTGTAACCATATTCATTTTTTTAGAACCACACCCAATCCTCCCTGCAGTCCTTGCCCTCTCTATTACCCACCACAGGTTTCCCCAACCTCCTACCCCCACTGTTTCAAAGCCCTCAGATTCATTTTCAGAGTCCACTGTCTCTCATTTTTCCCTCCCCTTCCATTTTCCATCCACTCCCTTCTCATCTCCATCTCTCCTTGTCCTCCATGCTATTTGTTACACTCCTGACATAAGTGAAACCATATGATAATTGCCGCTCTCTGATTGATTTATTTCACTCAGCAGAATCTCTTCCAGGCCCGTCAATGTTGCTACCAAAGTTGGGTATTCATCCTTTCTGAATGGAGGCATAATACTCCATGGTGTATATGGACCACTCCTTCCTTATCCATTTCTACATTGAAGGGCATCTTGGTTCTTTCCACAGTTTGGCAACCATGGCCATTGCTGCTCTAAACATTGGGTTACAGATGGCCCTTATTTTCATCCCAACTGAATCTCTGATGTAAATACCTAGGAGTGTAATTACATGGTTTTAGGGAAGTTCTATTTATAATTTCTTGTGGTATCTCCACACTGTTCTCCAAGGAGGCTGCACTAACTTGCATTCCCACCAACAGTGTAAGAGGATTCCCCTTCTCCACATCCTCTCCAACACATGTTATTTCCTGTCTTGCGATTTTTGGCATTCTAACTGGTGTCAGGTACAATCTCAATGTCATTTTAGTTTGCATCTCCCTAATGGCTAATGATGGTGAGCATTTTTTCATGTGTCTGATAGCCATTTGTCTGTCTTCATTGGAGAAGTGTCTTTTTATATCTTCTGCCCATTTTTTGATATGATTATCTGGTTTTGTGTGTTGAGTTTGAGGTGTTTTTTCTAGATCCTGAATATCAGCCTTTTGTCTGTCCTTTCATTTGCAAATATCTACTCGAATTCCTTGCGTTGGCCGTTTGTTATGTTGACTGTTTCTATTGCTGCTCAGAAGCTTTGGATCTTGAGAAAGTCCCAAAAGTTCACCTTCGATTTTTTTTCCTTTGCCTTTGGAGACATATCTAGAAAGAAGTTGTTGTGGGCAATTTTGAAGAGGTTATTTTGAGTATGTTCTCCAGGATTGTGATGGATTCCTGCCTCATGTTGAGGTCTTTTATCCATTATGAGTTTCTCTTTGTGTATGGTGTCAGAGAGTGGTCGAGTTTCATTCATCTACACATAGCTGTCCCCATTTTCGCAGCACCATTTATTGAAGAGACTGTCTGTTTTCCTCTGTATATTTTTTTCCTTCTTTGTTGGAAAAGTATTTGGCTGTAGATTTTTTGGTCCATATCTGAGCTCTCTACTCTTTTCCACTGGCCTATGGGTCTGTTTTGATGCCAGTCCCATGCTGTCTTGGTGATCACAGCTTTGTAGTAACCCTTGAAACCAGGCAACGTGATGCTCCCAGTTCTGTTTTTCTTTTTGGCATTTCCTCAGCAATACGGGGTCTCTTCTAATTCCACACCGATTTTTGGCTTGTGTTTGCTTGAGTACTTTGAAGGTTACAGGTGGAATTTAATCAGAATGGCATTAAAAAAATAGATTGCTCTAGGCCGGACCGGATCCATGGGACAGGGCCAAGGTGGGGAAACCGCATGCCTAGGAGATGGAGGCATCTCCCTCGCTGGTTCTGCTTTGGTGACCTATGGATTCGTCAGGTTGGCCTAGAAGTCCCAATATGCAGGATCAGAGTCAATGTGACTTTAGACCTACAGAGGCTTTTCAGAGCTGACTTAGAGGTCTGTTGTATGCTCAGAAGTACTGTTTCATGTCACTGGAGGGCTTGGTGAGTTGTCGTTCCCAGAGGTCATTAGGGTGCAATGCTGCTTGCCCCCAGTGGGGGCAGCGGCGATCTGCCATGGCCAACACACCAGAAGAGCTGACTGTGCAGCCTGCTGGTTCTTAGAGCAGTGGTGAGATGCTGCAGGAAACGTGAGGTACGGGAGCTTGTTGTTCCCGGACAGAGTGTTGAGCTGAAGTCTCTGTTTCCCCATACTCAGGAATGGTGGTAAGAGTTGCTGTAGTCAGGCCCCCACTCAGTCAGCACTGTGACCCGTTGCTCCACGTTGATGGAAATGTGCTCTCAGGATGGTTCAGGAGGGCACTCCGGGTGGGGGGCTGGAGATGGGGTAACCCAATTAAACCCAAGGTGCCTTTGGAACGGAGGGATGGAGTATCTGTTTGGAAGAGTCTATTTGAATCTGCAAAAAGGACAAGAGCATGGGCAAGCTTGAGAAGGAAGTGGATGACCACTTAAGAAGCTAGCATGTGTCTCTCCTTCTCCCAGGAATCGGAGCAGGTGTGTAGGCTTTATGTGAGAGGTGCCTCCATATCCGCACCTAACAACCCTTCTTCGCTCTGGCTCTCCGGGACCTAAAGTCTGGAAATCAGTGTCTGAATCCGTCCTGCAGCTTGTCCCAGGACGTCGGAATTCAGAGAAAACAGCAGGCCAGTGGGGCACTGTGGAACATCGATGACAACACGGGACATCAAAGTTCTCTTTCATCGGAATATCTGGGTTTCTCTCACCTCCAGTGGAGCCAAAAAGTCCCACAAACATAGCTGTCAGCCATGGAGGTGGGTGCTAGGTTTCCTGAGTTTCCTTGCAGGGAGCACCTGGCAGGGGATCTCATTTTCACTGCGTCTTTCTGGGTCTAAGAAGTATTTGGAACATATCTTTCCTAGGCAATCCCTTGGATTTAGACAGGAAGTTGAGATGAACTCGGTGTGTGTTTGGGACGTAGAATGCGTTCCTTTTTCGAACAAGTTTGATTCCATGGGTCCTAGGCTGTGGTGGAATGGCCGGCATCTAGAGGGAGGTGGCTGTTTGTGGTCAGATAGAGGCTTGGAGGATGGCTTCTCCCTTGTCCAACGGGATGGATCCTAATGGATTTGTCTCTTTTATCCAAAGAGTTCCTAGGAGGGCAGAGGGAATATTCGAACGGATTCCAAGGAGCCTTGGAGGATTGAAAAGGGAAGCTTGACTTCCTATTTTCACTCAGTGGACCCTCTAGAGAGTTGGCCATGGCATCCTTTCTCTGTAGTAACATGGGTGGTGAAGTCAGAAGGAGAGTCTTTGGGAATTTCCCTGGATAGAGGCATTGTGATGGCTTCTCAGGGGAAGGAGTGAGGAACCCTGGGGTGGTTTTCTGGGGCTGCTTGGTGGACACTGTCTGAGGCACGTTATCTCCCAGGTTTTCGTTTTCACCTTAGAAAATTGCTGGCAGGGAATGTTCTGCCTCATGAGGAACGCTCCTGCACTGTCGGTGGGCATGCGGGTTCATGTAGCCCCTCTGGAAAAGAGATCCATGGTTCCTCTGAATGCTAATAAGGGAACAACCCTAGGAAACAGCAGTTGCCATCCTAAGATTTTCCCTCAGGGCACAAAAATTCACAACCAATGGGGTACAAGCACCGTGATATGGACACCAGCATTATCAACCATGTTGAATGATGGAGGGCGTCCCAATATCCATTCACTGATGAGTTATATATATATATATATATATATATATATATATATATGAATGTAGACATCTAATCTCCCACATATTCTCACTGGAATAGGAACCAGGTTCAGAAAGAATGTAAGCTTACCATTTGCGAGGATGTGGATGTATCTAGAGTGGATTTAGCTAAGCCATATCAGTAAGAAATGACCAATAGCCTATCATTTGTCGTCTATGGAATTTCAGAAAGAAAAGATGAACATAGTGGGTGGAGAATGAGAGGTCAGTGAGGAAAGAGACTCCAACATAGAGCACCAACCGAAGGTAGCTAGAGATCAGGGGTGTGGGGGGGAAGGATTCAATGGGTGATGGCTCTTAGGGAGGGCAGTAGTTGTGATGAGCTTTGGTGTTCTGTGTAGGCGAGGTATCATGAACTCCTATCCCTGAAGCCTTGGAACAAACACTGCAAGGAAAGGTATTGGAATAAAAGTGTAGGAAGGAAAGAAGAAGACCATGTTCTACTTCACCAATATGGAGGTAAAAATGGGGTGATTTTCGCTCTCTTGTTGTCTAGATGGTCATTAGCAAACACACTGCATTACAATCCACTAGATTCTCTTTGCATAAGGCGCCCTCAGAAAGCTGCCAGGAAGTTTCAGATGTCAGAGCATGTCCATGTTCCATGGATATGTTCCTTGCAGTTCACCCAGGTACAAAGGTAAGTGGAGAGAAAAAAGGAAGAAGAGGAAAGGAGGTGTGAAGCAGTCAAGAGGTAGACTTCCCCCTTTGTCAAGGAAGCCTTGGGCCGATGTCCCTCAAGAAGAAGGAGCGGAGAACCCAGTGTATTTGGCAGGCAGGGGAATTCTAGGTCTGCCTAGAGCTGACAGGGGTCCCTGAAGAGAGCTGAGGTAGGGGTGTTGCATATCCGAACTGCTGATCTGGAGGTTGGAACCCCGAGGAGCCGAGATGAGGATGGTGTTCAGGTGGCGCATCATGCTCCGGGGAGCAGAAGAATGTGGGTGAGGACTCATGGGGACACGGCATTTTTCACTGGATTTGATGGCCCTTTGCAGCTCCCAACAGACTGGAGACCTGCTAGGTGGCTAACAGACTCCTACAGTGTGATTTCAGGTTTCCCAAGGCAGAGAGTTTGCGAGACAGGCCCCTGTTGAAGTAAGCTTGAAATCACGACTTAGGGTTCGGGTGACGGTCATGGGCAATGGCTGCACCGATCTGCCAGTGCCAAGAGGGCTCCCTTCAGTGTTGACTTCAGGAAATGGTTTCTGCAGTGCAGCAGAATCTGGGTTTGTGGGCAGGGAAAACAACAAGGGTAGAGGTGGTTTATAAGAGAGACCGGGCTGGTTCTGCTCCAACTCGGGTTGAACATGGAGAGGAGGCTCGTATAAATTGGGTGTAATTGAGGGGCCCTGAGGTCCGCCATGTCCAGAGTGGCCAAGGTCGCTTAAAAATTGTGGCCTTGAGGGACAGGACCCTTGAGGGTGGAAGTTGGGGATAAAGAGTTGAGGACCCATTACCAGGTCCTGAGTTGAGGAAGAAGGTGAGTGTTCGTGCCCGAGACTCAGGGCTGGCCCGGCTCCATGGGACAGTGCCAGGGAAGGGACCAACAGAAGCTGAGGAGCAGGAGGCCTTGGAAATGCCAGGGCCTGACAGCTTTGTATTAACACTTGAACATTATGGTGGGGTTCAGACATGATCCCTCATGATGCTGGGCCATGCCCAGGAGACGGTTATGCAGACGTGCGGCACCAGAAGCAAGTTTGCTCAGTGTTGTCCGGCCAATTGTCAGGAGCGTTCTTCCCAAACTGGGATCGTTTTGGACAGAATGCTCCTGAGAATTGGTCGGCATTCGGCAGCCTTGTGGAACGCCCTGCTCCCTGTGGCGACAGGCCCTTTCTTGCGCGGGACATGTCACAGAAACCAGGAAAATGTGAGAGATGACACGACCCACATGGTGGCACCAGTGCAGAGGAGCATTCCTGGTGCAGAGTTGAGAGATGGGTTCTCTTTTCTCCACATCCTCTCCAACACATGTTGATTCGTATCTTGCTGATTTGGGCCATTCTAACTAGTGTCAGGTGATATCTCAATATGTTTTAATTTGAGTCTCCATGAGGGCTAGTGATGATGAACATTTGTTCATTGTCTGATAGCCATTTGTATGTCTTCATTGGAAAAATGTCTGTTCCTTTATTCTGCCCATTTTTTATATGATTTTCTGCTTTGTGTGTGTTGAGTTTGAGGAGTTCTTTATAGATCCTTGATATCAACATTTTTTCTGTATTATCATTTGCAAATATCTTCTCCAATTCTGTGGGTTGCCTCTTTGTTTTGTTGACTGTTTCCTTTTCTGTGCAGAAGCTTTTGAATTCATGAAGTCCCAAAAGTTCATCTTTGTTTTGTTTGCTTTGTCTTTCTAGACATATCTTGAAAGAAGTTGCTGTGGCCAGTGTTGAAGAGGTTACTGCCTATGCTCCCCTCTATGATTCCCATGGATTCCTACCTCAAGTTTGGGTGTTTTATCCATTTCGAGTTCTCTTTGTATTTGGTGTAAGAGAATGGCCGATTTTCTTGCATCTACACGTAGCTGTCCCAATTTTCCCAGCACCATTTATTGACGAGACTGCCTTTTTTCCACTGTATATTTTATTCCTACATTGTTGAAAATTATTTGACTGTAGATTACATTGCCCATATCTGAGCTCTCTACTTGGTTCCACTGATCTATGGTTCTGTTTTTATGTGAGTCCCATGCTGTATTGAGGATCACAGCTTTGTATAACACTGGAAATCAGACAACGTGATACTCCCAGTTTTGTTTTTCTTTTCGGCATTTCCTTAGCAATACAGGGTCTCTCTGATTCTACACAAATTTTAGGCTTTTATTGGCTCCAGTGCTTTAAAACATACCAGTGGAATTTTCATCGGAAAGGCATTAAAAGGATCGATTGCTCTAGGCAGTCACTTAACATTAAATGTCTAGACATTTTAGCAATGTTTATTCTTCTGATCTATAAGCATGCAATGGGCTTCTGTCTTTTTCATTTTCTTCAAAATTTATTTCATGAGTGTTGTGTAGTTCCTCGCTTACAGATCCTTTACTTCTTTGGTTTGTTTTCTCCCAGGTATGTTATGGTTTGGGTGTTGTAGTAAACAGAATCAATTCTCTAATTTCCCTTTCTGTATTTTCATTGGTAATGTGTAAGAAAGCCAATGATTCCTGTACAAAGATTTTGTATCCTGCCACATTATTGAATTGCTGAATGAGTTCTAGTAGTTTGGGGGTGGAGACTTTTGGGTATTCCATATAAATTATATCAACCGTGAAGAGAGAGATTGACTTCATTGCCAATTTGGATATATTTTATTTCTCTTTATTGTCTGCTGATGTGAACACTTCAAATATTATGTTGTACAAGAGTGGAGAGAGTGGGCATCCTTGTCATGTTCCTGATCTCAAAGGGAAGGCTGTCAGCTTTTACCCATTGAGGAGGATATTTACTGTGAATTTTTCATATAAACATTTTATGAAGTTGAAAAATATTCCCTCTATCCCTATACTTTGAAGCGTTTTAATCACGAACGGATGCTGTCAAATGCTTTTTCTGCATTGATTGAGAGGACCATGTGGTTCCCTCTCCTCTCTTCTTAATTTGTTCTATGACATTGATTTGCAAATATTGAACCACCCTTGCGACCTAGGGATAGACCTCACCCGGTCATGGCAGATAAACTTTTAAATGCTCTGTTGGATCCTATTGGCGAGGATCTTGTTGAGAATCTTAGCATCCATATTCATCAGTGATATTAGTCTGAAATTCTCCTTTTTGATGAGGTCTTTGCCTGGTTTGTGGATCAGGGTAATTTTGCTTCATAATAAGTGTCAGGAAGTTTTCTTTCTGCTTCAATTTTTGGAAAGAGCTTCAAGAGAAGAGGTGTTCTTTCTTCTCTGAAGGTTTGGTAGTATTCCCCAGAAATCCGTCAGGTCCTTGGCTCTTGTTTTTTTCGGCAGGTTGTGAATTTCTTCCTGGTTCAATGATGGGATTGTATAGTTTTCTAGGAATGTATCCATTTTACATAGGTGGCTTATATTATTGGCATACAACTGTTCATTTTTTAAAATTTTTTACAGTGTTACCCTATTCATTGTTTTAGAAGTACAATCAGTGCTCCATGTAATCTGTGCCCTCTCTAATACCCAAGTATTGGTTCCCACAACCCTCGAACCCCCGCCCCTTAAAGTCCTCTGATTCATTTCCAGAGTCCATCGTCTCTCATGGTTCGCCTCCCCTTCCAATTTCCCTCCACTCTTTTCTCCACTCCATCTCCTCTTTTCCGCCATGGTATTTGTTATACTCCACACACAAGTGACACCATATAATAATTGACTCTCTCTGCTTCATTTATTTCACTCAGCAGAATCTTTTCCAGTCCCGTCCATATTGCTACCAAAGTTGGGTATTCATCCAATCTGAATGGAGGCATAACACTCCATAGTGTGTATGGACCACATCTCTTTGTTCATTCTTCCATTGAAGGGCATCTTAGGTTCTTCCTACAGTTTGGCAACCGTGGCCATTTCTGCTATAAATTTGGGTTACAGATGGCCCTTCTTTTCATGCCATCTGTATCTTGGGGTAAATAACTAGGAGTTCAATTGCAGGGTTATAGAGAAGTACTATTTTTAATTTCTTGAGGAAGCTCCACACTCTTCTCCAAAGAGGCTGCACCAACTTGCACACCCACCCACAGTGTAAGAGGATTCCCCTTTATCCACATCCTCTCCAACACATGCTGTTTCCCGTCTTGCTAATTTAGGCCATTCTAACTGGTGTAAAGTGAAATCCTAATATGGTCTTCATTTGAATCTCCCTGATGCTTATGATGACGAACATTTTTTTCAGGTGTCTGATATCCATTTTTATGTATTCATTGGAGAAGTGTCTGTTCATACCTTCTGCATTTTTTTTTTTTATAGTTATCTGTTTTGTTTGTGTTGAGTTTGAGTTCTTCATAGATCCTGGATATCAACCTTTTGTCTTTCCTGTCATGTGCTAATATCTTATCGCATTCCGTGGGTTGACGCTTTTCTTTCTTTACTGTTTCCTATGCAGTGCAGAAGGTTTTGATTTTGATGAGTTCCTGTAGTTTATTTTGGTTTTGTTTCCTTTGGTTTGGAGGCATATCTTGAAAGAAGTCGCTGTGGCTACTATCGAAGAGATTACTGCCTATGTTCTCCTCCAGGATTCTGATGGATTTCTGTCTCACATTGAGGTCTTTTATCCATTATTAGTTTATCTTTGTGTATGGTGTAAGAGGATGGTAGAGTTTCATTTTTCTACATAGAGCTGCCCATTTTTCCCTGCACCAGTTATTGAAGAGACTGTCTTCTTTCCACTGTATATTTTTTTCCTGCTTTCTTGAAGATAATTGGACATAGAGTTGATTATCCATATCTAAGCTCTCTACGTGTTCCCCTGGTCTATGGGTCTGTTTTTATGCAAGTCCCATGCTGTCTTGGTGATCACAGATTCATAGTAACCTTTGATATCGGGCACCGTGGTGCTCCAAGTTTTGTTCCTCTTTTTAGCAATTCTTAACAATACAGGCTCAGTTCTGATTTCACACAAATTTTAGGCATGTGTTTGTTCCAGCTCTTTGAAAGATATCGGTGGAATTTTGATTGCAATGACATTAAATGGATCGATTGCTCCAGGCAATATCGAAATTTTAACAATATTTATTCTTCTGATCCATGAGAATGCAACGGTTTTCCGGCTTTTTGGTTTTCTTCCATTTCTCTCATAAGTGTTCACTAGTACCTCGAGTACAAATCTTTTACCTCTTTGCGTAGGTTTATTCCCATGTGTCTTATGGTTTGGTTGCTGTAGTAAATGGAATTAATTCTCTAATTTCCCTTTATTTATTTTCATTGTTAATGTAGAAGGAAGCCACTGATTTCTGCACCATGATTTTGTATCCTCTCACATTATTGAATTGCTGTATGAGTTTTGGTAGTTTGGGGGTGGAGTCTTTTGGGTTTTCCATATTAAGTATGTCATCTGTGAGGAGAGATAATTGGACTTCTTGGTTGCCAATTTGGATACCTTTTATTTATCTTTGTTGTTTGATTACTATTGCTAGGACTTCACATGCTATGTTGAACAAGATCTTGAGAGTGGTCATCCTTGTCATGTTCCTGAATTGAAAGCAATGGCTGTCAGCTTTTAGCCTTTGAGGATGGTATTCATTGTGGGTTTTTCATAGAAACATTTTTTGAAATTGACGAATATTCCCTCTATCCCTATACTTTGTAGCATTTTTGTCAGGGACAGATGCTGGATTTTGTCCAATGCTTTTTCTTCATCAATTGAGAGGACCATGATGTTCTTCTCTATTTACTTCTTAATTTGTGACATTGATTGATTTGCGAATGTCGAACCAACCTTGATACCCAGGGATAGATCCTACTCGGTCATGGTGGATAAACGTTTTAATGTACTGTAGGTTCCTAGGAGCTATAATCTTGATGATAATCTTAGCACGGAATTCATAAGTGATATTGGTTTGAAATTCTCCTTTTTGGTGAGGTCTTTGCCTGGTTTGTGGATCAGGGAATGCTGGCTTCATAAAAAGTGTCTGGAAGTTTTCCTTAAGCTTCAAATTTTGGAAAGGGCTTCAGAAAAAGTGTTGTTAGTCTTTACTTAAAGTTTTGTAGAAGTCGTTAGGGCATCCTTCAGGTCCCTGAGTCTTGTCTTTTGGGACGTTTTTGATCACTGCTTTAATATCTTTACTGGATAATGGTCTATTCAGGTTGTACATATCTTCCTGGATGAATTTTGGTATTTTACAGTTTTCTAGGAATGCATCGATTTCACCTAGGTTGTTTCACTTATTGGCATATACTTGTGCTTTTTTTCCCATTTCTTTTCAGTGTAAACATATTCATTGTTTAGCACCACATCCAGTGCTCCATGCAATCCATGCCCTCTCTATTACCCACCACGTGTTTCCCCAACCTCCCATCCACTATCTATCAATTCCTCAGATAATTTTTTTACTGTTGTATAGATTTTTTAAATTAGATTTATTTATTTTCTGCATAACATTATTTATTATTTTTTCACCACACCCTGTGCTCAATGCAATCCGTGCCTGCTACAACACCACCACCTGGTACCCCAAACTCCCACCCCCATAACACTTCAAACCACTCAGGCCAAGACCCTACCGAAAAAGAGAATTTCAGACCAATATCACTGATGAATATGGATGCTAAGATTCTCAACAAGATCCTAGCAAACAGGATCCAACAGCACATTAAAAAGATTATCCACCATGACCAGGTGGGATTCATCCCTGGCCTACAAGGATGGTTAAACTTTTGCAAATCAATCAATGTGATAGAACAAATTAATATGAGAAGAGAGAAGAACCACATGATTCTCTCAATTAATGCAGAAAAAGCATTGGACAAATTCCAGTATCCGTTCCTGATTAAAATGCTTCAAAGTATAAGGATAGAGGGAACATTCCTGAACTTAATCAAATCTATCTATGAAAAACCCACAGCAAATATCATCCTAAATGGGATAAAGCTTACAGCATTCCTGTTGATATCAGGAACAAGACAAGGATGCCCACTTTTACCCCTCTTGTTCAACATAGTATTAGAAGTCCTAGCAACAGGAATCAGACAAGAAAGAGAAATAAAATGTGCCCTCAGATTCTTTTTCAGAGTCCATAGTCTCTCATGGTTCCCCTCCCCTTCCAATTTCCCTCCACTCCCTTCTCCTCTCCATCTCCCCTTGACTTCCATGCTATTTGTTATACTCCACACACAACTGAAACCATATGATAATTGCCTCTCTCTGCTTGATTTATTTCACTCAGCAGAATCTCTTCCAGTCCCGTCCATGTTGCTACCAAAGTTGGGTATTCATCTTTTCTGAATGGAGGCACAATACTCCATAGTGTATATGGATCACATCTTCCTTATCCGTTCTTCCATTGAAGGGCAACTTGGGTCCTTCCACAGTTTGGGAAGCGTGGCCATTGCTGCTCTAAACATTGGATTACAGATGGCTCTTCTTTTCACGCCATCTATATCTTGGGGGTAAATACATAGGAGTGTAATTGCAGGGTTAGAGGGAAGTTCTATTTTTATTTTCTTGAGGAATCTCCACACTGTTCTCTAAAAAGGCTGCACCAACTTGTATTCCCACACATAGTGTAAGAGGATTCCCCTTTCTCCACATCCTCTCCCACACATGTTTCCTTTCTTGCTATTTGAAGCCATTCTAACTAGTGTAAGGTGACATCTTAATGTGGTTTTCATTTGAGTCTCCCTGATGCCTAGTGTTGATGAACATTTCTTCAGGTGTCTGATAGCCATTGATATGTCTTCATTGGAGAAGCATCTATTCATATCTTCTGCTCATTTTTTGATATGATTATCTGTTTTGTGTGTGTTGAGTTGAGGAGTTCTTCATAGATCCTGGATATCAACCTTTTGTCTGTACTGTCATTTGCAAATATCTGATTTTGATGAAGTCACTGAAATTTATTTTGGCTTTTCTTTCCTTTGCATTTGGAGACATATCTTGGAAGATGTCGCTGTACCTGGTATCTAAGATATTACTGCCCCTGTTCTCCTCTAGGATTCTGATGTATTCCTGTCTCACATTGAGGTCTTTAATCTATTTTGTGTTTATCTTTGTGTATGGTGTAAGAGGATGGTTGAGTTTCATTCTTCTAGGTAGAGCTGCCCAGTTTTCCCTGCACCATTTCAGGAAGAGAATGCCCTTTTTCCACTGTATATTATTTCCTGCTTTCTTGAAGATTATTTGGCCATAGTGTTTGTGGTCCATATATGATCTCTCTTCTGTGTTCCACTGCTCTATGGGTCTGTTTTAATGCCCGTCCCATGCTTTGTTGGTGATCACAGCTTCATAGTACCCCTTGAAATCAGGCAACATGGTGCTCTCCTTTTGTTTCTCTTTTCAACAATTCTTAGCAACACGGGGTCGCTTCATTTTCCACACAAACTTTAGGCGTGTGTTTGTTCCAGCTCTTTGAATGATACCAGTGGAATTTTGATTGCAATGGCATTAACTGGATCAATTGCTCTAAGTAGTATAGACATTTTAACAATATTTATTCTTCTGATCCATGAGAATGCAATAGTTTTCCATCTTTTTGGTTTTCTTTCATTTCTTTCATGAGTTTTCTCCAGTTCCTCGAGTACAAATCCTTTACCTCTTTGGTTTGATTTATTCCAGGTGTCTTGTGGTTTGGGTGTTGTAGTAAATGGAATTGATTCTGTAATTTTCCTTACTGTATTGCCATTGATAAGGTAGAAGAAAGCCACTGATTTCTGCATCATGATTTTGTATCCTGCCACATTATTGAAATGCTGTTTGATTCTGGTAGTTTGAGGGTGGAGTTTTGTGTTTTCCATAACAATTATGTCATGTTTGAGGAGAGATAGTTTGACTTCTTCGATGCCAATTGGATACATTTTATTTCTCTTTGTTTTCTGATTGCTGTTGCTAGGACTTCACATCCTATGTTAAACAAGAGTGGTGAGAGTGGGCATCCTTATCATGTTCCTGATTTCAAAGCAAAGGCTGTCATCTTTTACCCTTTGAGGATGGTATTCACTGTGGGTTTTTCATAGAAACATTTTATGAAGTTGACGAATATTCCCTCTATCCCTATATTTTTCAGCGTTTTAGTCAGGAGCATATGCTGGATTTTGTGAAATGCTGTTTCTTCACCAATTTAGGTGACCATGTGGTTCTTCTCTATTCACTTTTTAATTGGTTCTATGACATTGATTGATTTGCGGTTGTCGAACCAACCTTGCAACCCAGGGATAGATCTTACTCAGTCATGGTGGAATGATTGTTTAATGTACTGTGGGTTCCTAGGAGCTAGAATCTTGTTTAATATCTTAGCAATCATATTCCTCAATGATATTGGTTTGAAATTCTCCTTTTTAGTGAGCTTTGCCTGGTTTGTGGACCAGGGTAATGCTGGCTTCATACAAAGCATCTGGACATTTTCCTTCTGCTACGAATTTTGAAAAGAGCTTCAGGAGAAGAGGTGTTAGTTCTTTTCTTAAAGATTGGTTGAATTCATTAGGGTTTCCTTCAGGTCACGGGGTCTTGTCTTTTGGGAAGTTTTTGATTACTGCATTTATCTCATTACTGGATAATGGTCCATTCAGGTTGTACATGTCTTCCTGGTTCAATTGTGGACTTCTACACTTTTCTGGGAATGCATTCATTTCACCTGGGTTGCTTAGCTTATTTGCCTATATTGTTTTTTATTTCCCCAATTTTCTTTTCAATGTAACTGTATTCATTGTTTTAGCACCACACCCAGTACTCCATGTAATCCATACTCTCTCTATTACCCACCACGTCTTTCCCCCACCTTCCTCCCCCATTCTTTCAAAGCCCTCTGTTTCTTTTTCAGAGACCTTTGTCTCTCAGGGTTTTTCTCCTCTTCCAATTTCCCTTCACTCCCTTCTCCTCTCCATCGCCCCTTGTCCTCCATGCTATTTGTTACACTCCACACATAAATGAAAGCGTATGATATTGCCACTCACTGCTTGATTTATTTCCCTCAGCAGAATCTCTTCCAGTCCCGTCCATGTTGCTATCACAGTTGGGTATTCATCCTTTCTGAATGGAGGCATAATACTCCATCGTGTATATGAACCACATCGTCCTTATCCATTCTTTTATTGAAGGGCATCTTGGTTCTTTCCACTTTGGCAACTGTGACCATTGCTGCTCTAAACATTGGGTTACAGATGGACCTTCTTTTCACTCCATCTGTATATTTGGGGTAAATACCTAGGAGTGCAATTGCAGACTTATAGGGAATTTCTATTTTTAATTTCTTGAGGAATCTCTCCATTGTTCTCCAAAGAGTCTGCACCAACTTGCAATCCCACCCACAGTGTCAGAGAATTCCCCTTTCTCCACATCCTCTCCAACACATGTTG
Source organism: Mustela lutreola (assembly GCF_030435805.1). NCBI lineage: Eukaryota > Metazoa > Chordata > Mammalia > Carnivora > Mustelidae > Mustela > Mustela lutreola. The sequence continues at coordinate 162,712,599 of NC_081294.1, read as the reverse complement.
TTTCCCGTCTTGCTAATTTAGGCCATTCTAACTGGTGTAAGTTGATATCTTAATGTGGTTTTCATTTGAATATCCCTGATGCCTAGTGATGATGAACATTTTTTCAGGTGTCTGATAGCCATTTGTATGGCTTCATTGGAGACGTGTGTGCTCATATCATCTGCCCATTTTTTGATATGATTATCTGTATTGTGTGTGTTGAGTTTGAGGAGTTCCTCATAGATCCTTGATATCAACCTTTTGTCTGTCCTGTCATTTGCAAGTATCTGATTTTGATGAAGTCCTGAAGTTTATTTTGGCTTTTGTTTCCTTTGCCTTTGGAGACATATCTTGAAAGAAGTCGCTGTGGCTGATATCAAAGACATTACTGCCTATGTTCTCCTCTAAGATTCTGATGGATTCCTGTCTCAGGTTGAGCTCTTTTATCCATTATGAGTTTATCTTTGTGTATGGTATAATAGGATGGTCGAGTTTCATTCTTTTACATAGAGCTGCCCAGTTTTCCCTGCACCATTTATTGAAGAGACTGCCTTTATTCCACTGCATATTTTTTCCTAAATTCTTGCAGATTATTTGGCCATAGAGTTGATGATCCATAGCTGAGCGCTCTACTGTTTTCCACTAGTCTATGGGTCCGTTTTTATGCCAGTCCCATTCTGTCTGGGTTATCACAGCTTCATAATAACCCTTGAAATCACGTACTGTGGTGCTCCCAGTTTTGTTTGTCTTTTCAGCAATTCTTAGGTATACGGGGTTGCTTCTGATTCCACACAAATTTTAGGCATGTGTTTGTTCCAGCTCTTTGAATGATAACAGTGGAATTTTGATTGTAATGGCATTAAATGAATCAAGTGCTCTAAGCCGCATAGACAGTTTCACAATGTTTATTCCTCTGATACATGAGAGTGCAATGGTTTTCTGTCTTTTGTTTTTCTTGCATTTCTTTCATGAGTGTTCTTTAGTTCCTCGAGTATAAATACTTTACCTCTTTGGTTTGGTTTATTCCCAGGTATCTTATGGTTTGTGTGCTGTATAAATGGAATTGATTCTCTAATTTTCTTTTCTGTATTTTCATTGATAATGTAGAAGAAAGCCACTGATTTCTGTATCATGATTTTTTATCCTGCCACATTATTGAATTGCTGTATGAGATCTGGTTGTTTGGGGGCAGAGTGTTTTGGGATTGCCATAACAATTATGTCATGTTTGAGGAGAAAGAGTTTGACTTCTTGGTTGCCAATGGGATTCCTTTTATTTGAATTTGTTGTCTGATTGCTGTAGCTAGGACTTCACTTTCTATGTTGAACAAGAGTGGTTAGAGTGGGCATCTTTGTCAAGTTCCTGATTTCAAAGCGAAGTCTGTCATCCTTTACCATTTGAGGAGGGTATTCATTGTGGGTTTTTCATAGAAACATTTTATGAAGTTGAAGAATATTCCCTCTATCCATATACTTTGCAGCATTTTAGTCAGGAGAAGATGTTGGATTTTGTCAAATGCTTTTTCTTCACCAATTGAGAGGACTGGGTGGTTATATTCTCTTCACTTCTTAATTGGTTCTATAACTTTGATTGATTTGCGAATGTTGAACCAACCTTGCAACCCAGTGATAGATCCTACTCGGTTTTGGTGGAATGACTGTTTAATGTACTGTAGGTTCGTAGGAGCTAGAATCTTGTTGAGAATCTTAGCATCCCATTCATCAGTGATATTGATTTGAAATTCTGCTTTTTCGTGAGGTCTTTGCCTGGTTTTTGGATCAGGGTAATGCTGGCTTCATAAAAATTGTCTGGACGTTTTCCTTCTGCTACAAATTTGGAAAGAGTTTCAGAGTAACAGTTGTCCGTTCTTTTCTTAAAGATTGGTAGAATTCGCTAGGGCATCTTTCAGGTCACCGGGTCCTGTCTTTTGAGAGGTTTTTGATCACTGCTTTAATCTCATTACTGGATAATGATCCATTCAGGTTGCACATTACTTCCTGGTTCAATTTTGTTATTTTACAGTTTTCTAGGAATGCATCCATTTCACCTAGGTTGCTTAGCTTATTGGCATATATTGGTTTTTTTCCCCCCTATTTCTTTTCAGTGTAACCGTATTAATTGTCTTAGCATCACACCCAGTCCTCCATGCAATCTGTGCCCTCTCTATTACCCACCACGTGTTTCCCCAACCTCCCTCCCCCGTTCTTTCAAAGAGCTCAAGTTCTTTTTCAGAGTCCATTGTCTCTCATGTTTTCCCTCCCCTTCCAATTTCCCTCCACTCCCTTATCCTCTCCATCTGCCCTTTTTCTCCATGCTATTTGTTGGACTCCACACATAAATAAAACCATATGTTAATTGCTGCTCTCTGCTTGATTTATTTCACTCAGCATAATCTCTTCCAGTCCTGTCAATGTTGCTACCAAAGTAGGGTATTCATCCTTTCTAAATGGAGGCAAAATACTCCCTAGTGTATATGGACCACATCTTCCTTATCCGTTCTTCCATTGAAGGGCATCTTGGTTCTTTTCACAGTTTGGCAACCGTGGCCTTTGCTGCTCTAAACATTGGGTACAGATGGCCCTTCTTTTCACTCCATCTGTATATTTTGGTAAATGCCTAGTAGTGTAATTGCAGGGCTAGAGGGAAGTTCTATTTTTAATTTCTTGAGGAATCTCCACACTGTTCTCCAAAGATGTTGCACCAACTTGCATTTCCACCCACAGTGCAAGAGGATTCCCCTTTCTCCACATCCTCTTCAACACATGTTCTTTCCAGTCTTGCTAATTTAGGCCATCCTAACTGGATCAAGGTGACATCTTAATGTGGTTTTCATTGAATCTCCTGTTGCCTAGTGATGATGAACATTTTTTCAGGTGTCTGATAGCCATTTCTATGTCTTCATTGGAGAAGTGTCTGTTCATGTCTTCTGCCCATTTTTTGATATGATTATCTGTTTTGTGCGTGTTGAGTTTGAGGAGTTCTTCATAGATCCTGGATATCAACCTTTTGTCTGTCCTTTCATTTGCTAATATCTTATCACATTCCATGTACTGCCTCTTTGCTTTTTTGACTCTTTCCTATGCAGTGTAGAAGCTTTTCAATTTCATGAAGTCTCTGAAGTTTATTTTGGCTTTTTTTTTTCCTTTGCCTTTGGAGACATATCTTGAAAGCTGTCGCTGTGATTGATAACGAAGAAATTAATGCCTATGTTCTCCAATAGGATTTTGATGGATTCCTGTCTCACATTGAGCTTTTTTACCCATTATTATTTTATCTTTGTGTATGGTATAAGAGGATGGGCGAGTTTCATTGTTCTACATAGACCTGCCCAGGTTCGCTGCAATATTTACTGAAGAGACTGTCTTTTTTCCACCCTATATTTTTTATTGCTTCCTGAAGATTATTTGGCCATAGAGTTGATGGTCCATTCTGAGCTCTCTACTGTGTTCCAATGGTATATAGGTCTGTTTTTATGCCCGTCCCATGCTGTCTTGGTGATCACAGCTTCATAGTAACCCTTGAAATCAGGCAACGTGGTGCCCCCAGTTTTGTTTCTCTTTTCAGCAATTCTTAGAAATATGGGGTCACTTTTGATTCCACAAAATTTTTTGGCATGTGTTTGTTCCAGCTCTTTGAAAGATACCTGTGGAATTTTGATTGTAATGTCATTAACTGGATCAATTGCTCTAAGCTCTATAGACATTTTAAAAATGATTATTCTTCTGATCCATGAAATGCAATGGTTTTCTGTCTTTTTGGTTTTCTTTCTTTTCTTTTATAAGTGTTCTCTAGTATCTCGAGTAGAAATCCTTTACCTCTTTGGTTTGGTTTATTCCCATGTATCTTATGGTTTGGGTGCTGTATAAATGGAATTGATTCTCTAATTTCCCTTTCAGGATTTTCATTGATAATGTAGAAGAAAGCCACTGATTTCTGTACCATGATTTTCTGCTTAATATTTTGGAAAGAACTTCAGGAAAAGAGGTGTTAGCTCTTTTCTTAATGTTTAATAGAATTCTATAGGGCATTCATCAGGTCCTGGAATCTTGTCTTCTCGGAGGTTTTTATCATTGCTTTACTCTCGTTACTAAATAACGGTCTATTCAGGTTGTACATTTCTTCTTGGTTCAATTTTGGGATTTTACAGTTTTCTGTGAATGCATCCATTTCACAGGTTGCTTAGCTTATTCACATATATATATATTTTTTCCAATTTCTTTTCAGTGTAACCGTGTTCATTGTTTTAGCAACACACCTAGTGCTCCATGCAATCCATGCCCTCTCTTTTACCCACCATGTGTTTCCCCAACCTCCCAACCCCGCTCTTTCAAAGCCCTCAGATTCTTTTTGGGGTCCATAGTATCTCATGGTTTCCCTCCCTTCCACTTTCTCTCCACTCCGTTTTCCTCACCATCTCCTCTTGTCCTTCATGCTATTTGTTATACTCCATACAGAAGTGAAACCATATGATAATTGCCTCTCTCTGCTTGATTTATTTCACTCAGCAGAATCTCTTCCAGTCCTGTCCATGTTGCTACCAAAGTTGTGTTCATCCTTTCTGAATGGAGTCATAATACTCCATAGTGTATATGGACCTTCCTTATCCATTCTTCCGTTGAAGGGATCTTGGTTCTTTCCATAGTTTGGCAACCGTGGCCATTGCTGCTCTAAACATTAGGTTACAGATGGCCCTTCTTTTTACTCCATCAGAATCTCTTGTGTAAATACCTAGGAGTGTAATTACATGGTTATAAGGAAGTTCTATTTTTAATTTCTTGAGAAATCTCCACACTGTTCTCCAAGGAGGCTGCAACAACTTGCATTCCCACCAACAGTGTAAGAGGATTCCCCTTTCTCCGCATGCTCTCCAACACATGTTGTTTCCTGTATTGTGCATTTTGGTTGTTCTAACTGGTTCAGTTGCTATCTAAAGGTCGTTTTAGTTTGCATCTCCCTAATGGCTAGTGATGGTGAGCATTTTCTCATGTGTCTGATAGTCATTTGTATATCTTGGTTGGAGAAGTGTCTTTTAATAACTTCTGCACATTTTATGATATGATTATCTGTTTTGTGTGTGATGAGGTGTTCTTTCTAGATCCTGGATATCAGCCTTTTGTCTGTCATGTCATTTGCAAATATCTACTGGAATTCCGTGGGTTGCCCCTTTGTTGTGTTGACTGTTTACTTTGCTTTTCAGATGCTTTGGATCTTGAGGAAGTCCATCTTCTCTTTTGTTTTCTTTGCCTTTGGAGACATATCTAGAAAGAAGTTGTTGTGGGCAATGTTGAAGAGGTTACTGAGTATGTTCTCTAAGATTCTGATGGATTCCTGCCTCATGTTGAGGTCTTTTATCCATTATGAGTTTCTCTTTGTGTATGGTGTCAGGGAATGGTCGAGTTTCATTCATTAACACAAAGCTGTCCCCATTTTCACAGCACCATTTATTGAAGAGACTGTCTGTTTTCCTCTGTATATTTTTTCCTGCTTTGTTGGAAAATTATTTGACTGTAGATTTGTTGGTCCATATCTGAGCTTTCTACTCTGTTCCACTGGCCTATGGGTCTGTTTTTATGCCAGTCCCATGATGTCTTGGTGATCACAGCTTTGTAGTAACCCTTGAAACCAGGAAACGTGATGCTCCCAGTTGTTTTTCTTTTCGGCATTTCCTTAGCAATACGGGGTCTCTTCTGATTCCACACCAATTTTTGGCTTGTGTTTGCTCCAGCTCTTTGAAAGAAACCGGTGGAATTATGATCAGAAGAGCATTAAAAGGATAGATTGCTAGAGGCTTGAGTGGATCCATGGGACAGGGCCAAGGAGGGGAAAACTACAGGCCTAGGAGATGGAGGCATCTGCCTCGCCTTTTCTGCTTGGTGGCCTATGAATTCGTTGAGTTGGCCTAGAAGTCCCAATCTGCAGTGACAGAGTCCATGTGGCTTTAGTCCTACAGAGGCATTTAGAGCTGCCTTAGGTGCTATGTGGTATGCTCGGCAGTACTGATTCATGCCACTGCATCGCGTGGTGCATTGTGGTTCCCAGAGATCCTTAGGGTGCAATGCTGCTTGCCCCCAGCAGGGGCAGCGGCGAGCTGCCGTGGCCAACACACCAGAAGAGCTGATTGTGCAGCCTGCTGGTTCTGAGAGCAGTGTGAGGGGCTGCAGGAAACATGAGGTACGGTTGCTTGTTGTTCTTGGACAGTGTTGAGCTGAAGCCTCTGTTTCCCCATACTCAGGAATGGTGGTAAGAATCGCTGGAGTCAGGCCCCACTCAGTCAGCAGTGTGACCCATTGCCCGACGATGATGGCAATGTGCTGTCAAGATGGTTCAGGAGGGCCCTCCCAGTGGAGGACATGAGACGGAGGAACCCAATTCAACCCATGGGCCTTTGGAACCGAGGGGTGGAGTGTCTGTTTGGAAGAGTTAATTTGCTTCTCCAAAAACGACAAGGGCATAGACCAGCTTGAGAAGGAAGTGGATGACCACTTACGAAACAAGCATGTGTCTCTCCTTCTCCCAGGAATTGGAGCCGGTGTGTAGGCTTTAGGTGGGAGGTGCCTCCATATCTGCACCTGACAACCCTTCTTCGCGCTGGCTCCACGAGACCTACAGTCTGGAAATAAGCGTCTGAATCCATCCTGCAGCTTGTCCGTTGACATCGGCATTCAGAGAAACAGCAGGCCAGTGGGGCCCAGTGGCACATCCATGCCAACACGGGACGTCAAAGTTCTCTTTCACCCCAAATATCCTGGGTCTTCTCTCACCTCCAGTGGAGCCAAAAAGTCCCACGAACGTAGCTGTCAGCCATGGAGGTGGATATAGGGTTCCTGAGTTTCCCTACAGGGAGCACATGGCAGGGGATCTCATTTTCTCTGTTTCTTTCTGGCTCCCAAACGTATTTGGCACATCTCTTTCCTAGGGAATCCCTTGGATTTAAAAAGGAAGATGAGATGGACTCGGTGTGAGTTTGGGTCATAGAATGCGTTCCTTTTTTGAACAAGGTTGATTCCATGCGTCCTAGGCTGTGGTGGAATGGCCGGCAACTGGAGGGTGGTGGCTGTTTGTGGTCCAACAGAGGCTTGGAGGATGTCTTCTCCTTTGTCCAATGGGATGGATCCTAATGGATTTGTCTTTTTTATGCAAAGAGTTGCTAGGAGGGCAGAGGGAACATTCAAAAGGATTCAAAGGAGCCTTTGAGGATTGAAAAGGGAAGCTTGACTTTCTACTTTCACTCAGTTGACCCTCTAGAGAGTAGGCCATGGCATCCTTTATCTGTAGTAACATGGGGGGTGAAGTCAGAAGGGGAGTCTTTGGGAATTCCGCTGGATAGAGGCATTCTGATGGCTTCCCAAGGCATGGCCTCAGGAACCCTAGGGTGATTTTTGGGTGCTGCTTGCCGGATGCTGTCTGAGTCATGTTATCCCCCAGGTTTTCTGTTTCCTCCTCAGAAAATTACTGGAAGGGAAGGTTCTTCATCAAGAGGAACGCTCCTGCACTGTTGGTGGGCATGCGGGTTCTTGCAGCCCGTTTGGAAAAGAGCACGGTGGTTCCTCTGAATGCTAAGAACAGAACAACCCTAGGAAACAGCAGTTTCCCTCCTAGGAATTTCCCTCAAGGGCACAAAAATGCACAACCAATGGAGTACAAGCACCGTGATATGTACACCAGCATTATCAAACATAGCAAAACGATTGAGGGTGTCCCAATGTCCATTCGCTGATGAGTTATATATATATATATATATATATATATATATATATATATATATATAAATGTAGACATCTAGTCTCTAGTCTCACACATTTTCTCACTGGAATAGGAGCCAGGTTCAGAAAGAATGTAATCTTACCATTTTCGAGGTTGTGGATGGATCTAGAGTGGATTTATCTAAGCCATATCAGTAAGAAATTACCAATATCCTATCATTTGCCATCTATGGAATTTCAGAAAGAAAAGATGAACATAGTGGGGGGAGAAAGAGAGGTCAGTGAGGAAAGAAACTCCAACATAGAGCACCAACTGAAGGTAGCTAGAGAGCAGGGGTGTGGAGGGGAAGGATTCAATGGGTGATGGCTCTTAGGGAGGGCAGCCATTGTGATGAGCTCTGGGTGTTCTGTGCAGGCGAAGAATCCTGAACTCCTACCCCTGAAGCGTCGGAATGAACACTGCATGGAAAGGAATTGGAATTGTAGTGAAAGAAGGAATGAAGAAGTCCGTGTTCTACTTCATGAAGACGGAGGTAAGAATGGAGTGATTTTCGCTCTCTTGTTGTCTTGATGATCATTAGCAAACATAATGTGTTATGTTTCACTAGATTCTGTTTGCATAAGGCGCCCTCAGAAAGCTGCCAGGAAGTTTCAGATGTCAGAGCATGTCCATGTTCCATGGATATGTTCCTTGCAGTTCGCCCAGGTACAAAGGTAAGTGGAGAGAAATAAGGAAGAATAGGAAACGAGGTGTGAAGCAGTCAAGAGGTAGCCTTCCCCCTTTGTCAAGGAAGACAGGCTGATATCCATCGAGAAGAAGGAGAGGGGAACCCAGAATTTTTGGCAGGCAGGGGAGTTGTCTGCCTAGAGCTGACAGGGGTCCCTGAAGAGAGCTGAGGTAGGGATGTTGCATATCCAAACTGCTGATCTGGAGGTTGGATACATGAGGAGCCGAGATGAGGATTTTGTTCAGGTGGCGCATCATGCTCCGTGGGGCAGCAGAACTTGGTGAAGACTCATGGGGACACGGCATTTTTCACTGGCTCTGACGGCCCCGTGCAGCTCCAAAAATACTGGTGACCTGCTACGTGGCTGGCGGACTCCTATGCTGTAACTTCAGGTTTCTCAAGCCAGAGAGTTTGTGGAACAGGCCCCTGTTGAAAGAAGCTTGAAAACACGACTTAGGGTTTGGGTTATGGACATGGGGAATGGCTGCACTGATCTGCCAGTGCCAAGAGGGCTCCCTTCAGGGTTGACTTCAGGAAATGGATCCTGCAGTGCAGCAGAATCTGGGTTTGTGGGCAGGGAGAACAACGATGGTAGAGGTGGTTACATGAGAGACCAGGCTGTCTCTGCTCCAACTTGGGATCAACATGGAGAGGACGCTCATGTGAATAGGCTGGAATTGAGGGGCCCTGAGAACCGCCGTGACCCCAGTGGCCAAGGTCACTTAAAATTCGTGGCAGGTGGTGTCCAAAAATAAAAGAGGCCAATAAGCAGGGGCAGGGGAGCGTTCCTGGAGCAGAGTTGAGAGACGGGTGGCAGCCGGCCGTGGGACTCTGTCTATTCAGGCAACAGGGGTGCGCAAGAATGGGGATAACCTCAGTGGTGTCACTCAAGTTTATCTCGCTCTGAGGCTTGTCCGAAGCCCCAAATGGCACCATTGGCGCCAGGGTGGGAGGGGGAGGAGTGGCACAGGACTCAGGGTTCCACAGATGGAGGCCCCAAGGGACAGGACCCCGGAAGCGGAAGGCTGGTGAAGCAGGCGAGGGTTCAAGCCCGGCCGGGGTGGGTCCGGGCCCATTGGACAGTCCAGGGAGGGGACCCCAGCAGAATTAGGATAAGGAGGCATCAGCCTCACCCAGCCTGCCTCGCGGAAGGCTTCCTGGCAGGGTTCAGCTGCGAGAGCTCGCAATGCTGGGCCAGACACAGCAGGGGGCAGCCCTACGACGTGCGGCACCCGAAGCGAGTTCCAGTGCCATCCAAGTTGCTAACAAATTGGGTATTCATCCTTTCTGAATGAAGGCATAATACTCCATAGTGTATATCGACCACATCTTCCTTATCCATTCTTCCATTGAAGGGCATCTTGGTTCTTTCCACAGTTTGGCAACCATGGCCATTGCTGCTATAAACTTGGGTTACAGATTGCCCTTCTTTTCACGCCATCTGTGTTTTGGGGGTAAATACCTAGGAGTGTAATGGAGGGTTATATGAAAGTTCTATTTTAATTTCTTGAGGAATTTCCACACTGTTCTCTAAAGTGGCTGCACCAACTTGCATTCCCACCCACAGTGTAAGAGGATTCCCCTTTCTCCCCATCCTCTCTAACTCATGTGGTTTCCTGTCTTGCTAATTTAGGCTTTCCTAACTGGTGTAAAGTGACATCTTAATATGGTCTTTATTTGAATCTCTCTGATGACTAGTGATGATGAACATTGTTTTCAGGTGTCTGATAGTCATTTGTGTGTCTTCATTGGAGAAGTGTCTGTTCATATCTTCTGCCCATTTTTTGATATAATTATCTGTTTGTATGTGTTGAGTTTGAGGAGTTCTTCATAGATCCTGGATATCAACCTTTTTTCTACACGGTCATTTTTAAATATCTTATCGCATTCCGTGGGTTGCCTCTTTGCTTTCTTGACTGTTTCCTATGCAGTGCAGAAGCTTTTGGTTTGGATGAAGTCCAAGAAGTTTATCTTGGCTTTTGTTTCCTTTGGTTTGGAGGCATATCTTGAAAGAATTCGCTGTGGCTGATATCGAAGAGATTTCTGCCTATGTACTTCTCTAGGATTCTGATGGATTCCTGTCTCACGTTGAGGTCTTTTATCCATTATGAGTTTATATTTGTGTATGGTGTAAGAGGAAGGTCGAGTTTCATTCTTCTACATAGAAGGGCCCAGTTTTCCCTGCAACAGTTATTTGAGAGCCTGTCTTTTTTCCACTGTATATTTTTATCCTGCTTTCTTGAAGATTATTTGGCCATAGAATTGATGGTCCATATCTGAGCTCTCTACTGTGTTCCACTGGTCTATTGGTCTGTTTTTATGCCCGTCCAATGCTGTATTGGTGATCACAGCTTCATAGTAACACTTGAAATCAGGAAACGTGGTGCTCCTAGTTTGTTTTTTTTGTTTTTTTTTTTTCCTTTTCAGCAATTCTTAGCAATAGGCGGTTGCTTCTTATTCCACACAAATTTGGGGTGTGTGTTTGTTCCAGCTCATTGAAAGATACCGGTGGAATTTTGATTGCAATGGCATTAAATGGATCGATTGCTCTAGGCATTATAGACTTTTTAACAATATTTATTCTTCTGAACCTGGAGAATGCAATGTTTTTCCGGCTTTTGGGTTTTCTTCCATTTCTCACATGAGTGTTCACTAGTTCCTCGAATATATATCTTTTACCTCTTTGGTTGAGTTTATTCCCAGGCATCTTATGGTTTGGGTGCTCAAGTAAATGGAATTGATTCTCTAATTTCCCTTTCTGTATTTTAATTGATAATGTAGAAGAAAGCCATTGATTTTTGCACCATGATTTTGTATTCTGCCACATTATTGAATTGATGTATGAGTTCTGGTAGTTTGGGGTCAGAGTCTTATGGGTTTTCCATATCAAGTATGTCATCTGTGAGGAGAGATTGTTTGACTTCTTGATTGCCAATTTGGATACCTTTTATTTCTCTTTGTTGTCTGATTGCTGTTGCTAGGGCTTCACATGCTATGTTGAACAAGATTCGTGAGAGTGGGCATCCTTGTCATGTTCCTTTTCAGAGTCCATTGTATCTCATGGTTTTTCTCCCCTTCCAATTTCCCTCCTCTCCCTTCTCCTTTCCATTGTCCCTTGACCTCCGTGCTATATATTACACTCAACACATAAATGAAACCATAATGTGATTTCATAAACATAAATGTGATAATTGCCGCTCACTGCTTGATTTATTTCACTCAGCAGAATCTCTTCCAGTCCCGTCCATGTTGCTACCACAGTTGGATATTTATCCTTTCTGAATGGAGGCATCATACTCCATAGTGTATATGGACCACATCTTCCTTATCCATTATTCCATTGAAGGGCACCTTGGTTCTTTCCACAGTTTGGCAACCGTGGCCATTGCTGCTCTAAACATTGGGTTACAGATTGCCCTTCTTTTCACTCCATCTGTATATTTGGAGTAAATACCTAGGAGTGTAATTGCAGGCTTATAGGGAATTTCTATTTTTAATTTCTTGAGGAATCCACACACTGTTCTCTAAAGAGGCTGCACCAACTTGCATTCCCACCCACAGTGTAAGAGGATTCCCCTTACTCCACATCCTCTCCAACACATGTTGTTTCCCGACCTGCTAATTTAGGCCATCCTAATTGGTATAATGTGACATCTTAATGTGGTTTTCAATTGAATCTCCCTGATGCCTAGTGATGATGAACATTTTTTCAGTTGTCTGATAGCCATTTGTATGTCTTCTTTGGAGAAGTGTCTCTTTGTATCTTCAGCCCAATTTTTTTTAAAGATTATTTATTTATTTATTTGACAGAGAGAGATTACATGTAGCCAGAGAGGCAGGCAGAGAGAGCGAGGACGAAGCAGGCTCCGTGCTGAGCAGAGAGCCCGATGTGGGACTCGATCCCAGGACTCTGGGATCATGACCTGAGCTGAAGGTAACAGCTTAACACACTGAGCCACCCAGGCACCCATCTTGAGCCTATTGTTTGATATGATTATCTGTATTGTGTGTGTTGAGTTTGAGGAGTTCTTCCTAGATCCTGGATATCAACCTTTTGTCTCTCCTGTCATTTGCAAATATCTTATCTAATTCTGTGGGTTGCCTCTTTGCTTACTTGACTGTTTCCTATGAAGCGCAGAAGGTTTGGAATTTGATGAAGTCCCCGAAGTTTATTTTGGCTTTTGTTTTCATTGCCTTTGGAGACATATCTTGAAAGAAGCCGCTGTCGCTGATATCAAAGAGATTACTGCCTATGTTCTCCGCTAGGATTCTGATGGATTCCTGTCTCACATTGAGGTCTTTTACCCATTATGAGTTTATCTTTGTGTATGGTGTAAGAGGATGGTCGAGTATCATTCTTCTACATAGAGCAGCCCAGGTTTCCCTGCACCAGTTATTGAAGAGCCTGTCTTTTTTCCACTGTATATTTTTTTCCTGCTTTCTTGAAGATTATTTGGCCATAGAGTCCATGGTCCATATCTGAGCTCTCTACTGGGTTCCACTGGTCTATGGGTCTGTTTTTATGCCTGTCCCATGCTGTATTGGTGATTACAGCTTTATAGTAACCCTTGAAATCAGGCAACGTGGTGCTCCTAGTTTTTTTTTTTTTTCCTTATCATCAATTGTTAGCAATACGGGGTCACTTCTCATTCCACACAAATTTGAGGCATGTGTTTTTTCCAGCTCTTTTAAAGATACCGGTGGAATTTTGATTGCAATGGCATTAAATGGGATCGATTGCTCTAGGCATTATAGACTTTTTAACAATAATTATTCTTCTGATCCATGAGAATGCAATGTTTTTCCAGCTTTTTGGTTTTCTTCCAGTTCTCTCATTAGTGTTTACCAGGTCCTCGAGTACAAATCTTTTAACTTTGGGTGGGTTTATTCCCAGGTATCTTATGGTTTGAGTGCTCAAGTAAATGGAATTGATTCTCTAAGTTCCCTTTCTGTATTTTCATTGATTATGTAGAAGAAAGCCACTGATTTCTGCACCATGATTTTGTATTCTGCCACATTATTGAATTGCTCTATGAGTTCTGGTAGTTTGGGGGTGGAGTCTTTTGGGTTTTCCATATCAAGTACGACATCTGTCAGGAGAGATAGTTTGACTTCCTGGTTGCCAATTTGGATACCTTTTATTTCTCTTTGTTGTCTGATTGCTGTTGTTAGGACATCACATGCTATGTTGAACAAGATTTGTGAGAGTGAGCATCCTTGTCATGTTCCTGATTTGAAAGCGGTGGTCGTCAGCTTTTACCCTTTGAGGATGGTATTCACTGTGGGTTTTTCATAGAAACATTTTACAAAGTTGATGACTATTCCCTCTATCCCTATACTTTGTAGTGTTTTAGTCATGGACAGATGCTGGATTTTGTCCAACGCTTTTTCTTCACCAATTGAGAGGACCATTTGGTTCTTCTCTATTCACTTCTTAATTTGTTCTATGACATTGATTGATTTGCGAATGTCGAACCAACCTTGCAACCCAGGGATAGGTCCTACTCGGTCATGGTGGATAAACGTTTTAATGTACCGTAGGTTCCCAGGAGCTATAATCTTAATGAGAATCTTAGCATCCAATTCATCAGTGATATTGGTTTGAAATTCACCTTTTTGGTGAGATCTTTGCCTGGTTTGTGGTTCAGGGTAATGCTGGCGTCAAAAAAAAAAAAAGTGTCTGGAAGTTTTCTTTCTGTTTTAAATTTTGGAAATGGCTTCAGGAAAATAAGTGTTAGTTATTTTCTTAAAGTTTGGTAGAATTCGCTAGGGCATCCTTCAGGTCCCAGGGTCTTGTCTTTAGGGAGGTTTTTGATCACTGCTTTAATCTCGTTACTGGATAATGGTCCATTCAGGCTGGATAATGGTCCATTCAGGATGTGTATTTCTTCCCGGTTCAATTTCGGGATTGTACAGTTTTCTAGAAATGCATCCATTTCACCTAGGTTGCTTAGCTTATTGGCATATATTGTTTTAATTTTTCCCCATTTCCTTTCCATGTAACCTTATTCATTGTTTTAGAACCTCACTATGTCCTCTATGTAATCCGTGCCCTCTCTATTACCCACCACGTGTTTCCCCAACCTTCTACCCCGCTGTTTCAAAGCCCTCAGATTCATTTTCAGAGTCCATTTTCTCTCAATTTTCCCTCCCCTTCCATTTTTCCCTCCACTCCCTTCTCATCTCCATCTCTCCTTGTCCTCCATGCTATTTGTAACACTACTGACATAAGTGAAACCATATGATAATTGCCTCTGTCTTCTTGATTTATTTCACTCAGCAGATTCTCTTCCATTCCCGTCCATGTTGCTACCAAATTTGGGTATTCATCCTTTCTGAATGGAGGCATAATACTCCATAGTGTATATGGACCACATATTCTTTTTCCATTGTTCCATTGAAGGGCATCTTAGTTCTTTCCACAGTTTGGCAACCGTGGACATTACTGCTCTAAACATTGGGTTACAGATGGCCCTTCTTTTCAATCCAACTGAATCTCTGGCGTAAATACTTAGGAGTGTAATTATATGGTTATACGGAAGTACTATTTTTAATTTCTTGAGGAATCTCCACACTCTTTTCCAAATAGGCTGCACCAACTTGCATTCCCACCCACAGTGTAAGAGGATTCCCCTTTCTCCACATCCTCTCCAACACATGTTCTTTCCTGTCTTGCGATTTTTGGTGTTCTAACTGGTGTGAGGTGGTATCTCAAGTTCGTTTTAGTTTGCATCTCCCTAGTGGGTAGTGATGGTGAGCATTTTTTCATGTGTCAGATAGCCATTTGTCTGTCTTCGTTGGAGAATTGTCTTTTGATATCTTCTTCCCACTTTTTGATATTATTATCTGTTTTGTGTGTGTTGAGTTTGGGGTGTTCTTTCTAGATCCTGGATACCAGCCTTTTGTCTGTCCTGTGATTTGCAAATATCTCCTGTAATTCCGTGGATTGCCCCTTTGTTTTGTTGACTGTTTCCATTGCTGTCAGAAGCTTTGGATCTTGAGGAATTCCCAAAAGTTCATCTTCGCTTTCGTTTCCTTTCCCTTTGGAGACATATCTCATAAGAAGTAGTTGTGGGCAATGTTGAAGTGGTTACTGAGTATGTTCTCCAAGATTGTGATGGATTCCTGCCTCATGTTGAGGTCTTTTATCCATTATGAGTTTCAGGGAATGGTCGAGTTTCATTCATCTACACGTAGCTGTCCCCATTTTCACAGCACCATTTATTAAAGACTGTCTGTTTTCCTCTGTATATTTTTTTTCTCCTTTGTTGAACAATTATTTGACTGTAGAGTTGTTGGTCCATCTGAGCTCTCTACTCTGTTCCACTGGCCTATGGGTCTGTTTTTATGCCAGTCCCATGTTGTCTTGGTGATCACAGCTTTATAGTAACCCTTGAACCTGGCAATTTGATGCTCCCAGTTATGCTATTCTTATTGGTATTTTCTTAGAAATATGGTGTATCTTCTGATTCCACACCAATTTTTGGCTTGTGTTTGCTACAGCTCTTTGAAAGATACCGGTGGAATTTTGATCAGAATGGCATTAAAGGGATAGATTGCTCTAGGCTTTACCAGATCCATGGGACAGGGCCAAAGAGGGGAACACCACAGGCCTAGGAGATGGAGGAGTCGGCCTCGCTGGTTCTTTTTTGGTGGCCAATGGATTCGTCGGGTTGGCCTAGAAGTCCCAATCTGCAGGAACAGAGTCCATGTGGCTTTAGTCCTACAGAAGCATTTCAGAGCTGACTTAGGGGTCTGTGGTAAGCTCGGCAGTACCGATTCATGCCCCTGGAAGGTGTGGTGAGTTGTGGTTCCCAGAAATCATTAGGGTGCAATGCTCCTTGCCCCCAGCTGGTGCAGTGGCAAGGTACCAAGGCCAACACACTAGACCAGCAGACTGTACAGCATGCTGGTTCTGAGAGCATTGGTGATGGGCTGCAGGAAACATGAGGTACGGCTGCTTGTTGTTCTTGGACAGTGTTGAGCTGAAGCCTCTGTTTCCCCATACTCAGGAATGGTGGTAAGAATTACTGGAGTCAGGCCCCCACTCAATCAGCACTGTTACCTGTTGCCCCACTATGATGGCAATGTGCTGTCAGGATGGTTCAGGAGGGCACTCCTGGTGGGGGACTGGAGACGCAGGAACCCAATTCATCCCATGGTGCCTTTGGAACCGAGGGGTGGAGTGTCTGTTTGGAAGAGTTGATTTGCTTCTCCAAAAAGGACAAGGGCATGGGCCAGCTTGAGAAGGAAGTGGATGACCACTTACAAAACAAGCATATGTCTCTCCTTCTCCCAGGAATTGGAGCCGGTGTTTAGGCTTTAGGTGGGAGGTGCCTCCATATCCGCACCTGACAACCCTTCTTTGCTCTGGCTCCACGAGACCTACAGTCTGGAAATCAGCATCTGAATCTGTCCTGCAGCTTATCCCACGATGTAGGCATTCAGAGAAACAGCAGGCCAGTGGGGCCCAGTGGCACATCCATGCCAACACGGGACATCAAAGTTCTCTTTCACCCCAAACATCCTGGGTCTTCTCTCACCTCCAGTGGAGCCAAAAAGTCCCACGAACATAGCTGTCAGCCATGGAGGTGGGTGCTAGGGCTCCTGAGTTTCCCTGCAGGGAGCACATGGCAGGGGATCTCATTTACTCTGCTATTTTCTGGCTCCCAAACGTATTTGGAACATCTCTTTCCTAGGAAATCTCTTTGATTCAAAAAGGAAGATGAGATGGACTTGGTGTGTGTTTGGGACATAGAATGCATTACTTTTTTGAACAAGGTTGATTCCATGGGTCCTAGGCTGTGGTGGAATGGCCGGCATCTAGAGGGAGGTGGCTGTTTGTGGTCAGATAGAGGCTTGGAGGATGGCTTCTCCTTTGTCCAAGTCGATGGATCCTAATGGATTTGTCTTTTTTTATCCAAAGAGTTCCTATGAGGGCAGAGTCAACATTCAAAAGGATCCCAAGGAGCCTTTGAGCATTAAAAAGGGAAGCTTGACTTTCTACTGTTACTCAGGGGACCCTCTAGAGAGCAGGCCATGGCATCCTTTATCTGTAGTAACATGGGGGGTGAAGTCAGAAGGAGAGTCTTTGGGAATTCCCCTGGATAGAGGTATTCTGATGGCTTCCCAAGGCATGGCCTCAGGAACCCTGGGTGATTTTCTGGGGCTGCTTGCCGGATGCTGTCTGAGTCACGTTATCCCCAGGTTTGCTGTTTCCTCCTTAGAAAATTGCTGGCAGGGAAGGTTCTGCATCAGGAGGAACGCTCCTGCACTGTCAGTGGGCATGCGGGTTCTTGCAGCCCCTTCTGGAAAAGAGCACGATGGTTAATCTGAATGCTAAAAATAGAACAACCCTAATAAACAGCAGTTGCCCTCCTAAGAATTTCCCTCAAGCTCACAAAAATGCACAACCAATGGGGTACAAGCACAGTGATGTGGACACCAGCATTATCAACCACAGCAGAACAAAGGAAGGCATCCCAATGTCCATTCACTGATTATATATATATATATATATATATATATATATATATATGAATGTAAACATCTAATCTCACACATATTAAACTGGAATAGGAGCCAGGTTCAGAAAGAATGTAATCATACCATTTGCGAGGATGTGGATGAATCTAGAGTGGATTTAGCTAAGCCATATCAGTAAGAAATTATCAATAGCCTCTAATTTTCTGTGTATGGAATTTCAGAAAGAAAAGGTGAACATAGTGGGGGGAGATCGAGAGGTCAGTGAGGAAAGAGACTACAACATAGAGCACCAACGAAGGTAGCGAGAGAGCAGGGGTGTGGAGGGGAAGGATTCAATGGGTGATGGCTCTTAGGGAGGGCAGCCATTGTGATGAGCTCTGGGTGTTCTGTGCAGGCGAGGAATCCTGAACTCCTACATCTGAAGCGTCGGAACTAACACTTAATGGAATGGAATTGGAATGGAAGTGAAGGAGGAAAAGAAGAAGACTGTGTTCTACTTCATGAAGACGGAGGTAAAAATGGAGTGATTTTCGCTCTCTTGTTGTCTTGATGATCATTATCAAACATACTGTGTTACGATCCACTGGATTCTGTTTGCATAAGACACCCTCAGAAAGCTTCCAGGAAGTTTCAGATGTCTGAGCATGGCCATGTTCCACGGATATATTCCTTGCAGTTTGCCCAGGTACAAAGATAAGTGGAGAGAAATAAGGAAGAAGAGGAAAGGAGTTGTGCAGCAGTCAATAGGAGACTTCCCCCTTTGACAAGGAAGCCTTGGGCTGATGTCCATCGAGAAGAAGGAGAGGGGAACCCAGAGTTTTTTGCAGGCAGGTGTATTCCAGGTCTGCCTGGGCTGACAGGGGCCCCTGAAGAGAGCTGTGGTAGGGGTGTTGCATATCCGAACTGCTGATCTGGAGGTTGGTTCCGGGAGGAGCTGAGATGAGGATGGTGGTTTGGTGGCGCATCATGCTCCAGGGGACAGCAGAACGTTGGTCAGGACTCATGGGGACACGGCATTTTTCACTGGCTCTGATGGCCCTGTGCAGCTCCAAACGGACTGGTGACCTGCTAGGTGGCTGGCAGCCTCCTACGGTGTGACTTCAGGTTTCACAAGCCAGAGTGTTTGAAAGACAGGCCCCTGTTGAAGGAAGTTTGAAAACACGACTTAGGGTTCTGATGATGGACATGGGAAATGGCAAAACCGATCTACCAGTGCTGAGAGGGCTCCCTTCGGGGTTGACTTCAGGAAATGGATCCTGCAGTGCGGCAGAATCTGGGTTTTTGGGCAGGGAAAACAACGAGGTTAGAGGTGGTTTACAAGAGAGACCAGGCTGGTTCTGCTCCAACTCGGGATCAACATGGAGAGGACGCTCGTGGGAATTGGGCATAATTGAGGGGCCCTGAGGACTGCCGTGTCCATAGTGGCCAAGGTCGCTTAAAAATTGTGGCAGGTGGCATCCAAAAGTAGCCTTGAGGAACAGGCCCCTTGAGCGAGGAAGTTGGGGAAAAAGAGTTGAGGACCCATTACCAGGTCCGGAGTTGAGGAAGAAGGTGAGGGCTTCTGCCCGGGATTCAGGGCTGGCCCGGCTCCATGGGACAGTGCCAGGGAAGGGACCACCAGAAGCTGAGGGGCAGGAGGCCTTGGAATCTCCGGGGCCTGACAGCTTTGTACTAACACTTGAACATTCTGGTGGGGTTTGGACATGATCGCTCATGATGCCGGGCCATGCCCAGGAGAAAGTCATGCAGACTGCGGCACCGGAAGCGAGTTCGCTCGGTATTGTCCAGTCAATTCTCAGGAGCGTTCTTCCCAATCTGGGATTGGTTTGGACAGAATGCTCCTGAGAATTGGTCAGCATTGGGCAGCCCTGCGGACCACCCTACTCTCCGTGGCCACGGGCCTGTTCTTGCTCGGGACATGTCATGGACACCAGGAAAATGTGAGAGATGACGCGACCCACCTGGTGGTACCAGTGCAGAGGAGCGTTCCTGGAGCAGAGTTGAGAGATAGGTTCTCCTTTCTCCACATCCTATGAACACATGTTGATTTCTATCTTGCTGATTTGGGCAGATCTAACTGGAGTCAGGTGCTATCTCAATGTGTTTTAATTTGAGTTTCCATGAGGGCTTGTGATGATAAACATTTTTTCATGTGTCTTATAGACATTTGTATGTCTTCATTGGAGAACTGTCTGTTCCTATATTCTGCCCATTTTTTTTTATGATTGTCTGCTTTGTGTGTGTTGAGTTTGAGGAGTTCTTTATAGATCCTGGATATCAATATTTTTTCTGTACTATCATTTGCAAATATCTTCTCCCATTCTCTGGGTTGCCTCTGTGTTTTGTTGACTGTTTCCTTTTCTGTGCAGAAGCTTTTGAATTACTGAAGTCCCAAAAGTTCATCTTTGTTTTTCTTTGCTTTGTCTTTGGAGACATATCTTGAAAGAAATTGCTGTGGCCAGTGTTGAAGAGGTTACTGCCTATGTTTCCCTCTACGATTCTCATGGATTCATACCTCAAGTTTAGTTCTTTTATCCATTTGAAGTTCTCTTTGTGTTTGGTGTAAGATAATAATCGAGTTTATTTCATCTACATAGCTGTCCCAATTTTCCCAGCACCATTTATTGTAGACACTGCCTTTTTTCCACTGTATAATTTTTCCTACGTTGTTGAAGATTATTTGACCATAAAGTTTATTGCCCATATCTGAGCTCTCTACTCGGTTCCACTGGTCTATGGTTCTGTTTTTATGTGAGTCCCATGCTGTATTGAGGATCACAGCTTTGTATAACACTGGAAATCAGAAAATGTGACGATCCTAGTTTTGTTTTTCTTTTCAGCATTTCCTTAGCAATACAGGGTCTCTCTGATTCTACACAAATTTTAGGCTTGTGTTGGCTCCATGGCTTTAAAACATACCAGAGGAATTTCATCAGACAAGCATTAAAAGCTTCGATTGCTCTAGGCAGTCACTTAACATTAAATGTCTTGACATTTTAGCAATGTTTATACTTCTGATCCATAAGCATGCAATGGTCTTCTGTCTTTTTTATTTTCTTCAATTTCTTTCATGAGTGTTGTGTAGTTCCTCGCTTACAGATCCTTTACCTCTTTGGTTTGGTTTCTTCTCAGGTATGTCATGGTTTGGGTGTTATAGTAAACGGAATCAATTCTCTATTTTCCCTTTCTGTATTTTCATTGGTAATTTCTAAGGAAGCCAATGATTCCTGTACAATAATTTTGTATCCTGCCACATTATTGAATTGCTGAATGAGTTCTAGTAGTTTGGGGGTGGAGACTTTTGCTTATTCCATATAAATTATGTCAGCCATGAAGAGAGAAATTGACTTCATTGCCAATTTGGATACATTTTATTTCTCTTTATTGTCTGTTTGCTGATGCGAGGACTTCAAATACTACGTTGAACAAGAGTGGTGAGAGTGGGCATCCTTGTTATGTCTTGATCTCAAAGGGAAGGCTGTCAGCTTTTACCCATTGAGGAGGATATTTACTGTGAATTTTTCATATAAACATTTTATGAAGTTGACAAATATTCCCTCTATCCCTATACTTTGAAGCGTTTTAATCAGGAATGGATGCTGTCAAATGCTTTTTCTGCATCAAGTGAGAGGACCATATGGTTCCCTCTTCTCTCTTCTTAATTTATTCTATGACATTGATTTGAAAATATTGAACCACCCTTGCGACCTAGCGATAGAACTCACCCGGTCATGGCGGATAATCTTTTAATGTACTGTTGGATCCTATTAGCGAGGATCTTGTTGAGAATCCTAGCATCCATATTCATCAGTGATATTGGTCTGAAATTCTCCTTTTTGATGAGGTCTTTGCCTGGTTTCTGGATCAGGGTAATGTTGGCTTCATGAAAAGTGCAGGAAGGTTTCCTTCTGCTTCAATTTTTGGAAAGAGATTCAGGAGAAGAGGTGTTCTTTCTTCTCTGAAGATTCGGTAAAATTCCTCTGCAAGCCCGTCATGTCCTGGGCTCTTGTTTTTTGGGAGGTTTTTGATCACTGCGTCAATCCCGTTCTTGGATAACAGTCCATGCAAGTTGTGAATTTCTTCCTGGTTCAATGTATAGTTATCTAGGAATGCATTCATTTTACATAGGTGGCTTAGATTATTGGCATACAACTGTTCATTCTTTTAATTTATTTTCCGTGTTACCTTATTCATTGTTTTAGAAGCACTCCAAGGGCTCCATGCAATCATGCCCTCTGTAATACTCAAGTATTGTTTCCCACAACCCCCGAACCCCACCCCTTAAAGTCCTCCAATTCATTATTAGAGTCCATCGTCTCTCATGGTTCTTCTCTCCTTCCAATTTCCCTCCAATCCCTTCTCCACTCCATCTCTCCTTTTCTGCCATGCTATTTGTTGTACTCCACACAGAAGTGAATCTATATGATAATTGACTCTCTCTGCTTGATTTATTTCACTCAGCAGAATCTCTTCAAGTCCCGTCCATATTGCTACCAAAGTTGGGTATTCATCCATTCTGAATGGAGGCATAACTCTACATAGTGTATATGGACCACAACTTCCTTGTCCATTCTTCCATTGAATGACATCTTGGTTCTTTCCACAGTATGGCAAGTGTGGCCATTGCTGCTATAATTTTGCGTTACAGATGGCCCTTCCTGTCACGCCATCTGTATCTTGGGGTAAATACCTAGGAGTGTAATTGCAGGGTTATAAGGAAGTTCTATTTTTAATTTTTTGAGGAATATCCACACTGTTTTCCAAAGTTGCTGCACCAACTTTCATTCCCACCCACAGTGTAAGAGGATTCCCTTTTCTCCACATCCTCTCCAACACATGCTGTTTCCCATCTTGCTATTTTAGGCCATTCTAACTTGTGTAAAGTGACATCTTAATATGGTCTTCATTTGAATCTCCCTGATGCTTAGTGATGATGTACATTTTTTTCAGGCATCTGATAGCCATGTGCATGTCTTTATTGGAGAAGTGTCTGTTCATTTCTTCTGGCTATTTTTTGATGTGATTATCTGTTTTGTGTGTGTTGAGTTTTAGGAGTTCTTCATAGATCCTGGATATCAACCTTTTGTCTCAACGGTCATTATCAAATATCTTATTGCATTCCATGTGTTGCCTCTTTGCTTTCTTGACTGTCTGCTATGCATTGCACAAGGTTTTGATTTTTATGAGTCCAGAATTTTACTCTTGTTTTTGTTTCCTTTGCCTTTGGAGACATTTCTTGAAAAAAGTCTCTATGCCTGATATCGAAAATATTACTGCCTATGTACTCCCCTATGATTCTCTTGGATTCCTGTCTCACGTTGAGGTCTTTTATCCATTGTGAGTTTATCTTTGTGTATGGTGTAAGAGGATGGTCGATTTTCATTCTTCATAGAGCTTCCCAGTTTTCCCTGCACCAGGTATTGAAGAGACTCCCTTTTTTCCACTGTATATTTTTTCCTGTTTTCTTGAATATTATTTGACCATAGAGTTAATGATCCATATCTGAGCTCTCTACTGTTTTACACTGGTCTATGGATCTGTTTTTATGCCCTTTCCATGCTGTCTTGGTGATCACAGCGTCATAGTAACCTTTGAAATCAGGCAACGTGGTGCTCCCAGTTTTGTTTCTCTTTTCAGCAATTCTTAGCAATATGTTATCTTTTCTTTTGTGTACTGTAGTAAATGGAATTGATTCTCTAATATCCCTTTCTGTATTTTCATTGATAATGTAGAAGAAAGCCACTGATTTCTGTACCATGATTTTATATCCTGCCACATTATTGAATTGCTGTATGAATTCTGGTAGTTTGGGGGCTGAGTTTTTCTGGTTTTTCCATACAAAGTATGTCATCTGTGAGGAGAGAGAGTTTGACTTCCTCACTGCCAATTTGGATACCTTTGATTTCTCTTTGTTGTCTGATTTCTCTTGCTAGGACTTCACATGGTATGTTGAACAAGAGTGGTGATATTGGGCATCCTTGTCATGTTCCTGATTTCAAAGCGATCGCTATCAGCTTCTTACCCTTTGAGGATGGTTTTCAATGTGGGTTTTTCATAGAAACATTTTATGAAGTTGACGAATATTCCCTCTATCCCCATACTTTGCAGCGTTTTAGTCAGGGACAGATGCTGGATTTTGTCCTATGGTTTTTCTTCATCAATTGAGAGTACCATGTTCTATGACATTGATTGATTTGCAAATGTCGAACCAATCTTGTAACATAGGATTAGATCCTTCTCGGTCATGGTGGATATACTTTTTTTCTTAAGATTTTATTTATTTATTTGACAGACAGAGACCACAAGTAGGCAGAGAGGCAGGCAGAGAGAGAGAGGAGGAAGCAGGCTCCCCGCTGAGCAGAGAGCCAGATGTGGGGCTCGATCTCAGGACCCTGGAATCACGACCCGAGCTGAAGGCAGAGGCTTAACCCACTGAGCTACCCAGGTGCCCCGGTGGATAAACTTTTTAATGTACTGTAGGTTCTAGGAGCTTGAAGCTTGTTGAGAATTTTACTATCCATATTCTTCAATGATATTGGTTTGAAATTCTCCTTTTTGGTGAGGACTTTGCCTGGTGTGTGGGTCAGGTTAATCCTGGCTTCAAAAAAAGTGTCTGGAAGTATTCCTTTTTCTTCAAATTTTGGAAAGAGTTTCAGGGGAAGAGGTGTAAGGTCTTTACATAAGGTTGGTGGAATTCGCTCACACACCCTTCGGTCCCTGGGTCATGTCTTTTGGGAGGTTTTTGATCACTGCTTTAATCCCGTTACTGGATAACGGTCTATTCACGTTGTACATTTCTTCTTGGCTCAATTTTGGGATTTTACAGTTTTCTAGGAATGCATCCATTTCACCTAGGTTGCTTTGCTTATTGGCATATACATGTTTTGCATTTTTTCGACATTCTTTTCAGTGTAACCATATTCATGTTTCAGAACAACACCCAGCGCTCCATGCAATCTGTGCCATCTCTATTACCCACCATGTGTGTCCCGAACATACCACCCCTGCTCTTTCAATGCCCTACGATTCTATTTTTAACGTTGTATAGATTTTTTAAATTAAATTTATTTATTTTCAGCAAAACGGTGTTCATTATTTTTTCACCAAACCCTCTGCGACATGCAACCCATTCCCTCTATAATACCCACCACCTATTATCCAAACTCCCACCCACCCGCCACTTCAAACCCCTCAGATTGTTTTTCAGGCAAGGACCCAACAAAAAAAGGAGAATTTCAGTCCAATATCACTGATAAATAAGGATGCTAAGATTCTCAACTAGATCCTAGCAAACAGGATCTAACAGCACATTAAAAAGATGATCCACCATGAGTAGGTGGGATTCATCCCTGGCCTACAATGATGGTTAAACGTTCACAGATCAATCAATGTGATAGAACAAATTAATATGAGAAGAGAGAAGAACCACATGGTCCTCTCAATTGATGCAGAAAAACCATTTGACAAAATCCAGCATCCGTTCCTGATTAAAAAAGCTTCAAAGTATAGGGATAGAAGGGACATTCATGAACTTCATCAAATCTATCTAAGAAAAAAACACAGCAAATATCATCCTCAATGGGTAAATTCTTGCAGAATTCCCGTTGAGATCAGGAACAAGACAAGGATGCCCACTTTTACCCCTCTTGTTCAACATAATATTAGAAGTCCTAGCAACAAGAATCAGATAACAAAGAGAAATAAAAGGCCCAGATCGTTTTTCAGAGTCCATAGTATCTCATGGTTCCCCTCCCCTTCCAATTTTCCTCCACTCCCTTCTCCTCTCCATCTCCCCTTGTCCTCTATGCTATTTGTATTATTCCACAGAGAAGTAAAACCATATGATAATTGCCTCTCTCCACGTGATTTATTTCACTCAGCAGAGTCTCTTCCAGTACCATCCACGTTGCTACCAAAGTTGAGCATTCATCCTTTCTGAATGGAGGCATAATACTCCATAGTGTATATGGACCACATCTTCCTTATCCATTCTTCCATTGAAGGACATCTTGGTTCTTTCCACAGTTTGTTAACCGTGGCCTTTGCTGCTTTAAACATTGGGTTACAGATGGCTCTTCTTTTCACTCCATCTGTGTCTTTGGGGTAAATAACTAGGAGTGTAATTGCAGGGTTATAGTAAAGTTCTATTTTAATTTCTTGAGGAATATTCACACTGTTCTCTAAAGAGGGTGCACCAACTTGCATTCCCACCCCAGTATAAGAGGATTCTCCTTTCTCCACATCCTCTCCAACACACGTTGTTTCCTGTCTTGCTATTTTAGGCGATTCTAACTGGTGTAAGGTGACATCTTAATGTGGTTTTCATTTGAATCTCCCTGATGCCTAGTGTTGATGAACATTTCTTCAGGTGTCTGAGAGCCATTTGTATGTCTTCATTGGAGAAGTGTCTGTTCATGTCTTCTGCCCATTTTTTGATATGATTATCTGTTTTGTGCGTGTTGAGTTTGAGGTGTTCTTCATAGATCCTGGATCAACTGTTCATCTGTATGGTCATTATCAAATATCTTATCACATTCCGTGGGTTGCCTCTTTGCTTTCTTGACTGTTTCCAATGCAGTGCAGAAGGTTTTGATTTTGATGAGTTCCCGAAGTTTACTTTAGCTTTTTTTTTCTTTTGCCTTTGGATACATTTCTTGAAAGAATTCGCTGTTGCTGATATCGAAGAGATTACTGCCTATGTACTCCTATAGGAATCTGATGGATTCCTGCCACACTTTGAGGTCTTTTATCCATTATGAGTTTATAATTGTGTATGATGTAAGAGGATGGTCGAGTTTCATTCTTCTACGTAGAGCTGCCCAGTTTTCCCTACACCAGCTATTCAAGAGACTTTCTTTTTTCCACTGTATATTTTTTCCTGCTTTCTTGAAAATTATTTGGCCATAGAGTTGATGGTCCATATCTGAGCTCTCTACTGTGTTCCACTGGTCTATGGGTCTGTTTTTATGCCAGTCCCATGCTGTCTTCGTGATCACAGCTTCATAGTAACCTTTGAAATCAGGCAATGTGGTGCTCCTAGTGTTTTTTTTTTTTTTTTTTCCAGCAATTCTAGCAATACGGGTCGCTTCTGATTCCACACAAATTTTAGGCGTGAGTTTGTTCCAGCTCTTTGAAAGATACCGGTGGAATTTCGACTGGAATGACATTAAATGAATCAATTGCTCTAAGGAGTATAGACATTTTAACAATATTTATTCTTCTGATCCATGAGAATGCCATGGTTTTCCATCTTTTCGGTTTTCTTCCATGTCTCTCATGAGTGTTCTCTAGTTCCTCGAATACAAATCATTTACCTCTTTGATTTGGTTTATTCCCAGGTGTCTTATGGTTTGGGTGCTATAGTAAATGGAATTGATTCTCTAATTTCCCTTTCTTTATTTTCATTGATAATGTAGAAGAAAGCCACTGATTTCTGCACCATGATTTTGTTTCCTGCCACATTATTGAATTGCTGTCTGAGTTCTGGTAGTTTAGGGGCGTAGTATTTTGGGTTTTCCATATCAAGTACGTCATCTGTGAGGAGAAATAGTTTGACTTCTTGGTTGCCAATATGGATATCTTTTATTTCTCTTTGTTGTATATTGCTGTTGCTAGGACTTCACATGCTATTTTGAACAAGATTTGTGAGAGTGGGCATCCTTGTCATGTTCCTGAATTGAAAGCGATGGCTGTCAGCTTTTACCCTTTGAGGATGGTACTCACTGTGGGTTTTTCATAGAAGCATTTTATGAAGTTGACGAATATTCCCTCTATCCCTATACTTTGTAGCTTTTTAGTCACGGACGGATGCTTGATTTTTCCAATGCTTTTTCTTCATCAATTGAGAAGACCATGGGGTTCTTCTCTTTTCACTTCTTAATTTGTTCTATGACATTGTTTGATTTGCGAATGTTGAACCCACCTTGCAAGCCAGGGATAGATCCTACTCGGTCATGGTGTATAAACATTTTAATGTACTGTAGGTTCCTATGAGCTAGAATATTGTTAAGAATTTTAGCATCCATATTCATCCACGAAGTTGGTTTGTAATATTCCTTTTGGTAAGGTCTTTGCCTGGTTTGTGGATCATGGTAATTCTGGGGTCAAAAAAAGTGTCTGGAAATTTTCTTTATGCTTCAAATTTTGGAAAGGGCTTCAGGAAAAGCGGTGTTAGTTCTATTCTTAAAGTTTGGTAGAATTCGCTAGGGCACCCTTCAAGTCCCAAGGTCTTGTCTTTTGGGAGGTTTTTGATCACTGCTTTAATCTCGTTACTGTATAAGGGTCTATTCGGGTTGTACATATCTTCCTGGATCAATTTTGGGATTTTACAATTTTCTACAAATGCATCCATTTTACCAAACTTGCTTAGATTATCGGCATATACTTGTGTATTTTTTCCCATTTCTTTTCAGTGTAACCGTATTCATTGTTTTAGCACCACACCCAGTGCTCCATGCAATCTGTGCCCTCTCTATCACCCACATGTGTTCCCCAACCTCCCACCCCCTCTCTATCATTGCCTCAGATGATCTTTTTTTACTTTTGTATAGAGTTTTTAAATTAAATTTATTTATTTTCATCAACACAGTATTCATATTTTATTTCACCACACCATGTGCTCCATGCAATCGGTGCCCAATACAATACCTACCACCTGGTACCCCAACCTCCCACCCCCATGCCACTTCAAACCCCTCAGATTGTTTTCAGGCAAAGACCCTACCAAAAAAGGAGAATTTCAGACCAATATCACTGATGAATACGGATGCTAAGATTCTCAACAAGATCCTAGCAAACAGGATCCAACAGCACATTAAAAAGACTATCTACCATGACCAGGTGTTCTTCATCCCTGACCTACAAAAATGGTTAAACATTCGCAAATCAATCAATGTGATAGAACAAATTAATATGAGAAGAGAGAAGAACCACATGGTCCTCTCAATTGATGCAGAAAAAGCAATTGACAAATTCCAGCATCTGTTCCTGATTAAAATGCTTCAAAGTATAGGGATAGAGGGAATATTCCTGAACTTCATCAAATCTATCTATGAAAGACCCACAGCAAATATCATCCTCAATAGGAAAATGCTTGCAGCATTCCCATTGAGATCAGGAACAAGACAGGGATGCCCACTTTCACCCCTCTGGTTCAACATAGTATTAAAAGTTCTAGCAACAGGAATCAGACATCAAAGAAATAAAGGTGCCCTCAGATTCATTTTCAGTGTCCATAGTCTCTCATTGTTCCCCTCCCCTTCCAATTGCCCTCCACTCCCTTCTCTGCTCCATCACCACTTGTCCTCCATGCTATTTGTTATACTCCACACAAAAGTGAAACCATATGATAATTGCCTCTCTCTGCTTGATTATTTCACTCAGCAGAATCTCTTCCAGTCCCGTCCATGTTGCTACCAAAGTTGGGTATTCATCCTTTCTGAATGGAGGCATAATACTCCGTAGTGTATATGTACCACATCTTCTTTATCCATTCTTCCGATGAAGGGCATCTTGCTTCTTTCCACAGTTTGGCAACCGTGCCATTGCTGCTATAAATTGGGGTTATAGATGGACCTTCTTTTCACGCCATCACAATCTTTGGGGTAAATACGTAGGAGTGTAATTTCAGGGTTATAGGGAAGTTCTATTTTAATTTCTTGAAGAACCTCCACACTGTTCTCTAAAGAGGCTGCACCAACTTGCATTCCCTCCTACAGTGTAAGAGGATTCCCCTTTCTCCACATCCTCTCCAACAAATGTTGTTTCCTGTCTTGCTATTTTAGTCCATTGTAACTGGTGTACAGTGACATCTTAATGTGGTTTTCATTGAATCTCCCTGATGTCTAGTGATGATGAACATTTCTTCAGGTGCCTGATAGCCATTTGTATGTCTTCATTGAAAAAGTGTTCATATCTTCTGCCCATTTTTTGAAATGATTATCTGTTTTGTGCGTGTTGAGTTTGAGGTGTTCTTCATAGATCCTCGATATCAACCTTTTGTCTATAATGTCATTTGCAAATTCCTTACTTTGATGAAGTCCCCGAACTTTATTTTGTCTTTTGTTTCCTTTGCCTTTGGAGACATATCTTGAAAGAAGTCGCTGTGGCTGATATCAAAGAGATTACTACCTATGTTCTCCTCTAGGATTCTGATGAATTCCTGCCGCACTTTGAGGTCTTTTATCCATGTTGTGTTTATCTTTGTGTATGGTGTAAGATGATGGTCGAGTTTCATTCTTCTACATAAAATTTCCCAGTTTTCCCTGCACCATTTATTGAAGAGACTGCCTTTTTTCTCCTGTTTATTTTTTCCTGCTTTCTTGAAGATATTTGGCCATAGATTTGTTGGTCCATATCTGGCCTCTCTAATGTGTTCCACTGGTCTAGTCCCTTCCCATGCTGTCTTGGTGATCACAGCATCATAGTAACCCTTGAAATCAGGCAACGTGGTGCTCCCATTTTGTTTCTCTTCTCAGCAATTCTTAGCAATGCATAGTCCCTTCTAATGCCACACAAATTTTAGGCGTGTGTTTGTTGCAGCTCTTTGAAAGATACCGGGGGAATTTTTTTTTTTTTTTTTTTTTTTTTTGCCATGGCATTAAATGATCAATTGCTCTAAGCATTTTAGACATATTCACAATGTTTATTCTTCTGATCCTGAGAATTCAATGGTTTCCTGTCTTTTTGGTTTTCTTGCATTTCTTTCTTGAGTGTTTTTTCGTTCCTCGAGTACAAATCTTTTACCTATTTGAATGGGTTTATTGCCAGGTATCTTATGGTTTGGGTGCTGTAGTAAATGGAATTGATTCTCTAATTTCCCTTTCTTTATTTTCATTGATAATGTAGAAGAAAGCAGCTGATTTCTGCACCATGATTTTGTATCCTGCCACTTATTGAATTGCTTTATAAGTTTTGGTAGTTTGGGGGCGGAGACTTTTGGGTTTTCCATAACAATTATGTCATGTTTGAGGAGAGAGAGCTTGACTCCTTTGTTGCCCATTGGATACCTTTTATTTCTTTTTGTTGTCTGATTGCTGTTGCTAGGACTTCACATCCTATGTTGAACAAGAGTGGTGAGAGTGAGCATCCTTGTCATATTCCTGATTTCAAAGCGAATGCTGTCATCTTATCCCTTTGAGGATGGTATTCACTGTGGGATTTTCATAGAAACTTATTTTTGAGGTTGACGAATATTCCCTCTATCCCTATACTTTGCAGCATTTTAGTCAGGAGCGGATGCTGGATTTTGTCCAATGCTTTTTCTTCACCAATTGAGAGGACGATGTGGTTCTTATCTCTTCACTTCTCAATTGGTTCTATGACATTGATTATTTTTGCGACTGTCGAAAGGAATCTTGTAACTCAGGGATAGATCTTACTCGGTCTTGGTTGAATGACTGTTTAATGTACTGTAGGATCCTATGAGCTAGAATCATGTTGAGAGCCTTATCATCCATATTCATCAGTGATATTGGTTTGAAATTTGCATTTTTGTTGAGGTCTTTGCCTGGTTTGTGGATCAAAGTAATACTGGCTTCATTCAGAGTGTTTGGAATTTTTTCTTCTGCTACAAATATTGGAAAGAGTTTCAGGAGTAGAGATTTTTATTCTTTTCTTAAAGATAGGTAGAATTCGTTAGGACATCCTTCAGGTCACGGGGTCTTGTCTTTTGGGAGGTTATTGATCACTGCATTTATCTCATTACTGGATAATGGGCCATTCAGGTTGTACATTTCTTCCTGGTTCAATTTTGGGATTGTACAGATTTCCAGGAATGCATCCATTTCACCTAGGTTGCTTAGCTTATTGGCATATATTGTTTTATTTTTTTCCAATTTCATTTCAGTGTAACCACATTGATTGTTTTAGCACCACACCCAGTCCTCCATGCAATCCATGCCCTCTCTATTACCCACCACGTGTTTCCCCCACCTTCCTCCCACGCTCTTTCAAAGCCCTCTGGTTCTTTTTCAGAGACCATAGTCTCTCATGGTTTTTCTCCACTTCCAATTTCCCTCCACTCCCTTCTCCACTCCATCGCCTCTTGTCCTCCATGCTATTTGTTACACTACACACGTAAATGAAACCGTATGTTAATTGCCGTTCACTGCTTGATTAATTCACTCAGCAGAATCTCTTCCTGTCCCGTCCATGTTGCTACCAAAGTTGGGTATTCATCCTTACTGAATGGAGGTATAATACTCCATAGAGTATATGGACCACATCTTCCTTATCCATTCTTTCGTTGAAGGGCATCTTGGTTCATTCCACAGTTTGGCAATCGTGGCCATTGCTGCTCTAAACATTGGGTTACAGATGGCCCTTCTTTTCACTCCATCTGTATATTTGGGGTAAATACCTAGCAGTGTAATTGCAGGGTTAAAGGGAAGTTCTATTTTTAATTCCTTGAGGAATCTCCACACTGTTCTCCAAAGAGGCTGCACCAACTTGAATTGCCACCAGCAGTATAAGAGAATTTCCCTTTCTCCACATCCCCTCCAGCACATGTTGTTTCCTGTCCTGCAGATTTTGGCTGTTCTAACTGGTGTCAGGTGCTATCTCAAGGTCTTTTTAGTTTGCATTTCCATAATTGCTAGTGATGGTGAGCTTTTTTAAATATGTCTGATAGCCATTTTTATGTCTTGGTAGGAGAAGTGTCTTTTTTATATCTTCTGCCCATTTTTTTATTTAATTACCTGTTTTGTGTGTGTTGAGTTTGAGGTGTTCTTTCTAGATCCTGGATATCAGCCTTTTGTCTGTCTTGTCATTTGCAAATATCTACTCAAATTCCATGTTTGGCCCCTTTGTTTTGTTGACTATTTCCTTTGCTATTCAGAAGCTTTGGATCTTGAGGACATCCCAAAAGTTCATCTTCGCTTTTGTTTCCTTTGCGTTTGGAGACATATCTCGAAACAAGATGTGGTGTGCAATGTTGAAGAGGTTACTGGGTATGTTCTCCAAGATTCTGATGGATTCCTTCTCATGTTTAGGTCGTTTATCCATTATGAGTTTCTCTTTGTGTATGGTGTCAGAGAGTGGTCAAGTTCCATTCATCTACAACTACCTGTCCCAATTTTCAGAAAACCATTTATTGAAGAGACTGTCTGTTTTCCTCTGTATAATTTTTTCCTGATTTGCTGAAAAATTATTTGACTGTAGATTTGTTGGTCCATATCTGAGCTCTCTACTCTGTTCCACTGGCCTATGGGTCTGATTTTAGGCCAGTCCATTGCTGTCTTGGTGATCACAGCTTTGTAGTAACTCTTGAAACCAGGCAACGTGATGCTCCCAGTTATGTTCTTCTTTTCGGCATTTCCTTAGCAATACGGGGTCTCTTCTGATTCCACATTAATTTTTCACATGTGTTTGCTCCAGCTCTTTGAAATATACTGGTGGAATTTTGATCAGAATGGCATTAAAAGGATAGATTGCTCTAGGCCGTACCGGATCCATGGGACAGGGCCAAGGAGAGGAACACCGCAGGCCTTGAAGAGGGTGGCTTCGGCCTCGCTGGTTCTGCTTTGGTGGCCTATGGATTCGTCGGGTTGGCCTAGAAGTGTCCCAATCTGCAGGGACAGAGTCAATGTGGCTTTAGACTTATAGAGGCTTTTCGGAGCTCCCTTAGGGTTCTGTGGTATGCTCGGCAGTACCGATTCATGCCACTGGACAGCGTGGTGAGTTGTGGTTCCCAGAGCTCATTAGGATGCAATGCTGCTTGCCCCCGGCTGGTGCAGCAGCAAGCTACCATGGCCAACACACCAGAAGAGCTGACTCTGCAGCCTGCTGGTTCTAAGAGCAGTGGTGAGGGGCTGCAGGAAACGTGAGGTATGGCTGCTTGTTGTTCCTGGACACAGTGTTGAGCTGAAGCCTCTGTTTCCCCATACTCAGGAATGGTGGTAAGACTTGCTGTAGTCAGGGCCCCACTCAGTCAGCACTGTGACCCATTGTCCCACGTTGATGGCATTGTGCTCTCAGGATGGTTCAGGAGGTCCCTCCTGCTGGGTGACTGGAGATGGGGAAACCCAATTCATCCCATGGTGCCTTTGGAACTGAGGGGTGGAGTATCTGTTCGAAAGAGTCACTTGCTTCTCCAAAAAGGACAAGGGAATGGGAGGCTTGAGAAGGAAGTGGATGACCACTTATGAAACAAGCATGTGTCTCTCCTTCTTCCAGGAATTGGGGCAGGTGTGTAGGCTTTAGGTGGGAGGTGCCTCCATATCCGCACTTGAGAACCCTTCTTCTTTCTAGCTCCACAAGTCCTAAATTCTGGAAATCAGCATCTGAATCCATCCTGCAGCTTGTCCCAGGATGTCGTCATTCAGAGAAAACAGCAGGCCGGTGGGGCACAGTGGCACATCCATACCAACAGGGGAGGTCAAAGTTCTCTTTCACCCCAAACATCCTGGGTTTTCTCTCACCTCCAGTGGAGCCAAAAAGTCCCATGAACATAGCTGTCAGCTATGAAGGTGGGTGATAGGGTTCCTGAGTTTCCTTGCAGGGAGCAGCTGGCATGGGATCTCCTTTTCTCTGCTTCTTTCTAGCTCCCAGACATATTTAGAACATCTCCTTCCTAGGCATCCCTTGGATTCAAACAGGAAGTTGAGATGAACTCAGTGTGTGTTTGGGACATAGAATGTGTTCCTTTTTTGAACAAGGTTGATTTCATGGGTCCTAGGCTGTGGTGGAATGGCCGGCATCTAGAGGGAGGTGACTGGTTTTGGTCAGATAGAGGCTTGGAGGATGGCTTCTCCTTTGTCCAAGTCGATGGATCCTAATGGATTTGTCTTTTTTATCCAAAGAGTTCTTATGAGGGCAGAGGGAACATTCAAAAGGATCCCAAGGAGCCTTGGAGGATTGAAAAGGGAAGCTTGACTTTCTTCTTTCACTCAGTGGGCCCTCTGGAGAATTGGCCATGGCATTTTTTTCTCTGTAGTAACATGGGTGGTGAAGTCAGAAGGAGAGTCTTTGGGAATTCCCCTGGATAGAGGCATTCTGATGGCTTCCCAGGGCATGGCATCAGGAACCCTGAGGTGACTTTCAGGAGCTGCTTGCCGGACGTTGTCTGAGTCACGTTATCCCCAGGTTTTATGTTTCCTCCTTAGAAAATTGCTGGAAGGGAAGGTTCTGCATCAGGAGGAATGCTCCTGCACTGTCGGTGGGCATGCGGGTTCTTGCAGCCCCTCTGGAAAAGAGCACGGTGTTTCCTCTGAATGCTAATAAGAGAACAATCCTAATAAACAGCAGTTTCCCTCCTAAGAATTTCCCTCAAGGGCACAAAAATGCACAACCAATGGTGTACAAGCACCGTGATATGGACACGAGCATTATCTACCATGGCGAACAATGGAGGGCGTCCCAATGTCCATTCACTGATGAGTGATTTATATATATATATATATATATATATATATATATATATATATAAATGTACACATATAATCTCCCACATATTCTCACTGGAATAGTAGCTAGGTTCAGAAAGAATGTAATCTCACCATTTGCGAGGATGTGGATGGATCTAGAGTGGATTTAGCTAAGCCATATCAGTAAGAAATGACCAATAGCCTATCATTTGCCGTCTATGGAATTTCAGAAAGAAATTCCAGAGTGGCGGGGGAAAGAGAGGTCAGTGAGGAAATAGACTCCACATAGACCACCAACCAAAGGTAGCTAGAGAGCAGGGCTGTGGAGGGGAAGGATTCAAAGGGTGATGGCTCTTAGGGAGGGCAGTCTTTGTTATGAGCTCCAGGTGTTCTGTGCAGGCAAGGAATCCTGAACTCCTACCCCTGAAGCGTCACAACAAACACTGCATAGAAAGGAATTGGAATGGAAATAAAGGAAGGAAAGAAGAAGACCATGTTCTACTTCATGAACACAGAGGTAAAAATGGAGTGAATTCGCTCTCTTGTCTTGATGATCATTAGCAAACATACTGTGTTACGATCCACTAGATTCTGTTTGCATAAGGTGCCATCAGAAAGCTGCCGGGAAGTTTCAGATATCAGAGCATGTCCATGTTCCGTGAATATGTTCCTTGCAGTTTGCCATGGTACAAAGGTAAGTGGAGAGAAATAAGGAAGTAGAGGAAAGGAATTGTGAAGCAGTCAAGAGGTAGCCTTCCCCCTTTGTCAAGGAAGCTTTGGGCCAATGTCCATTGAGAAGAAGGAGAGAGGAACCCAGAGTTTTTGGCTGGCAGGGGAGTTCCAGGTCTGCCTAGAGCCAACAGGGGTCCCTGAAGAGAGCTGAGGTAGGGGTGTTGCATATCTGAACTGCTGATCTGAAGGTTGAATCCGCGAAGAACTGAGATGAGGATGGTGGTCAGGTGGTGCATCATGCTCCATGGGGCCCAGAACATGAGTGAGGACTCATGGGGACACTACATTTTTCACTGGCTCCGAGGGCCCCGAGCAGCTCCAAACAGACTGGTGGCCTGCTAGGTGGCTGGCGGCCTCCTACAGTGTGACTTCAGGTTTCCCAAGCCAGAGAGTTTGGGGGACAGGCCCCTGTCGATGGAAGCTTGAAAACATTACTTAGGGTATAGGTGATGGACATGGGGAATGGCTGCACAGATCTGCCAGTGACGAGAGGGCTCCTGTCGACTTTGACTTCAGGAAATAGGATTTGCAATGCGTCATAATTTGGGTTTGTGGGCAGGGAAAACAACGAGGGTAGAGAGGGTTTACAAGAGAGACCAGGCTGGTACTGCTCCAACCCAGAATCAACATGGAGAGGACGCTCGTGGGAATTGGGCATAATCGAGGGGCCCTGAGGACCGCCGTGAACCCAGTGGCCTAGTTCGCTTAAAAATCATAGCAGGTGGCATCCAAAAGGAAAAAGGGCCAATACGCAGGGGCAGGGGAGCGTTCCTGGAGAGCTGTTGAGGGGCGGGTGGCAGCTGGCCGTGTGACTCCCTCTATTCAGGAGACAGGGGTGCCCAAGGTTTGTGCTGACCTCAGTGGGGGAACACAGGTTTCTCTCATTCCGAGGCTTGTCCGAAGCACTGAAAGGCACCGTAGTTGCCGGGGTGTGAAAGGGAGGAGAGGCTGCGGGACACAGGGCTCCCCAGATATGGGCCCTGAGGTACAGGACCCAGAAAGCGGAAGTCTGGTTAAGCATGCAAGGGTTTGAGCCCAGGCCTCGGGGTGGGCCCGACCGCATGGGACAGTGCCAGGGAGGGGACCCCCGCAGGCCGAGGCACAGCAGGCTTCGGCCTCACCGCAGCCTGCCTCACTGAGGGCTTCCTGGCGGGGTTCGGGGGAGATCGCTCACGATGTCCGGCCAGGCCCGGGAGGGCGGCCCTGGAGATGTGCAGAGCCCCATAATTGTTCGCTGGGTGTAATCCGGCCAAGTCTCTCGAGTTTTCTGCCTAAACTGGATCAGTTTGGGCAGAACGCTCATGAGAATTGGCCGGTGTTGGGCAGCACTCCGGACCGCCCTGCTCCCCATGGCCCAGGGCCCTTTCTCGCCCAGAGCATGGGGCAGCCACCTGGAAAATGCGCCAATATACGCAGCCCACCCGTGATCCCTGGCACAGGGGAGCATTCCTGGAGCAGAGTTGAGAGACGGATGGCGGCGGGGCATGTGCCTCTGACATTTCGGGTGGCTGGGGCCCCCAAGGATGGGGCTGACCTCAGTGGGGGCATGCAGGTTTCTCTCGCTCTGAGGCTTGTCCGAAGCACGGAAAGGCATCATTGGTGCTGGGGTAGGAGGGGGAGGCATGGCCGCATGTCAGGGTTCCCCAGATTGAGGCCCCAAGGGACAGGACCCCAAAAGCGGAAGGCTGGTGAAGTAGGGGAGGGTGCGATCCCGGGCCTCGGTGCTGGCCCGGCCCCATGGGACTGTGCCATGGAGAGGACCCCCACAGGAAGAGGAGCCAGGAGGCTTCAGCCTCACAGCAGCCTGCCTTGCGGAGGGTTTCCTGGAGGGGTTTGGGCACGAGCGCTCTCAATGCTGGGCCTGGCCTGGTGGGCGGCCCTGCAAAGGTGTGGCGCCTAAAGCGTGTTTGCAGGGTGTTTTCCGACCAGTCCTCATGAGCATTCTGCCAAAATCGGGATCTGTTTGGGCAGAACTCTCATGAGAATTGGCCGGAGTTGGCAGCCTTGCAGACCACCCTTCTCCCTGTAGCCAAAGGCACTTTCTCACCCGCGGCATGGCGCGGCCGCTCGGAAAATGCGCCGAGACTACACGGCCCACCTGGGGTCCTCGGCGCAGGGGAGCATACCCGGAGCAGAGTTGAGGGACGGGTGGCGGCCAGGCATGCGTCTCCGACTTTTACAGCGGCTGGGGTGCCCAAGGATGTGGCTGAATTCAGTGGGGACAGGCAGGTTTCTCTCGCTCCAAGTCTTTTCCGAAAGGCACCATTGTCGCCGGGGTGGGAAGGGGAAGCATCGCCGTGGATATCAGGATTTCCCCAATTAGAGGCCCCGAGAGACAGGACCCCAAAAGCGGAAGGCTGATGAATAGTCAAGGTTTTGACCCCAGGCCTCAGGACGGGCCAGGCCCCATGGGACTGCGCCAGGGAGGGGACCCCACAGGCCGAAGAGCAGGAGGCATCGGCCTCGCTGTAGCCTGCTTTGCAGAGGACTTCCTGGCCGGGTTCGGAAAGAGCCCTCGAGATGCCGGTTTAGGCCCGGGGAGGGAGGCTAGGCAGACGTGCCGTGCCCGAAGCAAGTTCGCCGGGCATTTTCTGGCCAATTCTCATGAGTGTTCTGCCCAAACTGGGATTGGTTTGGGCAGAACGCTCATGAGAATTGGCCAGCGTTTGGCAGCCCTGCGGAACGCCCTGCTTCCCGTGACCAAGGACCCTTTCTTGCCCGCCAAGACGTCGCGGCCCACCCGGGGCCTGAGGTGCAGGGGACCGTGCCTGGAGCAGAGTTGAAGGATGGGTGGCAGCAGGGCGTGTGCCTCCGACTTTTCGGGTGGCTGGGGGGTGCCCAAGGATGGGGCTGACCTCAGTGGGGGCACGCATGTTTCTCTCGCTCCGAGGCTTGTCCAAAGCAATGAAAGGCACCTTTGGTGTCAGGATGGGAGGGGGAGGCGTGTTGCAGCAATCAGGGTTCCCCAGATGAAGGCCCCGAGGGACAGGACCCCAGAAGCTTAAGGCTGGGGAAGCATGAGAGGGTTAGAGCCTGGGCTTCGTGGCTGCCTTGCACAAAGCGACAGCGTCAGAGAGGGCACCCCCGCAGTCTGAGAAGCAAGAGGTGTCGGCCTCAATGCAGCCTTACTTGCGGAGGGGTTTCTGGCAGGGTTCATGAGCTAGTGCTCGTGATGCCGGGCCAGGCCAGGGGGTGGGAGGGGGGCATGCAGACGTGCGGTACCTGAAGCGAGTTCGCCGGGCTTCCGGGCTTTTTCTGGCCAATTCTCACGAGCGTTCTGCCCAAACTGGGATCTATTTGTGCAGAACACTCATGAGAATTGGCCGGCGATGGGCACCCCTGCGGACGGCCCTGCTCCCCGGGCCCCAGGGCCCTTTCTTACCCAGGGAATGTTGCGGCCACCTGGAAAATGCACCAAGACGATGCGGCCCACCCGGGAGCCCTGGCGAAGGTGAGTGTTCCCATAGCAGGGTTGAGGGACGTGTGGCATCCTGGCGTGCGCCTCCGAAATCTCGGGTGGCTGGGGCTCCCAAGTATGGGGCTGACCTCAGTGGGGGCACACAGGTTTCTCTCGCTCCGAGGCTTGTCCGAAGTCCTGAAAGTCACTATTGCTGCCGTAGTGGGAGGCGGATGCATGGCGCGGGACTCAGGTTTTCCCAAAGGAAGGTCCCGAGGGACAGGAACCTTGAAGCAGAAGGCTTTGGAAGCAGGCGAGTGTTCGAGCTGGGATTTCCGGGCTGGCCCGGCCCCATGGGACAGCGCCAGCAAGGGGACATTCACAGGCCAAGGAGCAGGATGCATCGGCCTTGCCGCAGTCTGCCTCGCGGAGGTCTTTTTGGCGAGGTCCGGGCACGAGCGCTCACGATGCCGGGCCAGGCCAGGGGGGTGGCCCTGCAGATGTGAGGCGCTCGAAGCGAGTTCGCTGGGTATTTTCCGGCCAATTTTTTCGAGCGTTCTGCTCAAACCGATCTGGTTTGGGCAGAACACTCATGAGAATTGGCCGGCGTTTGGCACCCCTGT
Source organism: Mustela lutreola (assembly GCF_030435805.1). Taxonomy (NCBI): domain Eukaryota; kingdom Metazoa; phylum Chordata; class Mammalia; order Carnivora; family Mustelidae; genus Mustela; species Mustela lutreola. Next base: position 162,672,588 of record NC_081294.1, on the reverse strand, counting down.
GGACCAACCTGTTCCCTGTGGCCCAGGGCCCTTTCTCACAAGGGGAATGTTGCGGCTGCCTGAAAAACAAGCCTAGACGATGCAAGGGAGCATTCCCAGGGCAGAGTTGAGGGACTGCTGCCGGCCTGGCATGGGACTCCGAGTTTTCCGGCGGCTGGGGGCCCAAAGATGGGGCTGATCTCAGTGGGGCACGCAGGTATCTCTCAATGAGGCATATCCGAAGTGCTGATAGTTCCGTTGGCCCCGGGGTGGGAGGAGTAGGCATGGTCCCAGGACACAGGGTTCCCCAGATAGAAGGCCCTACGGACAGGACTGCAGAAGCAGAAGGCTATTGAAGCAGGTGAGGGTTCAATCCCAGGCCTCGAGGTGGGCCCGGCTCCATGGGACAGCCCTGGAGAAAATACCCCCGCAGCCCGATGAGCAGTAGGCTCGGCCTCACCGCAGCCTGCCTCGGGGTCGATTCCTGGCAGGGTTTGGGCGTGAGCGCTGGCGATGCCAGGCCAGGCCCGGGGGGATGGCACTGCAGACGTAGGGCGCCCAAAGCGAGTTCGCCGGGTGTTTTCCGGCCAATTCTAATGACCATTCTGGATTGGTTTTGTCAGAACACTCGTTTAAATTGGCCGGCGTAGGGGCGCCTGGGTGGCTCAGTGGTTTGGGCTGCTGCCTTTGGCTGGGGTCATGATCTCAGGGTCCTGGGATCAAGCCCCGCATCGGGCTCTCTGCTCCGCAGGAAGCCCGCTTCCCTCTCTCTCTCTCTCTCTCTCTGCCTGCCTCTCTGCCTACTTGTGATCTCTGTCTGTCAAATAAATGAATAAAATTTTTAAAAAATAATAATAAAAATAAATTGGCTGGCGTTGAGCAGCCCTGCGGACCGCCCCGCTCCCCTTTGCCCAGGGCACGTTCCTGCCCGGGGCATGGGGTGGCCGCCCGGAAAACACACCGAGATGACATGGCCCACCCAGGGGCCCCGGCGCAGGGGAGGGTACCCGGAGCAGATTTGAGCGACAGGTAGCAACCAGGCGTGGGCCTCCATATTTTCGGGCGGCTGGGTGCCCAATGATGGGGATGACCTCAGGTGGGCATGCAGGTTTCTGTCACCCCAAGCCTTCTCTGAAGCGCCAAAGTCACCGTAGTCCCTGGGGTGGAACAGGGAGGTGTTTCGTGGGACTCAGGGTTCCCCAGATAGAAGTCCCAAGGGACAGGACCCCGGAATCGTTAGGCTGGGAAGCAGGCGAAATTTCAAGCCCTGGTCTCGGGGCAGGCCCGGCCCCATGGAACAGCCTAAAGGAAGGGACTCCCACAGGCCAAGGAGCAGGAGGCGTCAGCCTCGCTGCAGCCTGACACTCGGAGAGCTTCCTGGTGTGGATGGTGCGAGAGCGTTTGTGATGCCAGGCCAGGCCCAGGGGTGGCCATGCAGACGTGCGGCGACTGAAGCGAGTTCGCCGGGCGTTTTCTGGCCAATTCTCATAAGCATTCTGCCGAAACCGATCCCGGTTTGGGCAGAACGCTTGTGAGAATTGGCCGGCTAGGGCAGCCCTGCGGATCGCACTGCTCTCCGTGGCTCAGGGCCGTTTCTTGCCTGGGGCATGGGGCAGCTGCCCAGAAAACGCGTGGAAACGACGCATCCCACCTGGGGCACCGAGGCAGGGGTGCATTCCCGGAGCAGAGTTGAAGGTCGGGTGGCGGCCAGGCATGCGCCTTCGACTTTTCGGGCAGATGGGACACCCAAGGATGGGGCTGACCTCAGTGTGGGCACACAGGTTGATCTCACTCCGAGGGTTGTCCGAAGTTCCCAAATGCACCGTTGGCGCCGGGGTGGTCGGGAGATGCATGACCGCGGGACTCAGGGTTCCTGATATGGAGGCCTCGAGGGACAGGACCCCAGAAGTGGAAGGCTGGGGAAGAAGGCGAGCCTTCGAGCCCGGGTTTCGTGTTCGGCCGGCCCCATGGGACATCACCAGGGAGGGAACCCCTGCCGGACGAGGATATGCAGACGTCGGCCTAGCCGTTGCCTTCCACGCGGAGGGTTTCTTGGCGGGGTTCGGGCGCGAGCACTCTAGATGCTGGGCCAGACCCGGGGGGCGGCCGTGTAGACGTGCAGCGCCCGAAGCGAGTTTGCCGGGCGTTTTCCAGACAATTCTCATGAGTGTTCTGCCCAAACCGGGATCGCTTTGGGCAGAACGATCCTAAGAATTGGCCGGCGTTTGGCTGCCCTGAGGACCGCCCTGCTCTCCGTTGCCCATGGCCTTTTCTCACCCGGGGCACGAAGCGGCCGCCCGGAAACCGCACGGAAACGATGCGGCCCACCTGGGGCCCCGGCACAGGGGAGCATTCCCGGAGCAGAGTTGAGGGATGGGTGTAGGCCGGTCGTGTGCCTCCGACATTTCCGGCGGATGGGGTGCCCAAGGATGGCGCTGATCCCAGTAGGGGCACGCAGATTTTTCTCGCTCCGAGGTTTGTCCAAAGCGCCAAAAGGCACCGTTGGTGCTAGGGTGGGAGGGGGTGGCGTGGCCGCGGTTCTCAGGGTTCCCAAAAATCAAGGCCCAGAGGGACAGGACCCCGAAATGGGACAGCTGTGGAAGCAGGCAAGGGTTCAAGCCGGGACCTTGTTGTGGGCCGGCCAGGTGGGACAGCGCCAGCGAGAGGTCCCCGCAAGCCGATTATCATCAGGTGTCCACCTCACCACAGCCTTCCTCACTGAGGGCTTCCTGGCGGGGTTCACTCGCGATTCCAAGCCAGGCCCAGGAAAGTGGTCCTGGACATATGCGGCACCCATAGCGAGTTCTCCGGGCGTTTTCTGGCCAATTCTCATGAGTGTTCTGCCCAAAACTATCCCACCAGGAAAACGCAGGGAGAAGACATGCCCATCCGGTGGCCCCCGGGCAGGGGAGCGTTCCTGGAGCAGAGTTGTGGCATGGGTGGCGGCAGGGCATGTGCCTCTGACTATGCAGGTGGCTGGTTCGCCCAAGGAGGGGTTGACCTCAGAGGGCATGCAAGATTCTCTCGCTCCCAGGCTTGTCTGAAATGCCAAAAATCACCATTGTCACAAGGGTGGAAGGGGGAGGAGTGGCCGCAGGAGTCAGGGTTCCCCAGTTGCAGGTCTTAGGGACAGGCCCCTAGAGGGAGGAAGTTGGGGAAAAAGAATTGAGGACCCATTACTAGGTCCTGATTTGAGGAAGAAGGTGAGGGCTCATGCCTGGGACTCAGGGCAGGCCCAGATCCATGGGACAGTACCAGGGAAGGGACCACCAGAAGCTGAGGAGCAGGAGGCCTTGGAATCCCTGGGGCCTGACAGCTTTGTATTCACACTTGAACATTCTAGTGGGGTTCGGACATGATCGCTCATGATGCCGGGCGATGCCGGGCCATGCCCAGGAGACGGTCATGCAGAAGTGCGGCACCAGAAGCGAATTAGCTGGGTGCTGTCCAGCCAATTCTCAGGAGCATTCTACCCAAACTGGGATCGGTTTGGACAGAATGCTCCTGAGAATTGGCAAGCGTTGGGCAGCCCTGTGGAATGCCCTGCTCCCCGTGGCCATGGGCCCTTTCTTGCTTGGGACATGTCACGGACACCTGGAAATTGTGAGAGATGATGCAACCCACCTGGGGTCACCAGTGCAGAGGAGGGTTCCTGGAGTAGAGTTGAGAGATGGGGTCCCCTTACTCCACATCCTCTCCAACACATGTTGATTCTGATCTTGCTGATGTGGGCCATTCTAACTGGTGTCAGGTGCTATCTCAATGTGTTTTAATTTGAGTCTCCATGTAGGCTAGTGATGATGAACATTTTTTCGTGTGTCTGATAGCCATCTGTATGTCTTTATTGGAGACATGTCTGTTCCTATATTCTGCCCATTTTTTATATGATTGTCTGCTTTGTGTGTGTTGAGTTTGAGGAGTTTTTTATAGATCCTGGATATCAACATTTTGTCTGTACTATCATTTGAAAATATCTTCTCCCATTCCCTGGGTTGCCTTTGTGTTTTGTAGACTGTTTCCTTTGCTGTGCAAAAGCTTTTGAACTAATGAAGTCCCAAAAGTTCATCTTCGCTTTTGATTGCTTTGTCTTTGGAGACATATCTTGAAAGAAGTTGCTGTGGCCAGTGTTGAAGAGATAACTGCCTATGTTCCCCTCTATGATTCTCATGGATTCCTACCTCAAGTTTAGGTCTTTTATCCATTTCGAGTTCTCTTTGTGTTTGGTGTAAGAGAATGGTCTACTTTCATTCATCTACACATAGCTGTCCCAATTTTCCCAGCACCATTTATTGAAGAGACTGCCTTTTTTCCACTGTATACCTTTTCCTATTTTTTTGAAGATTTATTGACTGTAGAGTTTATTGCCCATATCTGAGCTCTCTACTCGGTTCCACTGGTCTATGGTTCTGTTTTTATGTGAGTCCCATGCTATTGGTGATCACAGCTTTTTGTAACACTGGAAATCATACAACGTGATGCTCCCAGTTTTGTTTTTCTTTTCGGCATTTCCTTAGCAATACAGGGTCTCTCTGATTCTACACAAATTTTAGGCTTGTGTTGGCTCCAGGGCTTTAAAACATACTGGTGGGATTTTCATTAGAAAGGCAATAAAAGGCTTGATTGCTCTAGGCAGTCACTTAACATTAAATGTCTAGACATTTTAACAATGTTTATTCTTCTGATCCATAAGCATGCAATGGGCTTCTGTCATTTTTGTTTTCTTCAATTTCTTTCATGAGTGTTGTGTAGTTCCTCACTTACAGATCCTTTACCTCTTTGGTTTGGTTTCTTCCCAGGTATGTTATGGTTTGGGTGTTGTAGTAAACAGAATCAATTCTCTAATTTCCCTTTCTGTATTTTCATTGGTAATGTCTAAGGAAGCCAATGATTCCTGTACAATAATTTTGTATCCTGCCACATTATTGAATTGCTGAATGAGTTCTAGTAGTTTGGGGGTGGAGACTTTTGGGTATTCCATATAAAGTATGTCAACTGTGAAGAGAGAGATTGACTTCATTGTCAATTTGGATACATTTTATCTCTCTTTATTGTCTGTTTGCTGATGTGAGGACTTCAAATACCATGTTGAACAAGAGTGGTGAGAGTGGGCATCCATGTCATGTTCCTGATTTCAAAGCAATGCCTGTAAGCTTTTACCTTGAGGATAATATTCACTGTGGGTTTTTCATAGAAACATTTTATGAATATGATGAATATTCCCTATATCCCTATACTTTGCAGTATAGGGATATATTTAGTCAGGGACAGATGCTGGATTTTGTGAAATGCTTTTTGTTTTTCAATTGAGAGGACCATGAGGTCTTTTATCTTCACTTTTTAATTTCTTCTATGACATTGATTGTTTTGCGAATGTCAAACCAACCTTGAAACCCAGGGATAGATCCTACTCGGTCATGGTGGAATGACTGTTTAATGTACTGTAGGTTCCTAGGAGCTAGTATCTTGTTGAGAATCTTAGAATCCATATTCATCAGTAATATTGGTTTGAAATTCTCCTTTTTGGTGAGGTCTTTGCCTGGTTTGTGGATCAGGGTAATGCTCTCTTCATAAAAAGTGTCTGGAAGTTTTCCTTCTGCTTCAAGTTTTGGAAAGAGCTTTGGGAGAATCTGTGTTAGTTCTTTTCTTAAAGTTTGGTAGAATTCGCTAAGTCATCCTTCATGTCCCGAGGTCTTGATTTTGGGAGGTTTTTGATCACTGCTTTAATCTTGTTACTGGATAATGGTCTATTCAGGTTGTACATTTCTACTGGTTCAATTTTGGTATTTACAGTTTTCTAGGAATGCATCCATTTCACATAGGCTGCTAGCTTATTGGAATATACTTGTGTTTTTCTTTTCCAATTTCTTTTCAGTGTATCCGTATTCATTGTTTTAGCACCACGCCCAGTGCTCCATGCAATTCCTGCCCTCTCTATTACCCACCATGTCTTTCCCCAACATCCCACCCCCTCTCTTAGAATGCCTCAGATAATTTTTTTACTGTTGTATAGATTTTTAAAATTAAATTTATTTATTTTCGGCATAACAGTATTCAGTATTTTTTTTCACCACACCCTGTTCTCCATGCAATCTGTGCCCTCTATAATACCCACCAACTGGTTTCCCCAACTCCCACCCCATGCCACTTCAAATCCCTCAGATTGTTTTTCAGGCAAAGACCCTACCAAAAAGGAATTTCAGACCAATATCACTGAAGAATATGGATGCAAATTTCTCAACAAGATCCTAGCAAACAGGACCCAACAGCACATTAAAAAGATTATCCACCATGACCAGGTCGTATTCATCCCTGTCATACAAGGATGGTTAAATGTTCACAAATCAATCAATGTGATTGAACAAATTAATTTGAGAAGAGTGAATAACCACATGGTCCTCTCAATTGATGCAGAAAAAGCATTTGACAAATTCCAGCATTCGTTCCTGATTAAAATACTTCAAAGGATAAGGATAGAGGGAACATTCTTGAACTCCATCAAATATATCTATGAAAGACCCACAGCAAATATAATCCTCAATGGGAAAAAGCTTACAGAATTCCCATTGAGATCAGAAACAAGACAAGGATGCCAACTTTTAACCCTCTTGTTCAACATAGTATTAGAAGTCCTAGCAACAGAAATCAGACAACAAAGAGAAATAAAGGTGCACTCAGATTCTTTTTCAGAGTCCATAGTCTCTCATTGTTCCCATCCCCTTCCAATTTCCCTCCACTCCCTTCTCCTCTCCATCTCCCTTGTCTTCCATGCTATTTGTTATACTACACAGAAGTGAAACAATATGATAATTGCCACTCTCCACTTGGTTTATTTCACTTAGCACAATCTCTTCCAGTCCTGTCTATGTTGGTAAAAATGTTGGGTGTTCATCCTTTCTGAATGGAGGCATAATACTCCATAGTGTATATGGACCACATCTTCCTTATCCATTCTTCTGTTGAAGGGCATCTTGGTTCTTTCCACAGTTTGGCAACCATGGCCATTGCTGCTATAAATTTGGGTTACAGACAGCCCTTCTTTTCTCGTGATCTGTATCTTTGGGGTTAATACATAGGAGTTTAATTGCAGGGTTATAGGGAAGTTCTATTTTTGATTTATTGAGGAATCTCCACTCTGTTCTCTAAAGAGGCTGCACACCTTGCATTTCTCCCACAGTGTAAGATGATTTCCCTTTTTCCACATCTCCCACACATGTTGTTTCCCGTCTTGCTAATTTTGGCCATTCTAACTGGTGTAAGGTGGCACTTAATGTGGTTTTCATTTGAATATCACTGATGCTTAGTGAAGATGTACATTTCTTCAGCTGTATGATAACCATTTGTATTTCTTCATGGAGAAGTGTCTCTTCATATCTTCTGTGCATTTTTTTGATATGATTATCTGTTTTGTGCGTGTTGAGTTTGAGGAGTTCTTCATAGATCCTGGATATCAACCTTTTGTCTGTCCTGTCATTTCCAAATATCTTATTGCATTCTGTGGGTTGCCTCTTTGCTTTCTTGACTGTTTCCTATGCAGTGCGGACGCTTTTGATTTTGATGAAGTCCCCGAAGTTTATTTTGGCTTTTGTTTCCTTTGGTTTGGAGGCATATCTTGAAAGAAGTCTCTGTGGCTGATATCGAAGAGAATACTGCCTATGCTCTCCTTAGGATTCTGATGGATTCCTGTCTCACGTGGAGGTCTTTTATCCATTATGAGTTTTTCTTTGTGTATGGTGTAAAAGGATGGTGGGTTTCATTCTTCTACATAGAGCTGCCCAGTTTTCCTGCACCATTTATTAAAGAGACTACCTTTTTTCCACTGTATATTTTTTTCCTGCTTTCTTGAAGATTATTTGACCATAGATTAGATGGTCCATATCTGAGCTCTCCACTGTGTTCCACTGTACTATGGGTCTGTTTTTATGCCAGTCCCATGCTGTCCTGGTGATCATTGCTTCCTAGTAACCCTTGAAATCAGGCAACGTGGTAGTCCCATTTTTATTTCTCTTTTCAGCAATTCTTAGCAATAAGGGGTCGCTTCTGATTCCACACAAATTTTAAGCGTGTGTGTTTGTTCAGCTCTTTGAAAGATACCAGTGGTATTTTTTTAAAGATTTTATTTATTTATTTGACAGAAAGCGATCACAAGTAAGCAGAGAGGCAGGCAGAAAGAGGAGGAAGCAGGCTCCCCGCCCTGCAGAGAGCCTGATGTGGTGCTCCATCCCAGGACTCTGAGTAATGCTGTAATGCCGAAGGCCGAGGATTTAACTCACTGAGCCACCCAGGTGCCCCAACCAGTGGTATTTTGATTGGAATGGCATTAAATGGATTGATTGCTCTGGGCAGTATAGACATTTTAAAAATGTTTATTCTTTTGATCCATGAGAGTGCAATGATTTTCTGTCTTTTTGGTGTTCTTGCTTTTCTTTCATGAGTGTTCTCTAGTATCTCGAGTATAAAGTCTTTATCTCTTTGATTTGGTTTATTCCCATGTATCTTATGGTTTGAGTACTGTAGTAAATAAAATTGATTCTCTAATTTCCCTTTCTGGATTTTCATTGATAATATAGTAGAAAGCCACTGATTTCTGTATCATGATTTTGTATCCTGCCACATTATTGAATTGCTGTATGAGTTCTGGTAGTTTGAGGGTGGAGTCTTTTGGGTTTTCCAAATAAAGTATGTCATCTGTGAGGAGAGAGAGTTTGACTTCTTGATTGCCAACTTGGATACCTTTTATTTGTCTTTGTTGTCTGATTGCTGTTGCTAGGAATTCACATCTTATGTTGAACAAGAGTGGTGAGAGTGGGCATCCTTGTCATTCTCCTGATTTCAAAGTGAAGTCTCTCATCTTTTACCCTTTGAGGATGGTATTCACTGTGGGTTTTTCATAGAAACATTTTATGAAGTTGACGAATATTCCCTCTATCTCTATACTTTGCAGCCTTTTAGTCAGGAGCGGATGCTGGATTTTGTCAAATGCTTTTTCTTCACCAATTGAGAGGAACATGTGGTTCTTCTCTCTTCACTTCTTAATTTCGTCTATGACATTAATTGATTTGTGAATGTCGAACCAACCTTGCAACCCAGGGATAGATCCTAATCAGTCTTGGTGGAATGACATTCCTAGGAGCTAGAATCTTGGTGAGAATCTTAGCATCCATATTCATCAGTGATATTGGTTTGAAAATATCCTTTTTGGTGACGTCTTTTCCTGCTTTGTGTTATCACGCTAATGCTGGCTTCATAAAATTGTCTGGACTTTTTCCTTCTGCAACAAATTTTTGAAAGAGCTTCAAGAGAAGAGGTGTTAATTCTTTTCTTAAAGTCTGGTGGAATTAGCTAAGGCATCCTTCAGGTCGCGGGGTCTTTTCTTGGGAGGTTTTTGATTACTGCTTTAATCTCGTTACTGGATAATGGTCCATTCATGTTGTACATTTCTTCCAGGTTCAATTTTGGGATTTTACAGTTTTCTAGGAATGCATCCATTTCACCTAGGTTGATAATCTTATTGGCATACATTTTTATTTGTTTGTTTGTTTTACCAATTTCTTTTCTCTGTAACCATATTCATTGTTTTAGAACCACACCCAGTCCTCCATGCAATCCATGCCCTCTCTATTTCCCACCACGTGTTTCCCCAACCTCCCACCCCCACTGTTTCAAAGTGCTCAGTTTCATTTTCAGAGTCCATTGTTTCTCATGTTTCGCTCCCCTTCCAATTTCCCTCCACTCCCTTCTCTTCTCCATCTCCTCTTGTCCTCCGTGCTATTTGTTACACTCCTGATATAAGTGAAACAATATGATAATTGCCTCTCTCTAATTGATTTATTTCACTCAACAGAATCTCTTCCAGTCCCGTCCATGTTGCTACCAAATTTGGGTATTCACCTTTTTGAATGGAGACAAAATACTCCATAGTGTATAAGGACCACATCTTCCTTATACATTCTTCCATTGAAGGGCATATTGGTTCTTTCCACTGTTTTGCAACCGTGGCCTGTTGCTATACACATTGGGTTACAGATGGCCCTTCTTTTCACTGCTTCTGTATATTTGTGTTGAATACCTAGGAGTGTAATTGCAGGGTTATAGGGGATTTCTATTTTTAATTTCTTGAGGAATCTCCACACTGTCCTCCAAAGAGGTTGCACCAACTTGCATTCCCACCCACAGTGGAAGAGGATTCCCCTTTCTCCACATCCTCTTCAACACATGTTCTTTCCAGTCTTGCTAATTAGGTCATCCTAACTGGTGTAAGGGGACATCTCAATGTGGTTTTCATTTGAATCTCCATGATGCCTAGTGATGGTGACCATTTTTTCATGTGTCTGTTGGCCGTTTTTATGTCTTTATTGGAGAAGTGTCTGTTCATATCTTCTGCCCATTTTTTGATATGATTATCTTTATTGTGTATGTTGAATTTGAGGAATTCTTAATAGATCCTGGATATCAACCTTTTGTCTCTCCTGTCATTTGCTAATATCTTAATGCATTCCGTGGGTCACCTCTTTGCTTTTTTGACTGTTTCCTATGCTGTGTATATGCTTTTGAATTTAATGAAGTCTCCAAAGTTTTTTTTTTTTTTTGGCTTTTGTTTTTTGCCTTTGGAGACATATCTTGAAAGAAGTCGCTGTGACTGATATCGAAGAGATTACTGCCAATGTTCTCCACTAGAATTCTGATGGATTCCTGTCTCATATTGAGGTCTTTTACCCATTTTTATTTTATCTCTGTGTATGGTGTAAGAGGATTGATGAGATTCATCCTTCTATATAGACCAGCCCAGTTTTTGCTGCAATATTTATTGAAGAGATTGTCTTTTTTCCACTGTTTATTTTTTCTTGCTTTCTAGAAAATTATTTGGCCATAGAGTTGATGGTCCAAATCTGACCTCTCTACTGTGTTCCACTGGTCTATGGGTCTATTTTTATGCCAGTCCCATGCTGTCTTGGTGATCACAGCTTCCTAGTATCTCTTGAAATCAGGCAACGTTGTGCTCCCACTTTTGTTTCTCTTTTCAGCAATTCTTAGCAATACAGGGTTGCTTCTGATTCCACATAAATTTTAGGTGTGTGTTTGTTCCAAGTCTTTGAAAGATACCGCTGGAATTTTGATTGCAATGGCATTAAATGGATCAATTGCTCTAAGCAGTATAGACATTTTAACAATATTTATTCTTCTGATCTATGAGAATGCAATGGTTTTCCGTCTTTTTGGTTTTCTTGCTTTTCTTTCATGAGTGTTCTCTAGGGTCTCGAGTACAAATCCTTTACCTCTTTGGTTTTGTTTATTCTCAGGTATCTTCTGGTTTGGGTGCTGTAGGAAATGGAAATGATTCTCTAATTTCCTTTTCGGATTTTCATTGATAATGTAGAAGACAGCCACTGAATTCTGTACCATGATTTTCTGCTTCATATTTTGGAAAGAGCTTCAGGAGGAGAGGTGTTAGTTCTTTTCTTAAAGTGTGGTAGAATTCAATAGGGCATCCTTTAAGTCCAAGGGTCTTGTCTTTTGGGAGGTTTTTGATTAAGCTTTAATCCCCTTACTAAATAACGGTCTATTCAGGATGTACATTTCTTCCTGGTTCAATTTTGGGATTTTACAGTTTTCCAGGAGTGCATCCATTTCAGTTAGGTGGCTTAGCTTATTCATAAATAATTATTTTTTCCAATTTATTTTCAGTGTAACTGTATTCATTGTTTTAGCACCACACCTAGTGCTCCATGCAATCCGTGCCCTTTATTTTACCCACCACGTGTTTCCCCAACCTCCCACCCCCAGCTCTTTCAAAGCCCTCAGATTCTTTTTCAGAGTCCATTGTCTCTCATGGTTTCCCTACCCTTCCAATTTCTCTCCACCCCCTTCTCCTCTCCATCTCCCCCTGTCCTCCATGCTATTTGTTATACTCCACACAGAAGTGAATCCATATGATAATTGAATCTCTCTGCTTTATTTATTTCACTCAGCACAATCGCTTCCTGTCCCATCCATGTTGTTACAAAAGTTGGGAATTCATCCTTTCTGAATGGAGGCATAATAATCCATAGTGTATAAGAACCTTCCTTATTCATTCTTCCATTGAAGGGCATCTTGGTTCTTTCCACAGTTTGGCAACCATGGCCATTGCTGCTCTAAACATTAGGTTACTGATGGCCCTTCTTTTCACTCCAACTGAATCTCTGGCGTAAATACCTAGGAGTGTAATTACATGGTTTAGTGAAGTTCTATTTTTAATTTCTTGAGGAATCTCCACACTCTTCTCCAAAGTGTCTGCACCAACTTGCATTCCCAACAACAGTGTAACAGGATTCCCCTTTCTCCACATCCTCTCCAACACATGTTGTTTCCTGTCTTGCGGATTTTGGCTGTTCTATGGTGTCAGGTGCTATCTCAAGGTCGTTTTAGTTTGCATGTCCCTAATGACTAGTGATGGTGAGCATTTTTTCATGTATCTGATAGCCATTTGTATGTCTTGGTTGGAGAAGTGTCTTTTTATATCTTCTGCCCATTTTTTGATAGGATTATCTATTTTGTGTGTTTTGACTTTGAGGTGTTCTTTCTAGATCCTGGATAGCAGCCTTTTCTCTGTCCTGACATTTGCAAATATCTACTCGAATTCCGTGGGTTGCCCATTTGTTTTGTTCACTCTTTCCTTTGTTGTACAGAAGCTTTTGATCTTGAGGAAGTACCAAAAGTACATCTTCACTTTTGTTTCCTTTGCCTTTGGAGTCATATCTTGAAAGAGTTGTTGTGGGCAATTTTGAAGAGGTTACTGAGTATGTTCTCCAAGATTCTTATGGATTCCTGCCTCATGTTGAGGTCTTTTATCCATTATGAGTTTCTCTTTGTGTATGGAGTCATAGAATGGTCGATTTTCATTCATCTACACATAGCTTTCCCAATTTTTGCAGCACCATTTATGGAAGAGACTGTCTGATTACCTCTGTATATTTTTTTTCCTGCTTTGTTGGAAAATTATTTGACTGTGGTGTTGTTCCTCCATATCTGAGCTCTCTAATATGTTCCACTGGCCTATGAGTCTGTTTTTATGCCAGTCGCATGCTGTCTTGGTGATCACAACTTTGTAGTAACCCTTGAAACCAGGCAACGTGATGCTCTCAGTTATGTTTTTCTTTTCAGCATTTCCTTAGCAATACATAGACTCTTTGATTCCACACCATTTTTGGCTTGTGTTTGCTCCAGATCTTTGAAAGATACAGGTGTAATTTTGATCAGAATGAAATGAAAAGGTTAGATTGCTCTAGGCTGGACTGGATCTATGGGACAGGGCCAAGGCGGGGAGCACCAAAGGCCTAGGAGATGGAGGCTTCGGCCTTGCCGGTACAGCTTTGGTGGCCTATAAATTCGTCGGGTTGGCCTGGAAATCCTAATCTGCAGGAACAGAGTCCATGTGGCTTTAGACGTACAGAGGCTTTTCAGAGCTGCCTTAGGGGTCTTTGGTATGCTCGGCAGTACCGATTCATGCCACTGAATGGCGTGGTAAGTTGTTGTTCCCAGAGCTCATTATAGTGCAGTGCTGCTTGCCCACAGCACGGGGGCGGAGAACTGCCATGGCCAACACACCAGAAGAGCTAACTGTACAGCCTGCTGGTTCTGAGAGCAGTGGCGAGAGGCTGCAGGAAACGTGAGGTATGGCTGCTAGTTGTTCCTAGATAAAGTGTTTAGCTGAAGCCTCTGTTTCTCCATACTCAGGAATGGTGGTAAGAATTGCTGGAGTCAGGGCCCCACTCAGTCAGCACTGTGACCTGTTGCCCCACGTTGATGGCAATGTGCTGTCACGATGGTTTGGGATGGCCCTCCCAGTGAGAGACTGGAGACGGGGGAAACCAATTCAACCCATGGTGCCTTTTGAACGGAGGGGTGGAATGTCCGTTTGGAAGAGTCTATTTGCTTCTCCAAAAAGGACAATGGCATTGGACGGCTTGAGAAGGAAGTGGATGACCACTTAAGAAACAAGCATGACTCTCCATCTCCCAGGAATTGGAGAAGGTGTGTAGGCTTTAGGTGGGAGGTGCCTCCATATTTGCACTGACAACACTTTTTCGCTCTGGCTCCATGAGACCTAAAGTCTGAAAATCAACATCTGAATCCATCCTGCAGCTTGTCCCAGGCCGTCGGCATTCAGATAAAACAGCAGGCCAGTGGGGCATAGTGGCACATCCATGCCAACATGGGAGGTCAAAGTTCTCTTTCAACTCAAGCATCCTGGGATTCTCTCACATCCAGTGGAGCCAAAAAGTCCCAAAATGTAGCTGTCAGTCATGGTGGTGGGTGCTAGGGTTCCTCAGTTTCCTTGCAGGGGCCACCTGGCAGGGGATCTCATTTTCTCTGCTTCTTTCTGGCTCCCAGACGTATTTGGAACATCTCTTTCCTAGGCAATCCCTTGGATTCAAAAAAGAAGATGAGATGGACTCGGTGTGTTCAGGATGTAGAATGCATTCATTTTTCGAACAAGGTTGATTCCATGGGTCCTTGGCTGTGGTGGAATGGCCAGCACCTAGAGGGAGGTGGCTGGTTGTGATCAGATAGAGGCTTGGATGATGGATTCTCCATTGTACAACGGGATGGATCCTAATGGATTTGTCTTTTTTATCCAAAGAGTTCCAATGAGGGCAGAGGGAACATTCGAAAGTATTCCAAGGAGCCTTGGAGGTCTGAAAAGGGAAGCTTGACTTTCTACTTTCACTCACCAAACCCTCTAGAGAGTTGAACATGGCATCCTTTTTCTTTAGTAACATAGGTGGTGAACTCAGAATGAGATTCTTTGGGAATTCCCCTGGATAGAGGCATTCTGATGGCTTCCCAGGGCATGGTGTCAGGAACACTGGGGTGATTTTCTGGGGCTGCTTGCTGGATACTGTCTGAGTCATGTTATCCCCCAGGTTTTCTGTTTCCTTCATAGAAAATTGCTGGCAGGAAAGGTTCTGCATCAAGAGAAAAGCTCCTGCACTGTCGGTGGGCATGCGGGTTCTTGCAGCCCCACTGGAAAGAGCACGGTGGTTCCTCTGAATGCTAAAAGCAGAACAACCCTAGGAAACATCAGTTACCCTCCTAAGAATTTCCCCCACGGGCATAAAAATACACAACCAATGGGGTACAAACACCGTGATATGGACACCAGCATTATGAACCATGGCAAACGATGGAGGCCGTCCCAATGTCCATTCGCTGATGAGCGATATATATACACATATATATATACATACATGTATATACATACATACATACATACATAAATGTATGTATATATGTGTGTATATATGTATATGTATATACATATATATGTATATGTATATATATGTATATGTATATACATATATAATATATATGTATACATATATGTGTATATACATATATACCATTTGCGAGGATGTGGATGGATCTAGAGTGGATTTAGCTAAGCCATATCAGTACGAAATGACCAATAGCCTATCATTTACTGTCTATGGAATTTCAGAATGAAAAGATGAACATAGTGGGGAGAGAACGAGAGGTCAGTGAGGAAAGAGACTCCAACATAGAGCACCAACTGAAGGTAACTAGAGAGCAGGGGTGTGAAGGGGAAGGATTCAATGGGTGATGGCTCTTAGGGCGGGCAGTCTTTGTGATGAGCTTCGGTGTTCTGTGCAGGCGAGGAATACTGAATTCCTACCCCTGAAGCATCTGAACGAGCACTGCTTGGAAAGGAATTGGAATGGAAGTGAAGGAAGGAAAGAAGACCGTGTTCTACTTCATGAAGACGGAGGATAAAATGGAGTGATTTTCGGTCTCTTGTCTTGATGATCATTAGCAAACATACTGTGTTACGATCCACTAGATTCTGTTTGCATAAGGCACCCTCAGAAAGCTGCCAGGAAGTTTCAGATGTCAGAGCATATCCATGTTCCATGGATATGTTCCTTGCAGTTCACCCAGGTACAAAGGTAAGTGAATTGTAATAAGAAAGAAGAGGAAAGGAGGTGTGAAGCAGTCAAGAGTTAGTCTTCCCCGTTTGTCAATGAAGCCTTGGACTGATGTCCCTCGAGAAGAAGGAGAGGAGAACCCAGTGTTTTTGGAAGGCAGGGGAGTTCCAGGTCTACCTAGAGATGACAGGGTTCCCTGAAGGGACCTGAGGTAAGGGTGTTACATATCCGAACTGCTGATCTGGATGTTGGAACCCCGAGGAGCCAAGATGAGGATGGTGGTCACGTGGCGCATCATGCTCTGGGGGGCAGCAGAACGTGAGTGAGGTCTCATGGGGACACAGCATTTTGCACAGGCTCTGATGCCCCCATGCAGCTCCCAACAGACTGGTAACCTGCTAGGTGGCTGACGGACTCCTACGGTGTGACTTCAGGTTTCCAAAGCCAGAGAGTTTGCAAGACAGGCCCCTGTCGAAGGGAGCTTGAAAACACGACTTAGGGTTAGGGTGATGGACATGGGGAATGGCTGCACCAATCTGCCAGTGCCAAGAGGTCCTCCTTTGTCATTGTATTCAGGAAATGGATCTTGCAGTGTGGCAGAAACTGGGTTTGTGGGCAGGGAGAACAATAAGGGTAGAGGTGGTTTACAAGAGAGACCAGGCTGGTTCTGCTCCAACCCGGGATCAACAGGGAGAGGATGCTTGTGGGAATTGGCAGGAATTGAGGGGCCCTGAGGGCCGCTGTGATCCCAGTGTCCAAGCTCACTTAAAAATCATGGCAGGTGGCATCCAAAAGGAAAAAGGGCCAATACGCAGGTGCAGGGGAGCGTTTCTGGAGAGGAGTTGATGGACGGGTGGCAGCCGGCAGTGAGACTCTCTCTATTCAGGAGATGGGGTGCCCAAGGATGGGGCTGACCTCAGTGGGGGAACGCAGCTTTCTCTCACTCTGAGGCTTCTCTGAAGAGCAGAAAGGCACCGTTGGTGCCGGGGTGGGAGCGGGAGGCGTGGCCGCGGGAATCACAATTCCCCAGATAGAGGCCCCGAGGGACAGGACCCCGAAAGCAGAAGGCGTGAATCAGGCAAGGGTTCGAGCCTGGGCCTCGGGGCGGCTCGGGTTTATGGAACAGTGCCAGGGAAAGGACCCCCCACAGGCCGAGGAGCATGAGGCTTTGGCCTCGCCGCAGCCTGCCTCGCAGAGAGCTTCCTGGCGGGATTTGGACGGGAGGGCTCGCGATGCCAGGATAGGCCCGGAAGGGCGGCCCTGCAGACGTGTGGTGCCCGAAGCAAGTTCGCCTGGCATTTTCTGGCCCATTCTCACCAGTGTTCTGCCCAAACTGGGATCAGTTTGGGCAGAATGCTGGTGAGAATTGGCTGGCGTTGGGCTGCCCTGCAGACCGCCCTGCTCCCCGTTGCCCAGGGCCATTTCTCTCCTGGGGCATGGGGCGGCCGCCAGGAAAACGCACCTAGATGACTTGGCCCACTCGGAGGCCCTGGCATAACGTAGTATTCCCGGAGAAGAGTTGAAGGACGTTTGGCGGCCGGGCATGCGCCTCCGACTTTTTGGGTGGCAGGTGCGCCCAAGGATGGGCCTGACTGCAGTTGGGGCATGCAGGTTTCTGTCGCACCGAGGCTTCTCTGAAGCGCCAAAAGGCACCGTTGCTGCCGGGGTGGGAGGGTTAAGCGTGGCCGCGGGACTCAGGGTTCCCCAGATGGAGGACCCAAGGGACAGGACCCCGTAAGCGGAAGGATGTGTAAGCAGGCGAGGGTGCGAGCCTGGGCCTCGTGTCGGGCCCAGAACCATGGGACAGCTTCAGGGAGGGGACCCCCGCATGCCGAGGATCAGCAGGCATTGGCCTTGCCACAGCCTGCCTCGGGGAGGGCTTCCTGACACGGATCGGGCGCTGATCGTTCGCGATGCCGGGCCAAGCCCGGGAGGGGGGGGCGGCGGCCGTGCATACATGAAGCGAGCTAAGCGAGTTCGCCGGGCATTTTCCAGCCAATTCTCACGAGCGTTCTGCCCAAATTGTTGTCTGGGCAGAGGCTCGTGAGAATTGGCCGGCGTTGGGTGGCCCGGCGGACCACCCTGTTCTCCGTGGCCCAGGGCCTTTTCTCGCCCGGGGCATGGGTCGGCGTCCTGGAAAACGTGACAAAACGACATGGTACACCTGGCGCAGCGTTGTGTTCCCAGAGCAGAGTTTAAGGATGGGTGGCGGCCAGGCGTGTGCCTCTGTCTTTTCGGGCAGATGGGGTGCCCAAGGATGGGGCTGACCTCAGTTGGGGCATGTAGATATCTTTCACTTCGAGGCTGGTCCATAGCGACGTAAGGCACCATTGGTGCCAGGGTGGAAGGGAGATGCGTGTCTGCGGGACACAGTGTTCCCTATATGGAGACCATGAGGGACAAAACCCTTGAGAGGAAAGCTGGGGAAGCAGGCGAGGGTTTGAGCCCAGGCCTCGGGGCGGGCCTGATACCATGGGACAGTGCCAAGTAGGGGACCCACTGCAGGCCGAGGTTCAGCAGGCATCGGCCTTGCCGCCTCCTGCCTCGGGAAGGGCTTTCTGGCGGGGTTCGGGTGCAAGCGCTCGTGATGCCAGGCCAGGCCTAGGGGAGCGGCCGTTCAGAGGTGCGGCGCCCAAAGCGAGTTTGCCAGGCATTTTCCGGCCAATTCTCACCAGCGTTTTGCTCAAACCTATCCCGCCCAGAAAACGCGCTGGGACGACGTGCCCACCTGGTGGACTCTGCGCAGGAGAGCATTTCCGGAGCAGAGTTGTGGGACGGGTTGCGGCCGGGCATGTGCCTCCGACTTTTCGGGTGGCTGTGTCGCCCATGGATGAGGTTGACCTCAGTGTGGACACTAAGTTTTCTCTCAATCCAAGGCTTGTCCGAAGGGCCGAAAATCACTGATTGCGCCAGGTTGGGAGGTGGAGGAGCGGCCGCAGTATTCAGGGTTCCCCAGTTGGAGGCCTTGAGGGACAGGCCCCTTGAGGGAGGGAGTTGGGGAAAAAGAATTGAGGATCCATTACTAGGTCCTGAGTTGAGGAAGAAGGTGAGGGCTCATGCCTGGGACTCAGGGCAGGCCCAGCTCCATGGGAGAGTGCCTGGGAAGGGACCACCAGAATGAGGAGCAGGAGGCCTTGGTTTGCCGGGGACTGACAGCTTTGTATTAACACTTGAACATTCTGGTGGGGTTCGGACATGATCGCTCATGATGCCGGGCCATGCCCAGGAGACGGTCATGCAGATGTGTGGCACCAGAAGCAATTAAGCTGGGTGCTGTCCGGCTAATTCTCAGAAGCATTTTTCCCAAACTGGGATCGGTTTGGACAGAATGCTCCTAAGAGCAGCCCTGCGGAACGCCCTGCTCCCCGTGGCCATGGGCCCTTTCTTGCTCGGGACATGTCGCAGACACCAGGAAAATGGAAGAGATGATGCGACCCACCTGGGGGCACCAGTGCAGAGGAGCCTTCCTGGAGCAGAGTTGTGAGATGGGTTCCCCTTTCTCCACATCCACTCCAACACATGTTGATTCCTATCTTGCTGATTTGGGCCATTCTAACTGGTGTCAGGTGCTATCTCAATGTGTTTTAATAGGAGTCCCCATGAGGGCTAGTGATGATGAACATTTTTTTCATGTGTCTGATAGCCATTTGTATGTCTTCATTAGAGAAATGTCTGTTCCTATACTCTGCCCATTTTTTATATGATTGTCTGCTTTGTGTGTGTTGAGTTTGAGGAGTTCTTTTTCGATCTTGGATATCAACATTTTTTCTATACTATCATTTGCAAATATCTTCTCCCATTCTGTGGGTTGCCTCTTTGTTTTGTTGACTGTTTCCTTTGCTGTGCAGAAGCTTATGAATTGATGAAGTCCCAAAACTTCATCTTTGCTTTTGTTTGCTTTGTCTTTGGAGACATATCTTGAACGAAGTAGCTGTGGCCAGTGTTGAAGTGGTTACTGCCTATGTTCCCCTCTATGATTCTCATGATTCTCATGGATTCCTACCTCAAGTTTAGGTCTTTTATCCATTTTGAGTTCTCTTTGTGTTTGGTGCAAGAGAATGGTCGAGTTTTATTCATGTACACATAGCTCTCCCAATTTTTCGAGCACCATTTATTGAAGAGACTGCCTTTTTTCCACTGTCTATTCTTTCATACTTTGTTGAAGATTATTTGACCATAGAGTTTATTGCTCATATCAGAACTCTCTACTCAATTCCACTGGTATATGGTTCTGTTTCTATGTGAGTCCCATGCTGTATTGGTGATCACAGCTTTGTATAACACTGGAAATCAGACAACGTGATGCTCCCAGTTATGTTTTTCTTTTTGGCATTTCCTTAGCAATACAGGGTCTCTCTGATTCTGCAAAAATTTTAGGCTTGTGTTAGCTCCAGGGCTTTAAAACATATCGGTGGAATTTGCATCGGAAAGGCATTAAAAGGATCGATTGCTCTAGGCAATCACTTAACATTAAATGTCTAGACATTTTAGCTATGTTTATTCTTCTGATCCATAAGCATGCAATGGGCTTCTGTCTTTTTCATTTTCTTCAATTTCTTTCATGAGTGTTGGGTAGTTCCTAGTTTACAGATCCTTTACCTCTTTGGTTTGGTTTCTTCCCAGGTATCTTATTGTTTGTGTGTTGTAGTAAATGGAATCAATTCTCTAATTTCCCTTTCTGTATTTTCCTTGGTAATGTCTAAGAAAGCCAATGATTCCTGTACAATGATTTTGTATCCTGCCACATTATTGAATTGCTGAATGAGTTCTAGTAGTTTGGGGGTGGAGACTTTTAGGTATTCCATATAAAATGTGTCAACCTTGAAGAGAGATATTGACTTCATTGCCAATTTGGATACATTTTCTTTCTCTTTATTGTCTGTTGCTGATGCGAGGACTTCAAATACTATGTGAACAAGAATGGTGAGAGTGGACATCCTTGTCATGTTCCTGATCTCAAAGGGAAGGCTGTCAGCTTTTACCCATTGAGGACTATATTTACTGTGAATTTTTCATATAAACATGTTATGAAGTTGACAAATATTCCCTCTATCCCTATACTTTGAAGCGTTTTAATCAGGAATGGATGCTGTCACATGCTTCTTCTTCATCAATTGAAAGACCATGTCCTTCCCTCTCCTCTCTTCTTAATTTGTTCTATGACATTGATTTGCAAGTGTTGAACCACCCTTGCAACCTAGGGATAGACCTCACCCGGTCATGGTGGATAATCTTTTTAATGTACTGTTGGATCCTATTAGTGAGGAACTTGTTGAGAATCTCAGCATCCATATTCATCAGTGATATTGGTCTCAAATTCTCCTTTTCGATGACGTCTTTGCCTGCTTTGTGGATAAGAGTAAGGCTGGCTTCATAAGAGTGTCTGGAAGTTTTCCTTCTGCTTCAAATTTTGGAAATATCTTCGGGAGAAGAGGTGTTAGTTCTTGGTAGTATTCCCCAGCAAATCCGTCAGGTCCTGGGCTCTTGTTTTTGTGGGAGGTTTTTGATCACTGCTTCAATCCCATTCCTGGATAAAAATCTATGCAGGTTGTGAATTTCTTCCTGATTCAATGTTGGGATTGCATAGTTTTCTAGGAATGCATCCATTTTTCATAGGTGGCTTAGATTATTGGCATACAACTGTTAATTTTTTAAATTTCTTTTCAGAGTTACTCTGTTCATTGTTTGAGAAGCACAGCAGTGCTCCATGCAATCCGTGCTCTCTCTAATACCCAAGTGTTGGTTCCCACAACCCCCAAACACCCGCCCCTTAAAGTCATCTGATTCATTTTCAGAGTCCATGATCTCTCATGGTTCGCCCCCCCCCTTCCAATTTCCCTCCACTCTCTTCTCCACTCCATCTCCCCTTTTCCACCATGCTATTTGTTATACACCACACAGAAGTGAAACCATATGATAATTGACTCTCTCTGCTTGATTTCATTCACTCAGCAGAATCTCTTCCAGTCCCATCCATGTTGCTATCAATGTTGGGTATTCAACCATTCTGAATGAAGGCAAAACACTCCATAGTGTATATGGACCACATCTTCCTTGTCCATTCTTCCATTGAAGGGCATTTTGGTTCTTTCCACAGTTTGGCAACCGTGGCCCTTGCTGCTAATTTTGGGTTACAGACAGCCCTTCTTTTCATGCCATCTGTATCTTGGGTTAAATACTTAGGAGTGTAATTGCAGGGTTATAGGGAAGTTCTATTTTTAATTTCTTGAGGAATCTCCACACTGTTCTGTAAAGAGACTGCACCAAATTGCATTCCCACCCAAAGTGTTAGAGGATTCCCCTTTCTCCACTAACTTTCCAACACATTCTGTCTCCCGTCATGCTAATTTAGGTCATTCTAACTGGTGTACAGTGACATCTTAATATGGTCTTCATTTGAATCTCCCTGATGCTTAGAGATGATGATAATTTTTTTTTAAGGTGTCTGAAAGCCATTTGTATGTCTTCATTGGAGAAGTGCTTGTTAATATCTTCTGCCTATTTTTTGATATAATTATCTGTTTTGTGTGTGTTGAGTTTGAGGAGTTCTTCATAATTCCTAGATACCAACCTTCTGTCTGTCCTGTCACTTGCTATTATCTTACCGCATGCCGAGTGTTGACCCTTTTCTTTCTTTACTATTTCCTATGCAGTACAGAAGGTTTTGATATTGATGAATTCCTGAAGTTTATTTTGGCTTTAGTTTCCTTTGGTTTGGAGGCATATCTTGAGAGAA
Organism: Mustela lutreola; assembly: GCF_030435805.1. Taxonomy (NCBI): domain Eukaryota; kingdom Metazoa; phylum Chordata; class Mammalia; order Carnivora; family Mustelidae; genus Mustela; species Mustela lutreola. Next base: position 162,649,950 of record NC_081294.1, on the reverse strand, counting down.
GTCGCTGTGGCTGATATAGAAGAGATTACTGCCTATGTTCTCCTCTAGGATTCTAATGGATTCCTGTATCACGTTGCGGTCTTTTATCCATTATGATTTTATCTTTATGTATGGTGTAAGAGGATGGTCGAGTTTCATTCTTCTACATAGAGCTGCCCAGTTTTCCCTGCACCAGTTGTTGAATATAGTGCCTTATTTCCACTGTATATTTTTTCCTGCTTTCTTGAAGATTATTGGACATAGAGTTGATGGTCCATATCTGAGCTCTCTACTGTGTTCCACTGGTCTATGGGTCTGTTTTTATGCCCATCCCATGCTGTATTGGTGAACACAACTTCATAGTTACTCTTGATATTGGGCAACGTGTTGCTCCCAGTTTTGTTTCTCTTTTCAGCAATTCTAAGCAATACTGTGTCGCTTCTGATTCCACAGAAATTTGAGGCGTGTGTTTGTTCCAACTCTTTGAAAGATACCGGTTGTATTTTGATTGGAATGGCATTAAATGGATCGATTTCTCTAGGCAGTATAGACATTTTAACAATGTTTATTCTTCTGATCCATGAGAATGCAATGGTCTTCCATCTTTTCAGTTTTCTTCCATTTCTTTCTTGAGTGATCTCTCGTTCCTTGACTACAAGTCCTTTACCCCTTTGGTTTGTTTTATTCCCAGGTATCTTATGATTTGGGTGCTGTAGTAATTGGAATTGATTCTCTAATTTCCCTAGCTGGATTTTCATTGATAATGTAGGAGATAGCCACTGTTTTCTGTACGATGATTATATATCCTATCACATTACTGAATTGCGGTATGAGTTCTGATAGTTTGAGTGCGTAGTCTTTCTGGTTTTCCATATCAAGTATGTCATCTGTGAGGAGAGAGAGATTGACTTCTTCATTGCCAACATGGATACATTTTATTTCTCTTTGTTGTCTGATTGCTGTTGCTAGGACTTCACATCCTATGTTGAACAAGAGTGGTTAGAGTGGGGATCCTTGTCATGCTCCTGATTTCAAAGCGAAGACTGTCATCTTTTACACTTTGAGGATGGTATTCACTGTGGGTTTTTTCATAGAAACATTTTATGAAGTTGACAAATATTCCCTCTATCCCTATAATTTGCAGCGTTTTAGTCAGGAGCGGATGCTGGATTTTGTCCAATGCTTTTTCTTTACCAAGTGAGAGAACCATGTGGTTCTTGCCTCTTCACTTCTTAACTGGTTCTATGACATTGATTGATTTGCGAATGTCGAACCAATCTTGCAACCCAAGGATAGATCCTACTCGGTCATGGTGGATAAACGTTTTAATGTACAGTAAGTTTCTAGGAACTAGTTTCTTGTTGAGAATCTTAGCATCCATATTCATCAGTGATATTGGTTTGTAATTCTCCTTTTAGGTGAGGTCTTTTCCTGGTTTGTGGATCAGGGTAATGCTCGCTTCATAAAAAGTGTTGGAAGTTTCCCTTCTGCTTCAAATTTTGGAAAGAGCTTTAGTAGAGAGGTGTTAGTTCTTTTTTAAAGTTTGGTGGAATTCGCTAGTGAATCCATCACATCCCGGGGTCTTGTCTTTTGGGAGGTTTTTGATCACTGCTTTAATCTCATTACTGGATAACAGTCTATTCAGGTTGTACATTTCTTCCTGGTTCATATTTGAAATTTTACAGTTTTCTAGGAATGCATCCATTCCACCTAAGTTGCTTAGCTTCTTGGCATACAATTTTTTTTTCCAATTTCTTTTCAGTGTAACCTTATTCATTTTTTTAGTACCACACCCAGTGCTCCATGCAAACTGAGCCCTCTCTATTACCCACCACGTATTTCCCCAACATCCCACCCACACTCTTTCAATGCCCTCAGATTTTCTTTTTTAAAGTTGTATAGATTTTTAAATTAAATTTATTTATATTCAGCAAAATGGTATTCATTATTTTTTCACCACACCCTGTGCTCCATGCATTCCATTCCCTCTATAATACCAACCATATGTTACCCCAAACCCCCGCCCACAACTTCAAACCCCTCAGATTGATCTTCAGGCAAGGACCCTACCAAAAAGGAGAATTTCAGACCGGTATCACTGATGAATATGGATGCTAATATTCTCAACAAGATCCTAGCAAACAGGATCCAACAGCATATTAAAAAGATGATCCACCATGACCAGGTGGGATTCATCTCTGGGCTACAAGTATGGTTAAACATTCTCAAATCAATCAATGTGATAGAACAAATTACCAAGGGAAGAGAGAATAACCACATGGTCCTCTCAATTGATGCAGAAAAAGCATTTGACAAAATCCAGCATCCGTTCCTGATTAAAACACTTCAAAGTATAGGGACAGAGGGAATATTCCTGAAATTCATCAAATCTATGAAAGACCCTCAGCAAATATCATCCTCAATGGGAAAAAGCTTGCAGCATTCCCGTTGAGGTCAGAAACAAGACAAGGATGCCCACTTTCACCCCTCTTGTTCAACATAGTATTAGAAGTCCTATAAACAGGATTCAGACAACAAAGAGAAATAAAAGGTGCCCTCAGATTATTTTTCAGAGTCCTTAGTCTCTCAGTGTTCCCCACCCCTTCCAATTTCCCTCCACTCCCTCCTCCTCTCCATCTAACCTTGTCCTCCATGCTCTTTGATATACTCCACACAGAAGTGAAACCATATGATAATTGCTGCTGTCCACTTGATTTATTTCACTCAGCAGAATCTCTTCCAGTCTCGTCCATGTTGCTACCAAAGTTGGGTATTCATTCTTTCTGATAATACTCCACAGTGTATGTGTAACACATCTTCCTTATCCATTCTTCCATTGAAGGGCATCTTGGTTCTTTCCACAATTTGGGAACCGTGGCCATTGTTGCTATAAACATTCAGTTACAGATTGCCCTTCTTTTCACTGCATCTGTGTCTTTGTGGTAAATACCTAGGATTATATTTGCAGGGTTATAGGAAAGTTCTATTTTAGTTCATGAGGAATCTTCACACTGTTCTCTAAAGAGGCTGCACCAACTTGCATTCTCACCCACAGTGTAAGAGGATTCCCCTTTCTCCACATGCTCTCCCACACATGTTGTTTCCTGTCTTGCTATTTTAGGCCATTCTAACTGGTTAAAGGTGACATCTTAATGTGGTTTTCATTTGAATCTCCCTGATGCCTAGTGATGATGAACATTTCTTTAGGTGTCTGATAGCCATTTGTGTATCATCATTGGAGAAGTGTCTGTTCATATCTTCTGCCCATTTTTTGATGTTTATCTTTTTTGTGGATGTTGAGTTTGAGGAGTTCTTCATAGATCCTGTATATCAACCTTTTTTTAATGCGGTCATTTTTAAATATCGTATCACATTCTGTGTGTTGCCTCTTTGCTTTCTTGACTCTTTCCTATGCAGTGCAGAAGATTTTGGTTTTGATGAAGTCCCAGAAGTTTATTTTGGCTTTGTTTCCTTTGCTTTGGAGGCATTTCTTGAAAGAATTCACTGTGGCTGATAGAGAAGAGGTTATTGCCTCTGAAGTCCTCAAGGATTCTGATGGATTCCTGTCTCACGTTGAGGTCTTTTATCCATTATGAGTTTATCTTTGTGTATGGTGTAAGAGGATGGTCGAGTTTCATTCTTCTACATAGAGCTGCCCAGTTTTCCCTGCACCAGTTATTTGAGAGCCTGTCTTTTTTCCACTGTATATTTTTTTCCTGCTTTCTTGAAGATTATTTCGCCATAGAGTTGATGGTCCATATCTGAGCTCTCTACTGTGTTCCACTGGTCTATGGGTCTGTTTTTATGCCAGTCCCATGCTGTATTTGTGATCACAGCTTCATAGTAACCCTTGAATTCAGGCAACGTGTGCTCCTAGTTTGTTTTCTTTTTTTTTTTTTTTTTCTTTTCAGCAATTCTTAGCAGTATGGTGTTGCTTCTGATTCCACTCAAATTTTAGTCCTGTATTTCCTCCAGCTCTTTGAAAGATACCGGTGGAATTTTGATGGGAATCACATTAAATGGAACGATTTCTCTAGGCATTATAGACTTTTTAACAATTTTTATTCTGCTGTTCCATGAGAATGCAATGGTTTTCCGGCTTTTTGGTTTTCTTCCATTTCTCTCATGAGTGTTCACTAGTTCCTAGAGTACAAATCTTTTACCACTTTGGTTTGGTTTATTCCCAGGTATCTTATGGTTTGGATGCTGTAGTAAATGGAATTGATTCTCTAATGTCCCTTTCTTTATTTTCATTGATAATGTAGAAGAAAGCCACTGATTTCTGCACCATGTTTTTGTATCCTGACACATTATTGAATCTCTGTATGAGTTCTGGTAGTTTGGAGCGGAGTCTTTTGGGTTTTCCATATCAAGTACGTCATCTGTGAGGAGAGATAGTTTGACTTCTTGGTTGTCAATTTGGATACCTTTTGTTCCTCTTTGTTGTCTGATTGCTGTTGCTAGGACCTCACATGCTATGTTGAACAAGATTCGTGAGAGTGGGCATCCTTGTCATGTTCCTGATTTGAAAGCAATGGCTGTCAGCTTTTACCCTTTGAGGATGGTATTCACTGTGGGTTTTTCATAGAAACATTTTATGAGGTTGACGTATATTCCATCTATCCCTATACTTTGTAGTATTTTTGTCAGGGACGGATGCTGAATTTTGTCCAATGCTTTTTCTTCCCCACTTGAGAGGACCATATAGTTATTCTCTCTTCAGTTCTTAATTGGTTCTATGACATTGATTGATTTGCGAATGTCAAACCAACCTTGGAACCCAGGGATAGATCCTACTCGGTCTTGGTGGAATGACTGTTTAATGTACTGTAGGTTCCTAGGAGCTAGAATCTTGTTGAGAATCTTAGTATCCATATTGATCAGTGATATTGGTTTGAAATTCTCCTCTTTGCTGTGGTCTTTGCCTAGTTTGTGGATCAGGGTAATGCTGGCGTCAAAAACAGTGTCTGGAAGTTTTCTTTCTGCTTCAAATTTTGGAAAGGGCTTCAGGAAAAGTGGTGTTACTTCTTTTCTTACATTTGGTAGTATTCGCTAGTGAATCCTTCACGTCCCGGGGTCTTGTCTTTTGGGAGGTTTTTGATCACTGCTTTCATCTCGTTACTGGATAACGGTCTATTCTGGTTGTACATTTCTTCCTGGATCAATTTTGGGATTTTACAGATTTCTAGGAATGCATCCATTTCATCTAGTTTGCTTAGCTTATTGGTATGTAGTTTTTTTTTCCCATTTCTTTTCAGTGTAACCATATTCATTGTTTTATCACCACACCCAGTGCGCCATGCAATCTGTGCCCTCTCTATTACCCGCCATGTGTTTCCCCAACTTCCCACCACTTATCATTGCCTCAGATAATTTTTTTTCTGTTGTATCAATTTTTAAAATTAAATTTGTTTTCTGCTTAACAGTATTCATTATTTTTTTCACCACACCCTGTTCTCCATGCAATCCGTGCCCACTATAATACCCACCTACTGGTATCCCATCCTCCGTATCCATGCCACTTCAACCCCCTCAGATTGTTTTTCAGGCAAAGACACCACCAAAAAGGTGAATTACAACCAATATCACTAATGAATATGGATGCTAAGGTTCTCAACAAGCTCCTAGCAAATGGGATCCAACAGCACATTAAAAAGATGAACCACTATGACCTGGTGAGATTCATCCCTGACCTACAAGGATGGTTAAACATTCGCAAATCAATCAATGTGATAGAACAAATTAATATGAGAAGAGAGAAGAACCACATGGTCCTCTCAATTGATGCAAAAAAAAAAAAAAAAGCATTTGACAAATTCCAACATCCATTCCTCATTAGAGGGAACATTCCTGAATTTCATCAAATCTATCTATGCAAGACCCACAGCAAATATCATCCTCAATGGGAAAAAGCTTGCAGCATTCCCGTTTAGATCAGGAGCAAGACAAGGGTGCCCACTTTCACCCCTCTAGTTCAACATAGTGTTAGAAGTCCTAGCAACATGAATCAGACAACAAAGAGAAATAAAAAGTGCCCTCAGATTCTTTTTCAGAGTCCATAGTTTCTCATGGTTCCCCTCCCCTTCCAATTTCCCTCCACTCCCTTCTCTCCATCTCCCCTTGTCCTCCGTGCTATTTGTTATACTCCACCCAGAAGTAAAACCATATGATAATTGAGTCTCCGCTTGATTTATTTCACTCAGCAGAATCTTCCAGTCCCATCCTTGTTGCTACCAATGTTAGGTATTCATCCTTTCTGAATGGACGCATAATAGTCCATAGTGTGTATGGACCACATCTTCCTTATCCATTCTTCCGTTTAGGGCATCTTGGTTCTTTCCACAGTTTGGCAACCGTGGCCATTGCTGCTATAAATTTGAGTTACAGACGGCCCTTTTTTTCACTCCATCTATATCTTTCGGGGTAAATACGTAGGAGTGTAACTGCAGGGTTATAGTTAAGTTCTATTTTTAATTTCATGGGAAACCTCCACACTGTTATCCAAAGAGGCTGCACCAACTTGCATTCCCATCCACAGTGTAAGAGGATTCCCCTTTCTCCACATCATCTCCCACACATGTTGATTCCTGTCTTGCTAATTTAGGCCATTCTAACTGGTTAAATGTGACATCTTAATGTGGTTTTTATTTGAATCTCCCTGATGTCTAGTGATGATGAACATTTCTTCAGGTGTCTGATAGCCATTGTGTGTCTTCATTGGAGAAGTGTCTGTTCATATCTTCGGCCCATTTTTTATATGATTATCTGTATTGGGTGTGTTGAGTTTGAGGAGTTATTCCTAGATTCTAGAAATCAATCTTTTGACTATCCTGTCATTTGCAAATATCTTTTCGCATTCTGTGGTTGCCTCTTTGTTTTCTTGACTGTTTCCTATGCAGTGAAGATGATTTTGGTTTTGATGAAGTCCCAGAAGTTTATTTTGTCTTTTGTTTTCTTTGCTTTTTTAGATATATATTGAAAGAAGTCACTGTGGCTGATATCGAAGAGATTACTGCCTATATTCTCCACTAGGATTCTGATGGATTCTGGTCTCACATTGAGGTGTTTTAACCATTATGAGTTTATCTTTGTGTATAGTGTAAGAGGATGGTCGAGTTTCATTCTTCTACATAGTGCTGTCCAGTTTTCCCTGCAACATTTATGGAAGAGACTGTCTTTTTTCCACTGTATATTTTTTCCTCCTTTCTTGAAGATTATTTGACCATAATGTTGATGGTCCATATCTGAGCTTTCTACTGTGTTCCACTGGTCTATGGGTCTGTTTTTATGCTAGTCCCATGCTGTCTTGGTGATCACAGCTTTATAATAACCCTTGAAATGGTGTGGTGCTCCCAGTTTTATTTCTCTTCTCAGCAATTCTTAGCAATAGGTTGTCGCTTCTGATTCCACACAAATTTTAGGCGTGTGTTTGTTCCAGCTCTTTGAAAGATACCATTGGAATTTTGATTGGAATGGCCTTAAATGGGTCATTGCTCTAGGCAATGTAGACATTTTAACAATGTTTAGTCTTCTCATCGATGAGAATGCCATGGTTTTCTGTCTTTTTAGTTTTCTTGCATTTTTCATGACTGTTCTCTAGTTCCTCAAGTGCAAATCCTTTAACTCATTGTTTGGTTTATTCCCAGGTATCTTTTGGTTTGAGTGCTGTAGTAAATTGAATTGACTCTCTAATTTCCCTTTCTGGATTTTCATTGATAATGTTGAAGAAAGCCACTAATTTCTCTACCATGATCTAGTATCCTGCCACATTATTGAATTGCTGTATGAGTTCTGGTATTTTGGGGTCGGAGTCTTTTGCGGTTTCCATATCAAGTATGTCATCTGTGAGGAGAGAGAGTTTGACTTCTTCGTTGCCAATTTGGATAACTTTTATTTCTCTTTGTTGTCTGACTGTTGTTGCTAGGAATTCACATGCTATGTTGAACAAGAGTGGTTTAGTGGGCATCTTTTTCATGTTCCTGATTTCAAAGTGAAAGCTTTCAGCTTTTACATTTGAGGATGGTATGAACTGTGGGTTTTTCATAGAAACATTTTATGAAGTTGACGAATATTCCCTCTATCCCTATACTTTGCAGCGTTTTACTCAGGAGTGGATGCTGGATTTTTGGCAAATCTTTTTCTTCACCAATTGAGAGGACCATGTGGTTCTTCTCTCTCACTTCTTAATTTGTTCTATGATATTGGTTTGTGAATGTTGAACCAACCTTGCAACCCAGGGATAGATCCTCCTCGGTTATGGTGGACAGACTTTTTAATGAACTGTAAGTTCCTAGGAGCTAGAATCTTCTTGAGAACCTTAGCATCCATATTCATCAGTGATATTGGTTTGAAATTCTCTTTTTTGGTGAGATTATTCCCTGGTTTGTGGATCAGGATAATGCTGGCTTTATACAAATTGTCTGGAAGTTTTCCTTCTGCTTCATATTTTGGAAAGAGCTTCAGGAGAAGAGGTGTTAGCTCTTTCCTTAACGTTTGGTAGAATTCGCTAGGGCATTCTTAACATTGTGGGGTCTGGTCTTTTGGGAGGTTTTTGATCACTGCTTTAATCTCGTTACTGGATAATGGTCTATTCAGGTTGTACATTTCTTCCTGGTTCAACTTTGGGATTTTACAGTTTTCTAGGAATGCCTCCATTTCACCTAGGTTGCTTAGCTTATTCACATACAATTTTTTTCCAATTTCCTTTCAGTGTAACCTTATTAATTGTTTTAGCACCACACCTAGTGCTCCATGCAATCCGTGCCCTCTCTATTAACAACTACGTGTTTCCCCTACCTCCCACCCCTGCTCTTTCAAAGCCCTCAGATTCTTTTTCAGAGTCCATAGTCTCTCATGGTTTCCCTCCCCTTCCAATTTCTCTCCACTCCCTTCTCCTCTCTATCTCCCCTTGTCCTCCATGCTATTTGTTATTCTCCACACAGAAGTGAATCCACATGATAATTGACTATCTCTGCTTGATTTATTAGAGTCAGCAAAATCTCTTCCTGTCTCGTCCATGTTGCTACCAATGTTGGGTATTCATCCTTTCTGTATGGAGGCATAATTCTCCATAGTGTATATGGACATTCTTTATCCATTCTTCCTTAGAAGGGCATCTTGGTTCTTTCCACAGTTTCGCAACCATGGCCATTGCCGCTCTATACATTAGGATACAGATGTCCTTCTTTTCACTAAAATTGTATCTCTGGCATATATACCTAGGAGTGTAATTACATGGTTATTGGGAAGTTCTATTTTTAGTTTCTTGAGGAATCTCCACACTGTTCTCCAAAGAGGTTGCACCAACTTGCATTCCCACCTACAGTGTAAGAGGATTCCCCTTTCTCCACATCCTCTCCAACACATTTTGTTTACTCTCTTGCGATTTTTGGCATTTGAATTGGTGCAAGGTTCTATTTCAAGGTCGTTTTAGTTTGCATCTCCCTAATGGCTATTGATGGTGAGCAGTTTTTCATGTGTCTGATCGCCATTTGTCTGTCTTTGTTGGAGAAGTGTCTTTTCATATCTTCTGCCCATTTTCTGATATGATTAACTGTTTTGTGTGTGATGAGTTTGAGGTGTTCTTTCTAGATCCTTGATATCAGCCTTTTGTCTGTCCTGTCATTTGCAAATATCTACTCGAATTCCATGGGTTGCCCCTTTGTTTTGTTGAAGGTTTCCATTGCTGTTCAGAAACTTTGGATCTTGAGGAATTCCCAAAAGTTCATCTTCGCTTTTGTTTCCTTTGCCTTTTTCAGATATATCTCGAAAGAATTGGTTGTAGGCAATGTTGAAGAGGTTACTGTGAATGTTCTCCAAGATTCTGATGGATTCCTGCCTCATGTTGACATTTTTATCCAGTATGAGTTTCTTTGTGTATGGTGTCAGAGAATGGTCGAGTTTAATTCATCTACACATAGCTATCCCAATTTTAGAAGCTCCATTTATTGAAGAGACTGTCTGTTTTTCTCTGTATAATTTTTTCCTGCTTTGTTGGAAAATTATTTGACTGTAGATTTGTTGGTCCATATCTGAGCTCTCTACTCTGTTCCACTGGCCTATGGGTCTGCTTTTATGCCAGTCCCATGCTGTCTTGGTGATCACAGCTTTGTAGTAACCCTTGAAACCAGGCAACGTGATGCTCCCAGTTATGTTTTTCTTTTCTGCATTTCCTTAGCAATACGGGGTCTCTACTGATTCCACACCAATTTTTGGCTTGTGTTTGCTCTAGCTCTTTGAAAGATACCTGTGTAATTTAATCAGAATGGCATTAAAAGGATAGATTGCTCAAGGCTGGACCGGGATCATGGGACAGGGCCATGAGGGGAGTACCACAGGCTAGGAGATGGAGGGTCGGCCTCGCCGTTTCTGCTTTGGTTGCCTATGGATTCGTCAGTTTGGCCTAGAAGTCCCAATCTGCAGGAACAGAGTCCATGTGGATTTAGACCTACGGTGGCTTTTCGGAGCTCCCTTAGGTTTCTATGGTATGCTCGGCAGTACCGATTCATACCACTGGACGGTGTGGTGACTTGTGGTTCTAGGAGCTCATTAGGGTGCAATGCTGCTTGCCCCCAGCATGGGCTGTGGTAAGCTGCCGTGTCCAACACACCAGAAGATCTCACTGTGTAGCCTGCTGGTTCTGAGAGAAGTGGTGGGGGGCTGCAGGAAACATGAGGTATGGATGCTTGTTGTTCCTGGACAGAGTGTTGAGCTGAAGCCTCTGTTTCCCCATAATCAGGAATGGTGGTAAGAATTTCTGGAGTCAGACCCCCCACTAGGTCATCACTGTGACCTGTTGCCCCACTTTTATGGGAATGTGCTTTCAGGATCATTCAGGAGGGCCTTCCTGGTGGGGGACTGGAGACGGCAAACAGCCAATTCAACCCATGGTAACTTTGGAACCGAGGAGTGGAGTGTCTGTTTGGAAGAGTCTATTTGCTTCTCCAAAAAGGCCAGGACAGTGGCCGGCTTGAGAAGAAAGTGGATGACCACTTAAGAAATAAGCATGTGTCTCTCCTTCTCCCAGGAATCGGAGCAGGTGTGTAGGCTTTAGGTGGGAGGTGCCTCCATATCCGCACCTGAAAACCCTTCTTGTCTCTGGCTCCACGAGACCTAAAGTCTGGAAATCAGCATCTGAATCTGTCCTGCAGCTTGTCCCAGGCCGTCGGCATTCAGAGAAAACAGCAGACTAGTGGGGCCCAGTGGCACATCCATGCCAACACGGGAGGTCAACGTTCTCTTTCACCCTAAATATCCTGGGTCTTCTCTACCTACCAGTGGAGTGAAAAAGTCCCACGAACGTAGCTGTCAGCCATGGAGGTGGTTGCTAGGGTTCCTGAGCTCCCTTGCAGGCAGCTCCTGGCAGAGGATCTCATTTTATCTGCTTATTTCTGGCTCCCAGATGTATTTGGACCATCTCTTTCCTAGGCAATCCCTTGGATTCAAAAAGGAAGATGAGATGGACTCAGGGTGTGTTTCAGACGTAGAATGTGTTCCTTTTTCGAACAAGGCTGATTCCATGGGTCCTAGGCTGTTGGGAAATGGCCAGCACCTAGAGGGAGTTGGCTGTTTGTGGTCAGATAGAGGCTTGGAGGATGGCTTCTCCTTTTTCCAACGAGATGGATCCTAATGGATTTGTCCTTTTTATCCAATGAGTTCCTATGAAGGCAGAGGGAACATTCAAAAGGATTCCAAGGAGCCTTGGAGGCCTGAAAAGGGAAGCTTGACTTTCTACTTTCACTCAGTGGACCCTCTAGAGAGTTGGCCATGGCATCCTTTCTCTGTAGTAACATGGGTGTTGGAGTCAGAAGGAGAGTCTTTGGGAATTCCCCTGGATAGAGGCATTCTATGGCTTCTCAGTTCATGGTGTCAGGAACCCTGTGGTGATTTTCTGGGGCTGCTTGCTGAACGCTGTCTGAGTCATGTTATCCCCCAGGTTTTCTGTTTACTCCTTAGAAAATTTCTGGCAGTTTAAGTTCTGCCTCAGGAGAAATATTCTTGCACTGTCGTTGAGCATGTGGGTTCTGCAGCCCCTCTGGAAAAGAGCACGGTGGTACCTCTGAATGCTAAAAACAGAACTACCCTAGCAAACAGCAGTTTCCCTCCTAAGAATTTCACTCAAGGGCACAAAAATGCACAACCAATGGGGTACAAGCACCGTGATATGGACACCCGCATTATCAACCATGGCAAATGATGGAGCGTGTCCCAATGTCCATTCACTGATGAGCGATCCATATATATATATATATATATATATATATATATATATATATGAATGTAGACATCTAATCTCCCACATATTCTCACTGGAATAGGAGCCAGGTTCAGAAAGAATGTAATCTTACATTTTGCGAGGATGTGGATGGATCTAGAGTGGATTTAGCTAAGCCATATCATTAAGAAATGACCAATAGCCTATCATTTGCCGTCTATGGAATTTCAGAAAGAAAAGATGAACATAGTGGGGGGAGAAAGAGAGGTCAGTGAGGAAAGAGACACCAACATAGAGCACCAACCAAAGGTAGCTAGAGAGCAGGGGTGTGGAGGGGAAGGATTTAATGGGTGATGGCTCTTAGGGAGGGCAGTCTTTGTTATGAGCTCCAGGTGTTCTGTGCAGGCGAGGAATCCTGAACTCCTACCCCTGAAGCGTCAAAACAAACACTGCATTGACAGGAATTGGAATGGAAGTGAAGGAAGGAAAGAAGAAGACCGTGTTCTACTTTATGAAGATGGAGGTAAAAATGGAGTAATTTTCGCTCTCTTGTTGTCTTGATGATCATTAGCAAACATACTTTGTTATGATCCACTAGATTCTGTTTTCATAAGGCACCTTCAGAAAACTGCAAAGAAGTTTCAGATGTCAGAGAATGTCCATGTTCCATGGATATGTTCCTTGCATTTAGTCCAGGTACAAAGGTAAGTGGAAAGAAATAGGGACCAAGAGGAAAGGAAGTGTGAAGCAGTCAAAAGGTAGCCTTCCCCCTTTGTCAAGGAAGCCTGGGGCAAATGTACATCAGAAAAAGGAGAGGGGAACCCAGAGTTTTTGGCAGGCATGGATGTTCCAGGTCTGCCTAGAGCAGACCTTCAGTGGTCCCTGAAGAGAACTGAGTTACGGGTGTTGCACTTCTGAACTGCTGATCTGGAGGTTGGATGAGCGGGGAGCCATGATGAGGATGATGGTCCGGTGAGGACTCATGGGGACTCAGAACGTGGGTGAGGACTCATAGGGGACACAATTTTTTTCACTGGCTCTGACGGCCCCATGCAGGTCCAAACAGAATGGTGACCTGCTAGGTGGCTGGCAGCCTCCTACGGTGTGGATTCAGGGTTCCCAAGCCAGAGAGTTTGCGAGACAGGCCCCTGTCGAAGGAAGCTTGCAAAGATGACATAGAGTTTGGGTGATGTATATGGGGAATGACTAAATCCATCTGCCAGTGCCAAGAGGGGTCCCTTCATGGTTGACTTTAGGAAATGGATCCTGTAGTGCAACAGAATCTGTGTTTCTGGGCAGGGAAAAAACGAGGGTAGAGGTGGTTTACAAGAGAGACTAGGCTGGTTCTGCTCCAACTCTCGATAAACAAGAAGAGGACACTCATAAGAATTGCGTGTAATTGAGGGACCATGAGGACCGCCGTGACACCAGTGGCCAAGGTCGCATAAAATTCAGGGCACTTGACGTCCAAAAGAAAAAAAAAAAAAAAAAAGGCAAATACACGGGGTCAGGGGAGCATTCCTGGAGCAGACTTGATGGACGGGTGACAGCAGGCTGAGCGACTCTGTCTATTCAGGCAACAAGGATGGCCAAGGAAGGGGCTGACCTCAGTGGGGACATGCAGGTTTCTCTCGCTCTGAGGCTTTTCTGAATCCCCAAAAGGCACCTTTGGCGATCAAAATGCCGGGCCAGACACGGGGGGGGTGGCCCTGCAGTCGTGCGTCACCGGAAGTGAGTTTGCCGGGCGTTTTCTGGCCAATTCTCACGAGCATTCTGCCCAAACCGGCATCGGTTTGGGCAGAACACTCGTGAGAATTGGCTGTCGTTGGGCTGCCCTGCCGACCGCTTTGTGTTCCGTGGCCCAGTGCCCTTTCTCGCCCAGGGCATGGGGCGGCCGCCCGGAAAAGCACGGAAACGACGCGGCCCACCTGGAGGCCCCGGCGCAGGGGAGCGTTCTCAGAACAGAGTTGAAGGACGGGCGGTGGCCAGGCATACGTCTCGTCTTTAGGGTGGAAGTTGTGCCCAAGGATGGGGCTGACCTCAGTTGGGGCATGCAGGTTTCTCTCGCTCTGAGGCTTGTCCGAAGCACCAAAAGGCACCGTTGATGCTGGTGTGGGATAGGGAGGCTTGGCCGCGGGACTCAGGGTTCCCCAGATGGAGGCAACAAGGGACAGTACCCGTATGTGGACGGCTGGGAAGCTGGCAAAATTTCGAATCTGGGCTTCATGGCAGGCCCGGACCCATGGGACAGCGCCAGGGACAGGGACCCCACAGGCCAAGGATTAGCAGAAGCCATCGGCCTCGCCACAGCCTGCCTCTCTGACGGCTTCCTGGCGGGGTTTGTGCGCGATTGCTCGCAATGCCGCGCCGGTCGGGGGCGTGGCCCAGCAGACATGCAGAGCCAGAAGCGAGTTCACTGGGCTTTCTGGCCAATTCTTACGAGCGTTCTACCCAACCCGAGATCAGTTTGGGCAGAACGTTCGTGAGAATTGGCCGGCGTCGGGCAGCCCTCCAGACTGCCCTGCTCTCCGTGGCCCAGGGCCCCTTCTCGCCCGGGGCATGGGGCGGCTGCCCTGAAAACGTGCAAAAACGAGGCGGCCCACCCAGAGTCCCTGGCACAGGGGAGCATTCCCGGAACAGTTGAAGGACGGGTGGCGGCAGGGCATGCGCCTCCATCTTTTCGGGCTGACAGGGAGCCCAAGGATGGGCCTATCCTCAGTAGCGTCATGCAGGTTTCTCATGCTCTGAGGCGTGTCCAAAGCGCCGAAATGCACCATTGGCACCGGGGTGGGAGGGGGAGGCATGGCCGTGGGACTCAGGTTTCCCCAGATGGAGGCACCGAGGGACAGGACCCCGGAAGCGGAAGGCTGGGGAAGCAGGGGAGGGTTCAAGCCCGGGCTTCCTGACGGGGCCAGCCCCATGGTACGGCGCCAAGAATGGGACCCCCGCAGCCTGAGGATTAGCAGGCATCGGCCTCGCCACAGTCTGCCTCCAGGAGCGCTCCTCGGCTGGTTTCGGGAGCGAACGCTAGCAATGCCGAGTAAGGCCCGTGGGGCGGCACTACAGAGGTTAGACGCCCGAAGCGAGTTCGCCGGGCGTTTTCCGGCCAATTCTCACGAGCTTTCTGCCCGAACTGAGGACCCCGGAAGCAGACGGGTGGGTAACAGGCGAAATTTCGAGCCTGGGCTTCATGGTGGGCACAGCCCATGCGACAGCACCAGGCAGGGGACCCCCGCAGGCCGAGGATTAAAAGGATGCGTCGGCCTCGCCACAGTCTGCCCTGTGGAGGGCTTCCTGGGGGGGGGGGGGTTCGTGCATGATTGCTCGCAATGCCGCGCCAGGCCCGGGGGCTGGGGGGTGGGGCGGCCGTGCAGACTTGCAGTGCCCAAAGCGAGTTCGCCGGGCATTTTCCGGCCAATTCTCACGAGCGTTCGGCCCAAACTGGGAATTGTTTGGGCCGAACGCTCGTGAGTTTTGGCCGGCATTGGGCAGCCCTGTGGCTCGCCCTGCTCTTCGTGGCCCAGGGCCCTTTCTTGCACAGTGCATTGGGCGGCCTCCTGGAAAACGTGGGGAAATGACGCGTCCCAACATAGGGGCCCTGGCTAGGGGAGAAGAGTTGAAGGATGGATGGTGGCTGGGCGAGAACTTCCGACATTTCGGGTGGATGGGGCGCCCATGGATGGGGCTGACTTCAGTGTGGGCACGCAGGTTTCTCTCGCTCCGAGGCTTGTCCAAAGGGCCGAAGTGCACCAATGGCCCCGGGGTGGGAGGGGGAGGCGTGGCCGCGGACTCCAGTTTCCCCAGATGGAGGCACCGAGGAAAGGACCCCGGACGCGGAAGGCTGGGAAGCAGGTGAAATTTTGAGGCTGAGTCTCCGAGCAGCCCTGGCCCCATGGGACAGCGCCAAGGAGGGGACCCCGCAGCCCGAGGAGCAGGAGGCGTCAGCCTTGCTGCAGCCTGCCTCGCAGAGGGCTTCCTGGCGAGGTTCCTGCGCGAGCGCTCACGATGCCGGGCCAGGCTCTTGTTCTGGCTGAGCAGACGGGCGGCGATCGAAGCGATTCCACCGGGCGTTTTTCGGCCAATTTTCATGAGCGTTCTGCCCAAACCAGGATCGATTTGGGCAGCCTGCGGACCACCCTGCTCTCCGTGGCCCAGGGCTCTTTCTCGCCCAGGGCATGTTTTGGCCACCCGGAAAGCATGCGGAAATGACGAGGCCCATCCAGGGGCCCAGGCGCAGGCAAACGTTCCCGGAGCAGAGCTGAAGGAACGGTGGCGGCCGGACGTGCGCCTCCATTTTTGGGGAAGATGGGGAGCCCAAGGATGGGGCTGACCTCATTGTGGGAACTCAGGTTTATCTTGCTCCAAGGGTTGTCTGAAGCGCCGTAAGGCACCGTTGGTGCCGGCGTGGTAGGGAGATCCGTGGCCACGGGACTCAGGGTTCCCGATATGGAGGCCACAAGGGACAGAACCCTGGAAGCAAAAGGCTGGGGAAGCAAGTGAGGGGTCAAGCCCGGGCTTCGTGACAGACCGGGCCCCCTGGTACAGCTCCAGGGATGGGACCCCCGCAGGCCAGGGAAGGCTTCGTGGTGGGGTTCGTGGCTGACTGCTTGCAATGCTGCGCCAGGCATGGGGTGGGGCGGCTGTGTAGGCGTGCGGCACCCGAAGCGAGATCCCCGGGCGTTTTCTGGCCAATTCTCAGAGCGTTCTGCCCAAACCCGGTTCGGTTTGGGCAGAACGCTCATGAGAGTTGGCCGGTGTTGGGTGGCCCTGCGGACCGCCCTGTTCACCGTTGCCCAGGGCCCTTTTTCACCCAGGGCATGCTGCAGCCGCCCAGAAAATGTGCAGAAACGATGTTGCCCACCCAGAGGCCCTGGCGTAGGGGAGCGTTCCTGGAGCAGAGTTGAAGGACGGGTGGCAGCCGGGCATACGCCTCCGTCTTTAGGGCAGATAGGGTGTCCAA
The DNA here is from genome assembly GCF_030435805.1 of Mustela lutreola. Classification (NCBI taxonomy): domain Eukaryota; kingdom Metazoa; phylum Chordata; class Mammalia; order Carnivora; family Mustelidae; genus Mustela; species Mustela lutreola. The sequence goes on along the minus strand of NC_081294.1, from coordinate 162,632,797 downwards.
TGATGTGGCTGACCTCAGTTGGGGCATGCAGGTTTCTCTTGCTCTGAGGCACGTCCGAAGTGCCGAAAGGCACCTTTGTCGCTGGTTTGAGAGGGGGAGGCCTGTCCACGGGATCCAGTGTTCCCCAGAGGGAGGACCTGAGGCACAGGACCCCGGAAGTGGACAGCTGGGATGCAGGAGAAATTTCGATTCCGGGCTCCTTGGCAGGCCCACCCTATGGTACAGCGCCAGGGATGGGACACTGGCAGGCCGAGGATAAGCAGGCATCGGCCTCGCAGCAATCTGCCTCGGGGAGGGCTCTTAGGCGGGGTTTGGAAGCGATTGCTCACAATGCAGCGCCAGGCACGGGGGGGGGGGGGGCGGCCGTGCAGAAGTGTGGCGCAGGAAGCGAGTTCTCTGGGCGTTTTCCGACCAATTCTCACGAACGTTCTACCAAACCAGGATCGGTTTGGGCAGAACGATCGTGAGAATTGGCTGGCCTTGGGCAGCCCTGTGGACCGCCCTGCTCTCCGTAGCCCAGGGCCTTTTCTCGCCTGAGGCATGGGGAGGCCACCCGCAAAAGGCATAGAAAGGACGTGTCCCACACAGGGCCTCCGCGAGGGAGTGTTCCCAGAGCAGAGTTGAAGGACAGGTGGTTGCAGGTCGTGTGCCTCCTTCTTTTTGGGCTGATGGGGCTCCCAAAGATGGGGCTGTCCTCAGGTGGTTCATACAGGTTTCTCTCACTCCGAGGCTTGTCTGAAGCACCGAAATGCACCATTGGCGCAGGGGTGAGAGTGGGAGGCATGGCCACAGGACTCAGGTTTCCCCAGTTGGAGGCACTGAGGGACAGGACCACGGAAGTGGAATGCTGGGAAGCAGCCGAAATTTCGAGCCCGAGTCTCAGGGCAGCCCTGGCCCCATGGGACAGTGCCAAGGAGGGGACCCCCACAGGCCGAGGAGCAGGAGGTTTTGGCCTCATGGGAGCCTGCCTTGTGGAGGGCTTCCTGGAAAGTTTTGGGCACCTGCCTCATGGAGGGCTTACAGGCTGGCTTTGTGCGTGATTGCTTGCAATGCAGCACCAGGCACGGGGGGGGGGGGGGGGGGGCGGACCTGCAGATGTGCAATGCCCGAGGCGAGTTCGCCGGGTATTTTCAGTCCAATTCTCACGAGCATTCTGCCCAAACCAGGATCAGTCTGGGCCATTAAAATGTTTATCTACCATGACAGAGAAGGATCTATCCCTGGGTTGCAAGATTGGTTAGACATTCAAAATCAATCAATGATATAGAATAATTTAAGAAGTGAAGATTAGAGAACCACGTGGTCCTCTCAATTGGGGAAGAAAAAGCATTTGACAAAATCCAGCATCCGCTCCTTACTAAAATGCTGCAAAGTACAGGGATGGAGGGAATATCCGTCAACCTCATAAAATGTTTATATGAAAAACCCACAGTGAATACCACCCTCAAAGGGTAAAAGCTGACAGCCCAAGCTTTGAAATCAAGAACATGAGAATGATGCCCACTCTCACCACTCTTGTTCAACATCGGATGTGACGTCCTAACAACAGCAATAAGACAACAAAGAGAAATAAAAGGTATGCAAGTTGGCAACCAAGAAGTCAAACTCTCTCTCCTTAAACATGACATACTTGATATGGAAATCCCAAAATACTCGGCGCTCAACTGTCAGAACACATACCGCAATTCTATAATGTGGCAGGATATAAAATCATTGTGCAGAAATCAGTGGCTATCTCCTACATTATCAATGAAAATACAGAAAGAGAAATTAGAGAATTAATTCCATTTACCACAGCACCCAAACCATTAGAAACCTGGGAATAACCAAAGAGGTAAAGGATTTGTACTCAAGAAACCAGAGAACACGCATGAAAGAAATGGAAGAAAATTGAAAAGACGGAAAATCATTGCATTCTCATGGATCAGAAGAATAAATATTGTTAAAATGTCTATACTACCTAGTGAAATCGATCCATTTAATGCCATTCAAATCAAAATTCCACCGGTATCTTTCAAAGAGTTGGAACAAACACACGCCTCAAATTTGTGTAAAATCAGAATCTACCGGGATTGCTAAGAATTGCTGAAAAGAGAAACAAAACTGGGAGCACCATGTTGCCCAATATCAAAGGTTAATATGAAGCCGTGATCAACAAGACAGCATGGGACTGGCATAAAAACAGACCCATAGACCATTGGAACACAGTAGAGAGCTCAGATATGGACGATCAACTCTATGGACAATAATATTCAAGAAAGCAGGAAAAAATATACAGTGGAAAAAAGACATTCTCTTCAATAACTGGTGCAGGGAAAACTGGGCAGCACTATGTAGAAGAATGAAACTCGACCATCCTCTTACACCATACACAAAGATAAACTCATAATGGATAAAAGACCTCAACGTTAGACAGGAATCCATCAGAATCCTAAAGGAGAACATAGGTAGAAAACTCTTCGATATCAGCCACAGCGACGTCTTTCAAGTTATGCCTCCAAACCAAAGGAAACAAAAGCCAAAATAAACTTCCGGAACTCATAAAAATCAAAACCTTCTGCACTGCATAGGAAACAGCAAAGAAATAAAACGGTCAACCCTCGGAATGCGATAAGATATTAGGAAATGACAGGACAAACAAAAGGTTGATATCTAGGATCTATGAAGAACTCCTCAACCTCAACACAAACAAAACAGATAATTATATGAACAAATAGGCAGAAGGTATGAACAGACACTTCTCCAATGAAGACATACAAATGGCTATCAGACACCTGAAAAAATATTCATCATCACTAAGCATCAGGGAGATTCAAATGAAGACCATATTAAGATGTCACTTTACACCAGTTAGAATGGCTTAAATTAGTAAGACGGGAAACAGCATGTGCTGGAGAGGATGTGAAGAAAGGGGAATCCTCTTACACTGTGGGTGGGAATGCAAGTTGGTGAAGCCTCTCTAGAGGACAGTGTGGAGATTCCTCAAGAAATTAAAAATAGAACTTCCCTATAACCCTGCAATTGAACTCCTAGGTATTTACCCCAAGATACTGATGGCGTGAAAACAGGGCCGTCTGTAACCCAAATTTATAGCAGCAATGGCCACGATTGCCAAACTGTGAAAAGAACCAAGATGCCCTTCCATGGAAGAATGGACAAGGAAGATGTGGTGCATATACTCTATTGAGTGTATTACCTCCATTCAGAATGCATGAATACCCAACTTTGGTTGCAACATGGACGGGACTGGAAGAGATTCTGCTGAGAGAAATAAATTAAGCAGAGAGAGCCAATTATCATATGGCTTCATTTCTGTGTGGAGTATAACAAATAGCATGGCGGAAAGGGGAGATGGAGTGGAGAAGGGAGTGGAGGGTAATTGGAAGGGGAGATGAAACATGAGAGATGATGGACTCTGAAAATGAATCAGAAAACTTTAAGGGGCGGGTGTTTGGGGGTTGTGGGAACCAATACTTGGCTATTAGAGAGGGCACGGATTTCATGGAGCACTGGGTGTGCTTCTAAAACAATGAATAGGGTACACTGTAAAGAAATTTTAAAAATGAACAGTTGTATGCCAATAATCTAAGCCCCTTATGTAAAATGGATGCATTCCTAGAAAGCTATACAATCCCAACATTGAATCAGGAAGAAATTCACAATCTGCATAGACTGTTATCCAGTAAGGGGATTGAAGAAGTGATCAAAAACTTCCCAAAAAAACAAGAGCCCAGGACCTGACGGATTTGCTGGGGAATTCTACTAAACCTTCAGAGAAGAAAGAACACCTCTTCTCCTGATGCTCTTTCCAAAAATTGAAACAGAAGGAAAACTTCCAGACACTCTTTATGAAGCCAGCATTACCCTGATCCACAAACCAGGAAAAGACCTCATCAAAAAGGAGAAATTGAGACCAATATCACTGATGAATATGGATGCTAAGAGTCTCAACAAGATCCTCGCTAATAGGATCCAACAGTACATTAAAGAGATGATCTGCCATGACCGGGTGAGATCTTTCGCTACGTCGCAAGGGTGGTTCAACATTTGCAAATTAATGTCATAGAACAAATTAAGAAGAGAGGCGAGGGAAACACATGGTCCTCTGAATTGAAGTGAAAAAGCATTTGACAGCATCTGTTCCTGATTAAAACGATTCAATGTATAGGGATAGAGGGAATATTTGTCAACTTCATAAAATGTTTATATGAAAAATTCACAGTAAATATCCTCCTCAATGTGTAAATGCTGACCGTCTTCCCTTTGAGATCAGGACATGACAAGGATGCCCACTCTCACCACTCTTGTTCAACATAGTATTTGAAGTCCTCGCATCAGCAAACAGACAATAAAGAGAAATAAAATGTATCCAAATTGGCAATGAAGTCAATCTCTCTCTTCACGGTTGACATACTTTATATGGAATACCCAAAAGTCTACACGCCCAAACTACCAGAACTCATTCAGCAATTCAATAATGTGGCAGGATACAAAATCATTGTACAGGAATAATTGGCTTTTTTAGACTTTACCAATGAAAATACAGAAAGGGAATTTAGATAATTGATGCCATTTACTACAACACACAAACGATAAGATACCTTGGAAGAAACTGAACCAAAGAGGTAAAGGATCTGTAAGTGAGGAACTACACAACACTCATAAAAGAAATTGAAGACAACAAAAATGACAGAAGCCCATTGTATTCTTATGGATCAGAAGAATAAACACTGCTAAAATTTCTAGACATTTAATGTTAAGTGACTTCCTAGAGCAATCAACACTTTTAATGCCTTTCTGATGAAAATTCCACCGGTACATTTTAAAGCGCTGGAGCCTTCACAATCCTAAAATTTTTGTAGAATCAGAGAGACCCTGTATTGCTAAGGAAATGCCGAAAAGAAAAACATAACTGGGAGCATCACGTTGTCTGAATTCCAGTGTTATACAAAGCTGTGATCACCAATACAGCATGGGACTCACATAAAACAGAACCATAGACCAGTGGAACCGAATAGAGATCTCAGATATGGGCAATAAACCGTACGGTCAAATAATCTTCAACAAAGTAGGAAAAAATATGCAGTGGAAAAAAGGCAGTGTCTTCAATAAATGGTGTTGTGAAAATTGGGACAGCTATGTGTAGATGAATGAAAGTCGACCATTCTCTTACACCAAACAGAAAGAGAACTCGAAATGGATAAAAGACCTAAACTTGAGGTTAGAATCTATGAGAATCACAGAGGGGAACATAGGCAATAACCTCTTCAACACTGGCCACAGCAACTTCCTTCAAGATACGTCTCCAACGACAAAGCAAACAAAAGCAAAGATAAACTTTTGGGACTTCATCAATTCAAAGCTTCTGAACAGCAAAGGAAACAGTCAATGAAACACAGAGGCAACCCATGGAATAGGAGAAGATATTTGCAAATGATAGTACAGACAAAATGTTGATATCCAGTATCTAAAAAGAACTCCTCAATCTCAACACACAAAGCAGACAATCATATAAAAAATGGGCAGAGTATAGGAACAGACATTTCTCTAATGAAGACATACAAATGGCTATCAGACACATGAAAAAATGTTCATCATCACTAGCCCTCATGGAGGCTCAAATAAAAACACATTGAGATAGCACCTGACACCAGTTATAACGGCCCAAATCAGCAAGATAGGAATCAACATGTGTTGGAGAGGATGTGGAGAAAGGGGAACCCATCTCTCAACTCTGCTCCAGGAACACTCCTCTGCACTGGTGTCCCCAGGTAGGTCGTATCATCTCTCACAATTTCCTAGTGTCTGCGACATGTCCCGTTCAAGAAAGGGCCCATGGCCACTGGGAGCAGGGCGTTCTGCAGGGCTGCCCAACCCCGGCCAATTCTCAGGAGCATTCTTTCCAAACCGATTCCAGTTTGGGAAGAACGCTCCCAAGAACTGGCCATACAGAACCCAGAGAACTCGCTTCTGGTGCCACAAGTCTGCATGACCGTCTCCTGGCCATAGCTCGGCATCATGTGTTATCATGTCCGAACCCAACCAGAATGTTCAAGTGTTAATACAAAGCTTTCAGGCCCCGGTGATTCCAAGGCCTCCTGCTGCTCAGCTTCTGGTGGTCCCTTCCCTGGCACTGTCCCATGGAACCGGGCCTTCCCTGAGTCCCAGGCACGAGCCCTCACCTTCTTCCTCAACTCAGGACCTGGTAATGGGTCCTCAATTATTTTTCCCAAACTTCCTCGCTCAAGAGTCCTGTGCCTCAATGCCTCCAACTGGGGAACCCTGAGTCCCATGGCCACTCCTCCCCCTCCCACGCCAGTACCAACGGTGATTTTCAGCACTTCGGACAAGCCTCGGAGGGAGAGAAACTTGCCCGCCCACACTGAGATCAACCCCATCGTTGTGTGCCCCAGCCACCCGAAAAGTTGGAGGCACACACCCACCCGTCACCCGTCCCACAACTCTGTTCCGGGAACGCTCTCCTGTGCCGTGTCATCCAGGTGGGCACGTCATCTCGGCGTGTTTTCGGGGCGGGATAAATTTGTGCAGATCGCTCGTGAGAAATGGCTGGAAAATGCCCGGCGAACTCACTTCGGGCGCCGCACATCTACATGGCCGACCCCCGGGCCTGGCCGGGCATTGCCAGCAATGGCACACGAACCCCACCAAGAAGACCTACGCAAGGCATGCTGTGGCAAGGCCGATGCCCCCAGCTTATCCTCGGCCTGCGGGTGTCCCCCTCCCTGGCGATGCCCCATGGGGCCAGGTCCGCCACATAGACTGGCCTCAAAATTTTGCCTGCTTTCCCAGCCTTCTGCTTCTGGGGTCTTAACCATCGTGGCCTCCATATAGGGAACCCTGAGTCCCCCGGCCACACATATCCCTACCACGCCAGCGCCAACGGTGACTTTCCGCACTTCGGATAACCCTTGGAGCGAGATAAACCTGTGTTTATGAGGTCAGCCCCATTATTGAGCGCCCCATCTGCCCGAAAGACGGAGGTGCACGGCCGTCCGCTACCCATCCTTCAACTCTGCCCCAGGAACGCTCTCCTGCACCGGGGCCCCCAGGTGGGCCGCAACTTTTCTGCAGATTTTTTGGGCGGTTGCCCCATGCTCCTGGTGATAAAGGGCCCTGGGCAACGGAGAGCAGGGCTGTTGGCAAGGCCGCCCAATGCCTGTCAATTCTCACGAGCGTTCTGCCCAAGCTTATCCCTGTTTGGGCAGAACGCTCGTGAGAATTGGCCAGAAAATGCCCAGCAAACTCGCTTTGGGGGCCACACATCTGCACGGAAGCCCCCCTGGGCCTGGCCGGGCCTTGCGAGCAATGGCCCCGGAACCCTGCCAATAAGCCGAACACGAGGCAGGCTGCAGCGAGGCAGACGCCTCCTGCTAATCCTCCGCCTGTGGGGGGCCCTTTCCTGGCGCTGTCCCAGGGGGCCGGCCCCGCCATAATAGCCGGGCTCAAAATTTCGCCTGCTCCCCAGCTGTCCGCTACTGGGGTCCCATCCCTCGGTGCCTCCATCTGGGGAACCCTGAGTCCGTGACCACGCCTCCCCCTCCCACACCAGCGCCAACGGTGCCTTCCAGCATTTTGGATAATCCTCAGAATGAGAGAAACCTACATGCCCCAACTGAGGACAGCCCCATCCTTGGGCGCCCCATCCGCCCAAAAAGACGGAGGCGTATGCCCTGTCGCCACCATCCTTCAATTCTGCTCCGGAAACGCTCCCCTGCGCCTGGCCGCGTGAGTGTGCTGCGTCATTTCCACCCCTTTTCCGGGCGGCCGCCCCATGCCTCGGGCGAGAAAGGGCCCTGGGCCACGGAGAGCAGGGCAGGGCGGTCCGCAGGGCTGCCCCACGCCAGCCAATTCTCACGAGCGTTCTGCCCGAGCGTTCTCCCGGTTTGGGCAGAACTTCTTGAGCATTGGCCGGAAACGTCCGGCGATCTCGCTTCAGGTGCCGCACGTCTGTAGGGTCGCCCCCACAGGCCTGCCCCGGCATCGTGAGCGCTCACGCCCGATCCCCACCAGAAAGCTCTCCGCATGGTGGGCTGAGGTGAGGCCGACGCCTCCTACACCTCGGCCTTCCAGGGTCCCCTCCCTGGTGCTGTCCCATGGGAACAGGCCCGCACCGAGGCCCGGGCTCGAACCCCCGCCTGCTTCACCAGCCTTCTGCTTTCAGGGACTTGTCCCTCGGGGCCTTTATCTGGGGAACACTGAGTCCCGCGGACACGCCGCCCCCTCCCACCCCGGCGCCAACAGTGCTTTTTGGTGCTTCGGACAGGCCTCGGAGCAAGAGAAATCTGCATGCCCCAACTTAGGTCAGTCCAATCATTGTGCGCACCCGCCCCCCGAAAAGTCGGAGGCACACGCCCGGCCGCCTCCTGTCCCTTAACTCTGCTCCGGAAACGCTCCACTGCATCCGGGCCCCTGGGTTGCCCACGTCATCTGGGCACGTTCTACAGGCGGTCGCCCCCTGCACCCGGCGAGAAATGGCCCTGGGCCACGGAGAGCAGGGCAGTCCACAGGCCTGCCCAACTGCGGCCAATTCTCACCAGCCAAACGCTCATGAGAATTGGCTGGAAAACTCCTGGCGAACTCGCTTTGGGCGCTGCACATCTGCAGGGCCTCCCTCCGGGCCTGCCCGGCATCTTGACCGCCAACGTTGCCTTTCGGACCTTCAGACAAGCCTCGGAGTGAGAGAAACCTGCGTGCCCCCACTGAGGTCAGCCCCATCCTTGGGCAGCCCTGTCACCTGAATAGACAGAGTCGCATAGCTGGCTGCCATCAGTTCCTCAACTCTGATCCAGGAACGCTCCCCTGCCCATGCGTATTGGCCCTTTTTTTCTTTTGCACCCTAACTGCCCTGATTTTTAGGCGACATTGGCCACTGGGGTCACATTGGTCCTCAGGGCCTTTCAATTCTGGCCAATTCCCATGAGCGCCCTCTCCATGTAAATCCCAGCTTGAAGCTGAACGAACTTGGTTTCCTTGTAAACCACCTCTACCCTCTTTGTTTTCCCTGTCCACAAACCCAGATTCTGCCACACTGCATGATCCATTTCCTGAATTCAACCCCGAAGGGAGTCCTCTCGGCACTGGCAGGTCGGTGTAGCGATTCCCCATGTCCATCACCCTAACCCTAAGTCGTGTTTTCAAGCCTCCTTCGACAGGGGCCTCTCTCCCAAACTCTCGAGCTAGGAAACCGGAAGTCACACCGTAGGAATCCACGAGCCACCTCACAGGTCACCTGTATGTTGGGAGTTCAAACATACAGGGGCCGTCAGACCCAGTGAAAAATGCTGTGTCCTCATGAGTCCTCACCCATGTTCTGCTGCCCCCAGGAGCATGATGCACCACCTGACCACCATCCTCATCTTGGCTCATCGTGGATCCAACCTCCAGATCAGCAGTTCGGATATGCAACACCCCTACCTCAGCTCTCTTCAGAGACCGCTGTCAGCTCTAAGCAGACCTGGAACTTCCCTGCCTGCCAAAAACTCTGGGTTCCCCTCTCCTTCTTCTGGATGGACATCGGCCCAAAGCTTCCTTGACAAAGTGGGAAGGCTACCTCTTGACTGTTTCACACTTCCTTTCCTCTTCTTCATATTTGTCTCCACTTACCTTTGTACCTGGGTGAACTGCAAGGAACATATCCATGGAACATGGACATGCTTAGACATCTGAAACTTCCTGGCGGCTTTCTGAGGGTGCGATATGCAAACAGAATCCAGTGGATCGTAACACAGTATGTTTGCTAATGATCATCAATACAACAAGAGAGCAAAAATCACTCCATTTTTACCTCCGTCTTCATGAAGTAGAAGACGTCTTCTTTATTCCTTCCTTCACTTCCATTCCAATTCCTTTTCATGCAGTGTTCGTTCTGACACTTCAGGGGTAGGAGTTCAGGATTCTTCGCCTGCACAGAACACCCAGAGCTCATCACAACGACTGCCCTCCTGAAGAGTCATCACCCATTGAATCTTTCCCTTCCACACCCCTGCTCTTTAGCTACCTTCAGATGGTGCTCTATGTTGGAGTCTCTTTCCTCACTGACCTCTCTTTCTCCCCCCACTATGTTCGTCTTTTCTTTCTGAAATTCCATAGATGGCAAATGATAGGATATTGGTCATTTCTTACTGATATGGCTTAGCTAAATCCACTCTAGATCCATCCACATCCTCACAAATGGTAAGATTACATTCTTTCTGAACCTGGCTCCTATTCCAGTGAGAATATGTGGGAGATAATATGTCCACATTTATATATATATATATATATATATATATATATATATATATATATCACTCATCAGCGAATAGACTTCCTTACTCCCTCTAATGTTTCGCTATGGTTGATAGTGCTGGTGTCCATATCATGGTGCTTATACCCCATTGGTTGTGCATTTTTGTGCCCTTGAGGGAAATTCTTAGGAGGGAAACTGCTGTTTCCTAGGGTTGTTCTGTTTTTAGCATTCAGAGTTACCACCGTGCTCTTTTCCAGAGGGGCTGCAAGAACCCGCATGCCCACCGACAGTGCAGGAGCTTTCCTCTTGATGCAGAAACTTCCCTGACAGCAATTTTCTAAGAAAGAAACAGCAAACCTGGGGTTAACGTGACTCAGACAGCGTCCAGCAAGCAGCTCCAGAAAATCACCCCAGGGTTCCTGAAGCCATGCCCTGGGAAGCTATCAGAATGCCTCTATCCAGGGGAATTCCCAAAGATTCTCCTTCTGACTTCACCATCCGTGTTACGACAGAGAAAGAATGCCATGGTCAACTCTCTAGAGGGTCCACTGAGTGAAAGTAGAAAGTCAAGCTTTCCTTTTCAAGCCTCCAAGGCTCCTTGGGATCCTTTTGAATATTCCCTCTGCCCTTATAGGAACTTTTTGGATAAAAAAGACAAATTCATTAGGATCCATCCCGTTGGACAAAGGAGAAGCCATGCTCCAAGACTCTGTCTGACCACAAACAGCCACCTCCATCTAGATGCCAGCCATTCCACCACAGCCTAGGACCCACAGAATCAACCTTGTTTGAAAAAAGAATGCATTCTATGTCCCAAACGCACACCAAGTCCATCTCATCTTCCTTTTTGAATCCAAGGGATTACCTAGGAAAGAGATGTTCCAAATATGTCTGGGAGCCAGAAAGAAGCAGAGAAAATGAGAATACCTTCCAGGTATTCCTTGCAAGGAAACTCAGGAACCCTAGCACCCACCTCCAGGGCTGACAGCTACGTTCGTGGGACTGTTTGGTTCCACTGGAGGTGAGAGTAGACCCAGGATGTTTGGGCTGAAAGAGAACTTTGACCTCCCCTGTTGGCATGGATGTGTCACTGTACCCCACTGGCCTGCTGTTTTCCCTGAAGGCTGACGTCCTGGGAAAAGATGCAGGACAGGTTCAGATGCTGATTTCCAGATTTTAGGTCTCGTGGAGCCAGAGTGAAGAAGGGTTGTCAGGTGCGGATATGGAGCCACCTAAAGCCTGCACACCTAAAGCCTACACACATGCTCTGATTCCTTGGAGAAGGAGAGACACATGCTTGTTTCTTAAGTGGTCATCCACTTCCTTCTCAAGCCGTCCCATGCCCTTGTCCTTTTTGGAGACGCAAATAAACTCTTCCAAACAGGCACTCCACCCCTCGGTTCCAAAGGCACCATGGGTTGAATTGGGTTCCTCCATCTCCAGTCCCCCACTGGGAGGGCCTTCCTGAACCATCCTGAGAGCACATTGCCATCAACGTGGGGCAACGGGTCACAGTGCTGACTGAGTGGGGGCCTGACTACAGCAATTTTTACCACCATTCCTGAGTATGGGGAAACAGAGGCTTCAGCTCAACACTCTGTCCAGGAACAATAAGCAGCCATACCTCACGTTTCCTTCAGCCCCTCTCCACTGCTCTCAGAACCAGCAGGCTGTACAGTCAGCTCTTCTGATGTGTTGGCCACGAAGCTCGCCGCTGCCCCCGCTGGGGGCAAGCAGCATTGCAGCCTCATGAGCTCTGGGAACCAGAACTCACCACGCCGTCCAGTGGCATGAATCGGTACTGCCGAGCATACCACAGACCCCTAAGGCAGCTCTGAAAAGCCTCAGTAGGTCTAAAGCCACATGGACCCTGTTCCTGCAGATTGGGACTTCTAGGCCAACCCGACGAATCCATAGGCCACCAAAGTGGAATCGGCGAAGCAGATGCCTCCATCTCCTAGAGCTGTGGTGATCCTCTCCTTGGCCCTGTCCCATGGATCCAGTCCAGCCTAGAGCTATCTATCCCTTTAATGTCTTTCTGATCAAGATTCCACCGGTATCTTTCAAAAAGCTGGAGCAAACACAAGCCAAAAATTGTTGTGGAATCAAAAGAGAGCCTGTATTGCTAAGGAAAGGCTGAAAAGGAAAACATAACTGGGAGTATCACGTTTCCTGGTTTCAGGGGTTACTAAAAAGCTGTGATCACCAAGACAGCATAGGACTGGCCTAAAAACAGACCCATAGGCCAGTGGAACAGAGTAGAGGGCTCAGATATGCACCAACAAATCTACAGTCAAATAATTTTCAAACGAAGCAGGAAAAAATATACAGAGGAAAACAGACAGTTTCTTCAACTAATGGTGCTGCGAAAATGGGGACAGCTATGTGTCCCCATATGTGTCGAGAATGAAATTCGACCATTCTATGACACCATATACAAAGAGAAACTCATAATGGATAAAAGACCTCAACATGAGGCAGGAATCCATCACAATCTTGGAGAACATACTCAGTAACCACTTCAACATTGCCCACAACAACTACTTTCGAGATCTGTCTCCAAAGGCAAAGGAAACAAAAGCGAAGATGAACTTTTGGGACATTCTCAAGATCCAAAGATTCTGAATAGCAAAGGAAATTGTCAACAAAACAAAGGGGCAACCCACGGAATTCGAGTAGATATTTGCAAATGACAGGACAGACAAAAGGCTGCTATCCAGTATCTAGAAAGAACACCTCAAACTCAACACACACAGAACAGATAATCATATCAAAAAATGGGCAGAAGATATGAAAAGACATTTCTCCATCAAAGACATACAAATGGCTATCAGACATATGAAAAAATGCTCACCATTACCAGCCATTAGGCAGATGCAAACTAAAACGGCCTTGAGATATCTCCTGACCCAATTAAAATGCCAAAATCTGCAAGACAGGAAACACCATGTGTTGGAGAGGATGTGGAGAAAGGGGAATCCTCTTGCACTGTTGGTAGGAATGCAAGTTGGTGCAGCCTCTTTAGAGAACAGTGTGGATATTCCTCAAGAAATTAAAAATAGAAATTCTTTGTAACCATGTAATTACACTCCTAAATACTTATGACAGAGATTCAGTTGGAGTGAATAGAAGGGCCATCTGCAACCTATTGTTTAGAGTAGCAATGGCCACGGTTGCCAAACTCTGGAAAGAACCAAGATGCCCTTCAAGGGAAGATTGGATAAGGAAGGTCCATATACACTATAGAGTATTATGCCTCTATTAAGAAAGGAAGAATACCCAAAGTTGGTAGCAACATAGACAGGACTGGAAGAGATTCTGCTGAATGAAATAAATCAAGCAGAGAGAGTCAATTATCATATGGTTTCACTTCTGTGTGGAGTATAACAAATAGCATGGAGGACAAGGGGAGATAGAGTGGATAAGGGAGTGGAGAGTAATTGGAAAGGGAGGGAAACTTAGAGAGACTATGGACTCTGAAAAAGAACTAAGAGGGCATTAAATGAGCGGGGGTGGAATGTTGGGAAAAGACATGGTGGGTAATAGATTGGGCATGGATTGCATGGAGGACTGGGTGTGGTGCTAAAACAATGATTATGGTTACACTGAAAAGAAAGTGTAAAATAAATAAAAAAAATTATATGCCAATAAGCGAAGCAATCTAGGTGAAATGTATGGATTCTAGAAAACTGTACAATCTCAAAATTGAACCAGGAAGAAATGTACAACCTGAATAGACAGTTATCCAGTAAATGTATTAAAGCAGTGATCAAAAACCTCCCAAAAGACAAGACCCTGTGACCTGAAGGATGCCCGATCAAGTTCCACCAAACTTTAAGAAAAAATATTTAAGAAAAAAACTAACACCTCTTCTCCTGAAGCTCTTTCCAAAATTTAAAACAGAAGGTATACTTCCAGACCCTTTCTATGAAGCCAGCGTTACCCTGATCCACAAAGCAGACAAAGACCTCACCGAAAAGGAGAATTTCAAACCAATATGACTGATGAATATGGATGCTAAGATTCTCAACAAGATTCTAGCTCATAGGAATTTAGAATACATTAAAATGTTTATCTACCATGACTGAGTAGGATCTATTACAGGGCTGCAAGATTGGTTCGACATTCACAAATCAATCAATGTCATAGAACAATTTAAAAAGTGAAGATTAGAGAACCACATGGTCCTCTCAATTGGTGAAGAAAAAGCACTTTCAATATCCACCATCTGCTCCTGACTAAAACGCTGCAAAGTATAGGAATAGAGGGAATATTCATCAACTTCATAAAATGTTTCTATGAAAAAACAACAGTGAATACCATACTTAAAGGGTAAAAGCTGACAGCCCAAGCTTTGAAATCAGGAACATGATAAGGATGCCCACTCTCACCACTCTTGTTCAACATAGGATGTGACATCCTAGCAACAGCAATCAGACAACAAAGAGAAATAAAAGAGAAATAAAAGATATCCAAGTTCACAACCAAGAAGTCAAACTCTCTCTCTTCAAACATGACATACTTGATATGGAAATCCCAAAATTCTCTGCCCCGAAACTGTCAGAACTCATACCGCAATTCCATAATGTGGCAGGATATAAAATTATCGTACCGAAATCAGTGGCTACCTCCTACATTATCAATGAAAATAGAGAAAGGGAAATTAGAGCATCAATTCCATTTACTACAGCACCCAAACCATAAGAAACCTGGGAATAGACCAAACCAAAGAGGTAAAGGATTTGTACTCGACGAACTAGAGAACACTCATGAAAGAAATGGAAGAAAACTGAAGAGATGGAAAATCATTGCATTCTCATGGATCAGAAGAATAAATATTGATAAAATGTCTACACTACCTAGAGAAATCGATCCATTTAATGCAATTCCAATCAAAATTCCACTGGTATCTTCCAAAAAATTGGAACAAACACACGCCTCAAAATTGTGTGGAATCACATGTGACACCGTATTGCTAAGAATTGCTGAAAAGAGAAACAAAACTGGGAGCTACACGTTGCCTGATTTCAAGGGTTACTATGAAGCCGTGATCACGAAGACAGCATGGGACTGGCATAAAAACAAACCCATAGACTAGTGGAACACAGTAGAGAGTTCAGATACGGACCATCAACACTATGGCCAAATAATCTTCAAGAAAGTAGGAAAAATGTATACAATGGAAAAAAGACAGGCTCCTCAATAACTGGTGCAGGGAAAACTGGGCAGCTCTATGTAGAAGAATGAAACTCGACCATCCTTTTACACCATGCACAAAATTAAACTCATAATGGATAAAAGACCTCAACGTGAGAAAGGAATCCATTAGAATCTATAGGAGTACATAAGCAGTAATATCTTTGATACCAGCCAAAGCGACTTCTTTCAAGATATGCCTCCAAACCAAAGGAAACAAAAGCCAAAATAAACTTCTTGGACTTCATCAAAACCAAAAGCTTCTGCACTGCATATGAAACAGTCAAGAAAGCAAAGAGGTAACAAACGGAATGTGATACGATATTTAAAAATGACCATAAAGAAAAAAGGTTCATATCCAGTATCTATGAATAACTCCTCAACCTCAACACACACAAAACAGATAATTATATCAAAAAATAGGCAGGAGATATGAACTGACACTTCTCCAATGAAGACATACAAATAGATATCAGACACTGCAATCAATGTTCAAACCAAAGGAAACAAAAGCCAAAATAAACTTCGGGAACTCATGAAAATCAAAACCCTCAGCACTGCATAGGAAACAGTAAAGAAAGAAAAGGGTCAACCTATGGAATGCGATAAGATATTAACAAATGACAGGACATACAGAAGGTTGATATCCAGGATCTATAAAGAACTCCTCAAACTCAACACACACAAAACAGATAATTATATCAAAAAATAGGCAGAAGATATGAACAGACACTTCTACAAGAAGACACACAAATGGCTATTAGACACCTGAAAATAATGTTCATCATTACTAAGCCTCAGGGAGATACAGTTGAAGACCATATTAAGATGTCACTTTACACCAGTTAGAATGGCCTAAATTAACAAGACGGGAAACAGCATGTGTTGGAGAGGATGTGGAGAAAGGGGAATCCTCTTACACTGTGGATGGGAATGCAAGTTGGTGCAGCCTCTTTAGAGAACAGTGTGGATATTCCTCAATAAATTAAAAATAGAACTTCCCTATAACCCTGCAATTGCACTCCTAGGTATTTACCCCATGATACAGATGGCATGAAAAGAAGAGCCGTCTGTAACCCAAATTTTTTGCAGCAATGTCCACGGTTGCCAAACTGTGGGAAGAACCAAGATGCCCTTCAATGGAAGATGGACAAGGAAGATGTGGTCCATATACACTATGGAGTATTATGCGTCTATTCAAAAAGGATGAATACCCAACATTGGTAGCAACATGGACGGGACTGGAAGAGATTCTGCTGAGTGAAATAAATCAAGCGGAGACTCAATTATCATATGGTTTTACTTCTGGGTGGAGTATAACAAATAGCGTGGAGGACAAGGGGAGATGGAGAGGAGAAGGGAGTGGAGGGAAATTGGAAGGGGAGGGGAACCATGAGAGACTATGGACTCTGAAAAAGAATCTGAGGGCACTTTTTATTTCTCTTTGTTGTCTGATTCCTGTTGCTAGGACTTCAAATACTATGTTGAACAAGAGGGGTGAAAGTGGGCATCCTTGTCTTGTTCCTGATCTCAACGGGAATGCTGTAAGCTTTTTACCATTGAGGATGATATTTGCTGTGGGTCTTGCATAGATAGATTTGATGAAGTTCAGGAATGTTCCCTCTATCCCTATCCTTTGAAGCATTTTAATGAGGAACGGATGCTGGAATTTGTCAAATGCTATTTTTGCATCAATTGAGAGGACGATGTGGTTCTTCTCTCTAGTCATATTAATTTGTTCTATCACATTGATTGATTTGCAAATGTTTAACCATCCTTGTAGGTCAGGGATGAATCCCACCAGGTCATAGTGGTTCATCTTTTTAATGTGCTGTTGAATCCCATTTGCTAGGAGCTTGTTGAGAACCTTAGCATCCATATTCATCAGTGATATTGGTCTGAAATTCTCCTTTTTGGTGGTGTCTTTGCCTGAAAAACAATCTGAGGGGGTTGAAGTGGCATGGAGATGGGAGGTTGGGATACCAGTTGGTGGGTATTATAGCGGGCACAGATTGCATGGAGAACAGTGTGTGGTGAAAAAAATAATGAATACTGTTAAGCAGAAGACAAATAAATTTAATTTTAAAAATCTGTACAACAGAAAAAAATTATCTGAGGAAATGATAAGTGGTGGGAAGTTGGGGAAACACATGGTGGGTAATAGAGAAGGCACAGATTGCATGGAGCACTGGATGTGGTGATAAAACAATGAATATGGTTACACTGAAAAGTAATGGAAAAAAAAAAAAACAAAACTATATACCAATAAGCTAAGCAAACTAGATGAAATGGATGCATTCCTAGAAAACTGTAAAATCCCAAAATTGATCCAGGAAGAAATGTACAACCAGAATAGACCGTTATCCAGTAACGAGATGAAAGCAAAGATCAAAAACCTCCCAAAGACATGACCCCATGACCTGAGGGATGCCCTAGCGAATTCTACAAAACTTAAGAAAAGAAGTAACACCGCTTTTCCTGAAGCCCTTTCCAAAATTTGAAGCAGAAAGAAAACTTCCAGACACTGTTTTTGACGCCAGCATTACCCTGATCCACAAACTAGGCAAAGACCTCACCAAAAAGGAGAATTTCAAACCATTATCAATGATCAATATGCATACTAAGATTCTCAACAAGATTCTAGCTCCTAGGAACCTACAGTACATTAAACAGTCATTCCACCAAGACCGAGTGGGATCTGTCCCTGGGTTCCAAGGTTGGTTTGACATTCGCAAATCAATCAATGTCATAGAACCAATTAAGAACTGAAGAGAGAATAACTATATGGTCCTCTCAAGTGGGGAAGAAAAAGCATTGGACAAAATTCAGCATCCGTCCCTGACAAAAATACTACAAAGTATAGGGATAGATAGAATATACGTCAACCTCATAAAATGTTTCTATGAAAAACCCACAGTGAATACCATCCTCAAAGGGTAAAAGCTGACAGCCATTGCTTTCAAATCAGGAACATGACAAGGATGCCCACTCTCACGAATCTTGTTCAACATAGCATGTGAGGTCCTAGCAACAGCAATCAGACAACAAAGAGGAACAAAAGGTATCCAAATTGACAACCAAGAAGTCAAACTATCTCTCCTCACAGATGACGTACTTGATATGGAAAACCCAAAAGACTCCGCTCCAAACTACCAGAACTCATACAGAGATTCAATAATGTGTCAGGATACAAAAACATGGTGCAGAAATCAGTGGCTTTCTTCTACATTATCAATGAAAATAAAGAAAGGGACATTAGAGAATCAATTCCATTTACTACAGCATCCAAACCATAAGATACCTGGGAATAAACCAAACCAAAGTGGTAAAAGATTTGTACTCTAGGAACTAGTGAACACTCATGAGAGAAATGGAAGAAAACCAAAAAGCCGGAAAACCATTGCATTCTCATGGAACAGCAGAATAAAAATTGTTAAAAAGTCTATAATGCCTAGAGAAATCGTTCCATTTAATGTGATTCCCATCAAAATTCCACCGGTATCTTTCAAAGAGCTGGAAGAAATACATGCCTAAAATTTGAGTGGAATCAGAAGCAACACCGTACTGCTAAGAATTGCTGAAAAGAAAAAGAAAAAAAAAAAAAAACTAGGAGCACACGTTGCCTGAATTCAAGGGTTACTATGAAGCTGTGATCAGCAATACAGCATGGGACGGGCATAAAAACAGACCCATAGACCAGTGGAAAACAGTAGAGGGCTCAGATATGGACCATCAACTCTATGGCCAATAATCTTCAAGAAAGCAGGAAAAAATATACAGTGGTAAAAAGGCACTATATTCAATAACTGGGTAAACAGTGCAGGGTAAACTGGGCAGCTCTATGTAGAAGAATGAAACTCGACCATCCTCTTACACCATACACAAAGATAAAATCATAATGGATAAAAGACCACAACATGATACAGGAATCGATTAGAATCCTAGAGGAGAACATAGGCAGTAATCTCTTCTATATCAGCCACAGCGACCTCTCTCAAGATATGCCTCCAAACCAAAGGAAACTAAAGCCAAAATAAACTTCGGGAACTCATCAAAATCAAAACCTTCTGTACTGCATAGGAAATAGTAAAGAAAGAAAAGGGTCAACACTCGGCATGCGGTAAGATAATAGCAAGTGGCAGGAGAGTCAGAAGGTTGGTTTCCAGGAATTATGAAGAACTCCTCAAGCTCAACACACACAAAACAGATAATTATATCAAAAAATAGGCAGAAGATATTAACAGACACTTCTCCAACGAAGACATACAAATGGCTCTCAGACACCTTAAAAAAAATTATCATCATCTCTAAGCATCAGGGAGATTCAAATGAAGACCATATTAAGATGTCACTTTACACCAGTTAGAATGGCCTAAATTAGCACGATGGGAGACAGAATGTGTTGGAGAGGTAGTGGAGAAAGGGGAATCCTCTAACACTTTGGGTGGGAATTCAAGTTGGTGCAGTCTCTTTACAGAACAGTGTGGAGATTCCTCAAGAAATTAAAAATAGAACTTCCCTATAACCCTGCAATTACACTCCTAAGTATTTAACCCAAGATACAGATGGCGTGAAAAGAAGGGCTGTCTGTAACCCAAAATTAGCAGCAAGGGCCACGGTTGCCAAACTGGAAAGAACCAAAATGCCCTTCAATGGAAGAATGGACAAGGAAGATGTGGTCCATATACACTATGGAGTGTTTTGCCTTCATTCAGAATGGTTGAATACCCAACATTGATAGCAACATGGATGGGACTGGAAGAGATTCTGCTGAGTGAATGAAATCAAGCAGAGAGAGTCAATTATCATATGGTTTCACTTCTGTGTGGTGTATAACAAATAGCATGGTGGAAAAGGGGAGATGGAGTGGAGAAGAGATTGGAGGGAAATTGGAAGGGGGGGGCGAACCATGAGAGATGATGGACTCTGAAAATGAATCAGATGACTTTAAGGGGCGGGTGTTTGGGGGTTGTGGAAACCAATACTTGGGTATTAGAGAGGGCACGGATTGCATGGAGCACTGCTGTGCTTCTAAAACAATGAACAGAGTAACTCTGAAAAGAAATTAAAAAAAAAAATTAACAGTTGTATGCCAATAATCTAAGCCACCTATGTAAAATGGTTGCATTCCCAGAAAACTATACAATCCCAACATTGAACCAGGAAGAAATTCACAACCTGCATAGACTGTTATCCAGAAACGGGATTGAAGCAGTGATGAAAAACCTCCCAAAATCAGGAGCCCAGGACATGACGGATTTGCGTCTTCTCGCCGCGTTTTCTGGGCGGGATAGCTTTGGGAAGAATGCTTGTGAGAATTTCCAGAAATCGCCCAGAGAACTCGCTATGGGTGCTGCACATGTGCTGGACCGCTTCCCCGGTCCTGGCCTGGCATCGCGAGTGAACACCGCCAAAAAGCCCTCCGCGAGGCAGGTTGTGACGAGGCGGACGCCTGCTGATAATTGGCCTGCAGGGGTCCCCTCCCTGGCGCCATTGCATCAGGCCGGGCCCGCCACGAGGTCCGGGCTCGAACCCTCGCCTGCTTCCCCAGTCGTCCGATCAAGGACCTCTCCCTCCGGGCCTCCATCTGGGGAACATTGAGACCAGCGGCGACTCCTCCCCCTCCCCCTCCCACCCGGCACCAATGGTGTCTTTCTGCACTTTGGACAATCCTCGGAGCGAGAGAAATCTGCATGCCCCTAGTGAGGTCAGCCCCATCCTTGGGCGCCCCATCCGCCCGAAAAGTTGGAGGCGCATGCCTGGCCGCTATCCGTCCCTCAACTCTGCTCCAGGAATGCTCCCTGCGCTGGGGCGCCCGGGTCGTTTCCGCGCGGTTTCCGGGCGGCCGCTCCTTGCTCCGGGTGAGAAACGGCCCTGGGCAACGGAGAGCAGGGCGGTCTGCAGGGCTGCCCAAGGTCGGCCAATTCTCATGAGCATTCTGCCCAAAGCGATCCATGTTTGGGCAGAACGCTCGTGAGAATTGGCTGGAAAACACCTGGCAAAATCGCTTTGGGCACCGTAGGTCTGCACAGCCACCCCCCGGGTCCTGGCCCAGCATCGAGATCACTCATGCCCGAACCCCACCAGGAAGCCCTTGCCAGGCAGGCTACGGCGAGGCCGATCGATGCCTGCTGATCCATGGCCAGTGGGGATCCCTTTGCTGGCGCTGTCCCATGGGACCAGGCCAGCCCCGAAGTCCGGGCTTGAACCCTCGCCTGCTTCTGGAGGAGCCTTCCGCTTCAGGGTTTCTGTCCCTCAGGGCCTCCATTTGGGGAAACCTGAGTCCCACGCCACGCATCTCCATCCCACCCCAGCGCCAACGATGCCTTTGGACGCTTCGGACAAGCCTCGGAATGAGAGAAACCTTCGTGCCCCCACTGAGGTCAGCCCCATCCTTGGGCGCCCCATCCACCGAAAAGTCGGAGGCTCACGCCCCGCCGCCACCCGTCCTACAACTCTGCTCTGGGAACCCTCCCCTGCGCCGGAGACCCCGAGTGGGCCGTGTCCTCTCGGCGCGTTTTCAGGCGGCCACCCCATGTCCCGGGAGAGAAAGGGTCCTTGGCCACAGGGAGCAGGGAGGTCCGCAGGGCTGCCCAACGCCAGCCAATTCTCACGAGCATTCTGCCCACACCGATCCCAGTTTAGGCAGAACGCTCGTGAGAATTGGCTGGAAATCGCCTGGCGAACTCGCTTCAGGTGCCGCAAATCTGCCGAGGAACCATCCCCAGTCCTGGCCCGGAATCGCGAAGGCTCTTGCCTGAACCCCTCCAGGAAGTTCTCCGTGAGGCAGGCTGCAGCGAGGCCGACGCCTTCTGCTCCTCGGCCTGCGGGATCCCCTCCCTGGCCCTGACCCATGATGCCGGGCCCGACCCGAGGCCTGGTGTCGAAACCTCGACTATTCAACAGCCTTCCGCTTTCAGGGTCCTGTCCTCTAGGCCTCTATCTTGGAAACCGTGAATCCTGCAATCACGCCTCCCTCTCCCACCCCGGCGCCAACGGTGCCTTTTTGCTCTTCGGAGAAGCCTCAGAGTGAGAGAAACCTGTGTTCCCCCACTGAGGTCTGCCCCATCCTTGGGCACCCCTATCTCCTGAATAGAGAGAGTCGCACTGCCGGCTGCCACCCGTCTGTCAACTCCTCTCCAGCAACGTTCCCCTGCCCCTGCCTATTGGCCCTTTTTCCTTTTGGATTCCACCTGCCACAATTTTTAAGCGAGCTTGGCCACTGGGGACACAGCGGTCCTCAGGGCCGCTCAATTACGCCCAATTTCCACCAGCGTCCTCTCCGTGTGGATCCCTGGTTGGAGTAGAACCAGCCTGTTATCTCTTGTAAACCATCTCTACCCTTGTTGCTTTCCCTGCCCACAAACCCAAATTCTGCCGCACTGCAAATCCCACACTGCAGGATCCATATCCTGAAGTAAACGTCGAAGGGAGCCCTCTCGGCACTGGCAGATCGGTGAAGCCATTCCCCATGTCCATTACCCGAAACCTAAGTCGTGTTTTCAAACTTCCTTTGACAGGGGCCTGTCTCGCAAACTCTCTGGCTTGGGAAACCTGAAGTCACACCGTAGGAGGCCGCCAGCCACCTAGCAGGCCACCATTCTGTTTGGAGCTGCACGGGGTCATCAGAGCCAGTGAAAAATGCCGTGTTTCCATGAGTCCTCACCCACGTTCTGCTGACTCATGGAGCATGATGTGCCACCTGACCACCATCCTTATTTCAGCTCCTCAAAGATCCAACCTCCAGATCAGCAGTTCTGATATGCAACACCCCTAACACAGCTCTCTTCAGAGATCGCTGTCAACTCTAGGCAGACCTGGAACTCCCCTGCCTGCCAAAAACTCTGGGTTCCCCCTCCTCCTTCTTCTTTTTTTTTTTCCCCTCCTTCTTCTTGATGGACATGGGTCCAAGGCTTCCTTGACAAAGGGAGAAGCAACCTCTTGACTGCTTCACATTGTCTTTCCTCTTCTTTTTTATTTCTCTCCACTTACCTTTGTACCTGGGCAAACTGCAAGGAACATATCCATGGAACATGGACATGCTCTGACATCTGAAACTTCCTGGCAGCTTTCTGAGGGTGCCTTAATGCAAACAAAATCGAGTGGATCGGAACACAGTATGTTTGCTAATGATCATCAAGACAACAAGAGAGCGAAAATCACTCCATTTTTACCTCCATCTTCATGAAGTAGAACACGATCTTCTTCTTTCCTTCCTTCACTTCCATTCCAATTCCTTTCCATGCAGTGTTCGTTCCGACAGTTCAGGGATAGGAGTTCAGGATTTCTCGCCTGCTCAGAACACCCAGAGCTCATCCCAACGACTGCCCTCCCAAAGAGCCATCACCCATTAAATCCTTCCCCTCCACACCCCTGCTCTCTAGCTACCTTCAGTTGGTGCTCTATGTTGGAGTCTCTTTCCTCACTGACCTCTCATTCTCCCCCCACTATGTTCACCTTTTCTTTCTGAAATTGCATAGATGGCAAATGATAGGCTATTGGTCATTTCTTACTGATATGGCTTCGCTAAATCCATTTTAGATCCATCCACATCCTCGCAAAATGTAAGATTACATTCTTTCTGAATCTAGCTACTATTCCAGTGAGAATATGTGGGAGATTAGATATCTGCATTCATATATATATATATATATACATATATATATATACATTGCTCATCAGCGAATGGACATTGGGATGCCCTCCATCGTTGGCTATGGTTGATAATGCTGGTGTCCATATCACGGTGTTTGTACCCCATTGGTTGTGCATTTTTGTGCCCTTGAGGCAAATTCTTAGGAGGGAAACTGCTGTTTCCTAAGGTTGTTCTGTTTTTAGCATTCAGAGTTACCACCGTGCTCTTTTCCAGAGGGGCTGCAAGAACCCGCATGCCCACTGACAGTGCAGGAGCTTTCCTCCTGATGGAGAACCTTCCCTGCCAGCAATTTTCTAAGGAGGAAACAGAAAACCTGGGGGAAAACTTGACTCAGACAGCGTCCGGCAAGCAGCCCCAGAAAATCACCCCAGGGTTCCTTACGCCATGTCCTGGGAAGCCACCAGAATGCTTCTATCCAGGAGAATTCCCAAAGACTCTCCTTCTGACTTCAACACCCATGTTACTACAGAGAAAGGATGCCATGGCCAACTCTCTAGAGGGTCCACTGAGTGAAAGTAGAAAGTCAAGCTTCCCTTTTCAGGCCTCCAAGGCTCCTTGGAATCCTTTTGAATGTTCCCTCTGCCCTCATAGGAGCTCATTGGATAAAAAAGACAAATCCAGTAGGATCCATCCCCTTGGACAAAGGCGAGTACATCCTCCAAGCCTCTATCTGACCACAAACAGCCACCTCCCTCTAGATGCCGGCCATTCCACCATAGCCTAGGACCCAGGGAATCAACCTTGTTTGAAAAGGGAACGCATTCTATGTCCCAAACACACACCAAGTCCATCTCATCTTCCTTTTTGAATCCAAGGGATTGCCTAGGAAAGAGATGTCCCAAATATGTCTGGGAGCCAGAAAGAAGCAGAGAAAACGAGATCCCCTGCCAGGTGTTCCCTGAAAGGAAACTCAGTAACCCTAGCACCCACCTCAATGGCTGACAGCTACGTTTGTGGGACTTTTTGGCTCCACTGGAGGTGAGAGTAGACCCAGGATGTTTGGGGTGAAAGATAACTTTCACCTCCCATGTTGGCATGGATGTCACTGTACCCCACTGGCCTGCTTCCTCCTCTCTCTCTGCCTACCTCTCTGTCAAATAAATAAATAAAATATTAAAAATAAACAGACATATAGGCCAGTGGAACAGAGTAGAGGGGTCCGATATGGACCAAAAAATCTACAGTCAAATAGTTTTCCAACAAAGCAGGAAAAAAATATACAGAGGAAAACAGACAGTCTCTTCAATAAATGGTGCTGTGAAAATTGGGACAGCTATGTGTAGATGAATGAAACTCGAACATTCTCTGACACCATACACAAAGAGAAACTCATAATGGATTAAAGACCTCAACATGAGGCAGGATATACATCAGAATCTTGGAGAACATACTCAGTAACCTCATCAACATTGCCCACATCATCTGCTTTCGAGATATGTCTCCGAAGGCAAAGGAAACAAAAGCGATGATTGACTTCCTCAAGACCCAAAGCATCTGAACAGCAAAGGTCAACAAAGCAAAGGAGCAACCCACGGAATTAGCGTAGATATTTGCAAATGACAGGACAGACAAAAGGCTGATATCCAGGATCTAGAAAGAACACCTCAAACTCATCACACACAAAACAGATAATCATATTAAAAAATGGGTAGAAGATATGAAAAGACACTTCACCAACCAAGATATACAAATGGCTATCAGACACATGAACAAAGCTCACCATCACTAACCATTAGGAAGATGCAAACTAAAACGACATTGAGATAGCACCTGACACCATTTAAAACAGCCAAAATCCACAAGCCAGGAAATAACATGTGTTGGAGAGCAAGTGGAGAAAGGGAATCCTCATACACTGTTGGTGAGAATGCAACTTGGTGCAGCCTCTTTGGAGAACAGTGTGGAGATTCCTCAAGAAATTAAAAACAGAACTTCCCTATAACTCTGCTATTACACTCCTAGATATTACCCCAAATATTCAGATGGAGTAAAAAGAAAGGCCATCTGTAGCTGAATGTTTAGAGCAGCAATGACCATGTTTGCCAAACTGTGGAAAGAACCAAGATGCCCTTACGGAAGAATGGAAAAGGAAGATGTGGTCCATATACGCTATGGAGTATTATGCCTCCATTCAGAAAGGATAAATACCGAAGTTAAGTAGCAACATGGACGGGAC
Source organism: Mustela lutreola (assembly GCF_030435805.1). Classification (NCBI taxonomy): domain Eukaryota; kingdom Metazoa; phylum Chordata; class Mammalia; order Carnivora; family Mustelidae; genus Mustela; species Mustela lutreola. The sequence goes on along the minus strand of NC_081294.1, from coordinate 162,606,520 downwards.
TGAAAGAGATTCTGCTGAGTGAAATAAATCAAGCAGTGAACGGCAATTATCATATGGTTTCATTTATGTGTGGAGTGTAACAAATAGGATCGAGGACAAGGGACGATGGAGATGAGAAGGAGTGGAGGGAAATTGGAATCTGAGAAAAAACCATGAGAGACAATTGTCTCTGAAAAAGAACCAGAGGGCTTTGAAAGAGCGGAGAAGGAAGGTTGGGGAAAAATGTGGTGGATAATAGAGAGGGCATGGATTGCATGGAGGACTGGGTGTGGTGCTAAAACAATGAATATGGTTACACTGAAAAGAAAATGGAAACAAATAAAACAATATATGCCAATAAGCTAAGCAACCTAGGTAAAATGGATGCATTCCTAGAAAACTGTACAATCCCAAAATTGAACGAGGAAGAAATGAACAACTTCGAGGTACCATTATCCATAAATGAGATAAATGCAGTGATCAAAAACTTTCCAAAAGACAAGACCCCGTGACCTGAATGATGCCCTAGCGAATTCTACCAATCTTTAAGAAAAGAAGTAATACCTCTTCTCCTGAAGCTCACTCCAAAATTTGTAGCAGAAGGAAAACTTCCAGATACTTTGTATGAAGCCAGTATTACCCTGATCCACTAACCAGGCAAAGACCTCACCAAAAAGGAGAATATCAAACCAATATCACTGATGAATATGGAAGATAAGATTCTCAACAAGACTCTAGCTCATAGGAACCTACAGTACATTAAACAGTCATTCCACCAAGACTGAGTAAGATCTATCCCTGGGTTGCAAGGTTGGTTCGACATTCACAAATCAATGTTATAGAACCAATTAAGAAGTGAAGAGAGAACCGCATGGTCCCCTCAATTGGTGAAGAAACAGTATTTGACAAAATCCAGCATCCGTTCCTGACTAAAATGCTGCAAAGTATAGGGATAGAGGGAATATTCATCAACTTCATAAAATGTTTCTATGAAAAACCCACAGTGAATACCATCCTCAAAGAGTAAATGATGACAGCATTCACTTTGAAATCAGGAATGTGACAAAGATACCCACTCTCACACACTCTTGTTCAACATAGGATGTGAAGTCCTAGCAACAGCAATCAGACAACAAAAAGAAATAAAATGTATCCAATTGGCAAAGAAGGAGTCAAACTCTCTCTCCACAAACATGACACAATTGTTATGTAAAACCCAAAAGTATCCGCCCCCAAACTACCAGAACATACACAGCAGTTCAATAATGTGGCAGGATACAAACTCATGGTGCAAAAATCAGTGGCTTTCTTCTACATTATCAATGAAAATACAGAAAGGGAAATGGGAGATTCAATTCCATTTATTACAGCACCCAAAGCATAAGATACCTGGGAATAAACCCAACCAAATAGGTAAAAGATTTGTTCTCGAGGAACTAGAGAACACTCATGAAAGGAATGCAAGAAAACCAAAAAGATGGGAAACCATTGCATTCTCATGGATCAGAAGAAAAAACATTGTTAAAATGTCTATACTGCCTAGAGAAATGATCCATTTAATGCCATTGCAATCAAAATTCCCCCAGTATCTTTCAAAGAGCTGCAACACACACACGCCTAAAATTTGTGTGGAATCAGAAGCGACCCTGTATTGCTAAGAATTGCTGAGCAGAGAAACAAAATGGGAACAACACGTTGCCTGTTTTCAAGGGTTAATATGAAGCTGTGATCAAAAAGACAGCATGGGACGGGCATAAAAACAGACTCCTAGACCAGTGGAACACAGTAGAGAGGTCAGATATGGCCTATCAACTCGATGGCCAAATATCTTCAAGAAAACAGGAAAAATATAGTGGGAAAAAGGCAGTCTCTTAAATAAATGGTGCAGGGAAAACTGGGCAGCTTTATGTAGAAGAATGAAACTCAACCTTCCTCTTACTCCATACACAAAGATAAACACAACATGGATAAAAGACCTCAACGTGTGGCAGGAATCCATCAGAATCCTAAGGAGGACATAGGCATTAATCTCTTCGATATCAGCCACAGAGACTTCTTTCAAGATATGTCTTCAAAGACAAAGGAAAGAAAAGCCAAAATAAACATCGGGGACTTCATCAAAATCAGATATTTGCAAATGACAGTACAGACAAAAGGTTGATATCCAGGACCTATGAAGAACACCTCAATCTCAACACAAACAAAACCAGATAATCATATCAAAAAATGGGCAGAAGTTATGAACAGACACTTTTCCAATGAAAACATACAAATGGCTATCAGACACCTGAAGAAATGTTCATCATCACTAGGCATCAGGGAGTTTCAAATGAAAACCACATAAAGATGTCACCCTACACCAGTTAGAATGGCCTAAAATAGCAAGACAGGAAACAACGTGAGTTGGAGAGCATGTGGAGAAAGGGGAATCCTCTTAGACTGTGGTTTGGAATGCAATTTGGTGCAGCCTCTTTAGAGAACAGTGTGGAGATTCCTCACCAAATTTAAAATAGAACTTCTCTATAACCCTGCAATTACACTCTTACGTATTTACCCCAAAGATTGAGATGGCATGAAAAGAAGGGCCGTAGGTAACCCAAATTTATAGCAGCAATGGCCACACTTGCCAACCTGTGGAAAGAACCAAGATCCCCTTCAACGTAAGAATGGATAAGGAAGATGTGGTCCATACACACTATGGAGTATTATGCCTCCATTCAGAAATGATGAACACCCAACTTTGGTAGCAACATGGATGGGACTGGAAAAGATTCTGGTGAGTGAAATAAAGCGAGCAGAGAGAGTCAATTATCATATGGTTTCAATTCTGTGTGGAGTATAACAGATAGCATGGAGGACAAGGGGAGATGGAGAGGAGAAGGGAGTGGAGGGAAATTGGAAGGGGAGGGGATTAGTGATAGAATATGGACTTTGAAAAAGAATTTGAGGGCACCTTTATTTCTCATTGTTCTCTGATTTCTGTTGCTAGGACTTCTAATACTATGTTGAACAAGAGGGGTGAAAGTGGGTATCCTTGTCTTGTTCCTGATCTCAATAGGAATGCTGCAAGCTTTTTCCCATTGAGGATGATATTTGCTGTGGGTCTTTCATAGATAGATTTGATGAAGTTCAGGAATGTTCCCTCTATCCCTGTACTTTGAAGCTTTTTAATCAGTAATGGATGTTGGAATTTGTCAATTGCTTTTTCTGCATCAATTGAGAGGACCATGTGGTTCTTCTCTCTTCTCATATTAATTTGTTCTATCATATTGATTGATTTGTGAATATTTAACCATCCTTGTAGGTCAGGGATGAATCCCACCTGGTCATGGGAGATAATCTTTTTAATGTGCTGTTGGATCCTGTTTGCTAGGATCTTGTTGAGAATCTTAGCATCCATATTCATCAGTGATATTGGTCTGAAATTCTCCTTTTCAGTAGGGTCTATGCCTGAAAAACAATGTAAGGGATTTGAAGTGGCATGGGGGTGGGAGGTTGGGGTACCAGGTGGTGGGTATTGTATCGGGTATGGATTGCATGGATCACAGGGTGTGGTGAAAAAAATAATGAATACTGTTTTGCTGAAAATAAATAAATTTAATTTAAAAAATCTATACAACAGTAAAAAAGGATTATCTGAGCAATGATAGAGAGGGGATGGGAGGTTGTGAAAAACCTGGTGGGTAATGAGAGGGTACAAATTGCGTGGAGCACTGGGTGTGGTGCTAAAACAATAAAAATGTTTACACTGAAAAGAAATGAGGGGAAAAAACACAAGTATATGGCAATAAGCTAAGCAACTTAGGTGAAATGGATGCATTCCTAGAAAACTGTAAAATCCCAAAATTGATCCAGGAAGATATGTACAACCTGAATAGACCATTATCCTGTAACGAGATTAAAGCAGTGATCAAAAACCTCCCAAAGACAATACCCTGGGACCTGAAGTGTGCCCCAGCGAATTTTACCAAACTTTAAGAAAAGAAGTAATACCGCTTTTCCTGAAGCCCTTTCCAAAATTTGAAGCAGAAAGAAAACTTCCAGACACTTTTTTTGATGCCAGCATTACCCTGATCCACAAACCAGGCGAAGCCCTCACCAAAAGGAATATTTTAAACCAATATCACTGATGAATATGGATGCTAAGATTCTCAACAAGATTGTAGCTCCAAGGAATCTATAGTACCTAAAACGTTTATCCAACATGACCGAGTAGGATCTATCCTGGGCTTGCAAGGTTTGTTTGATATTTGCAAATCAATCAATGTCATAAAACCAATTAAGAAGTGAAGAGAGAAGAAACCCATGGTCCTCTCAATTGGTGAAGAAAAAGCATTGGACAAAATCCAGCATCTGTCCATGACTGAAAACTACAAAGTATAGGGATAGCGGGAATGTTCATCAACTTCATAAAATGTTTCTTTGAAAAACCCACAGTGAGTACCATCCTCAAAGGGTAAAAGCTGACAGCCATCACTTTTAATTCAGGAACATGACAAGGATGCCCACTCTCATGAATCTTGTTCAACATAGAATGTGAAGTCCTAGCAACAGCAATCAGACAACAAAGAGAAATAAAAGGTATCCAAATTGGCAACCAAGAAGTCAAACTATCTCTCCTCACAGATGCCGTACTTGATACAGAAAACACAAAAGACTCCGCCCCCAACTACCAGAACTCATACAGCAATTCAATAATATGGCAGGAAACAAAATCATGGTGTAGAAATCAGTGGCTTTCTTCTACATTATCAATGAAAATACAGAAAGGGAATTTAGAGAATCAATTCCATTTACTACAGCCCCGAACTATAAGATACCTGGGAATAAACCAAACCAAAGAGGTAAAGGATTTCTATTCAAGGAGTTAGAGAACACTCATGAGAGAAATGGAAGAAAACTGAAATGACGGAAAACCATGACATTTCCATAGATCAGAAGAATAAACATTGTAAAAATGTCTATACTGTTTATAGCAATCGATTCATTTAATGCCATTCCAATCAAAATTCCACTGGTATATTTCAAAGAGCTGGAACAAAAACACGCCTAAAATGTGTGTGGAATCAGAAGCGACCCCATCTTGCTAAGAATTGCTGAAAAGAAAAAAAAAAATAGGAGCACCACATTCCCTGATTTCAAAGGTTACTATGAAGCTGTGATCACCAATACAGCATGGGATTGGCATAAAAACAGACCCATAGACCAGTGGAACACAGTAGAGAGCTTAGATATGGACCATCAACTCTATGGCCAAATAATTTTCAAGAAATCAGGAGAAAATATACAGTGGAAAAAAGACAGTCTCTTCAATAACTGGTGCAGGGAAAACTGGGAAGCTCTATGTTGAAGAAGGAATCTCAACTATCCTCTTACACCATACACAATTATAAACTCATAATGGTTAAAAGACCTCAATGTGTGGCAGGAATGCATCAGAATCCTAGAGGAGTACATAGGCAGTAATCTCTTCGATATCAGCCACACCGACTTCTTTCAATAAATGTCTCCAAAGGCATAGGAAACAAAAGCCAAAGTAAACATCAGGCTCAACAAAATGAAAACCTTCTGCACTGCATAGGAAATAGTCAAGAAAGCAAAGAGGCAACACATGGATTGCGATAAGATAATTGATAATGACTGTACAGACAAAATGTTGATCCAGGATCTATGAAAAACAACTCAAAATCAACACACAAAAAACAGACAATCATATCAAAAAATAGGCAAAAGATATGAACAGACACTTCTACAGTGAAGACATACAAATGGCTATCAGACACCTGAAGAAATGTTCATCAACACTAGACATCAGGGAGATTCAAAGGAAAACCACATTAAGATGTCACCTTACACCAGTTGGAATGGCCTAAAATAGCAAGACAGGAAATAACGTGTGTTGGAGAGGATGTGGAGAAAGGGGAATCCTCTTAGACTGTGGTTTGGAATGCAAGTTGGTGCAGCCTCTTTAGAGAACAGTGTGGAGATTCCTCAAGAAATTAAAATAGAACTTCCCTATAACCCTGCAATTACACTCCTACGTATTTACCCCAAATTTTGAGAGGGCGTGAAAATAAGGGCCATCTGTAACCCAAATTTATAGCAGCAATTGCCACGCTTGCCAAACTGTGGAAAGAACCAAGATGCTCTTCAAAAGAAGAATGGATAAGGAAGATGTGGTCCATATACACTATGGAGTATTATGCCTCCATTCAGAAAGGATGAATACCCAATTATGGTAGCAACCTGGACGGGACTGGAAGAGATTATGCTGAGTGAAATAAATCAAGCAGAGTGAGGCAATTATCATATCGTTTCACCTTTGTGTGGAGTATAACAAATAGCATGGAGGACAAGGGGCGAAGGAGAGGAGAAGGGAGTGGAGGGAAATTGGAAGGGGAGGGGATTCATGAGAGAATATGGACTCTGAAAAAGAATCTGAGGGAACCTTTTATTTCACTTTGTTGTCTGATTCCTGATGCTAGGACTTCTAATACTATGTTGAACAAGAGGGGTTAAATTGGGCATCCTTGTCTTGTTCCTGATCTCAACGGGAATGTTGCAAGCTTTTTCCCACTGAGGATGATATTTGCTGTGGGTCTTTCATAGATAGATTTGATGAAGTTCAGGAATATTCCCTCTATCCCTATACTTTGAAGCTTTTTAATCAGTAATGGATGTTGGAATTTGTCAATTGCTTTTTCTGCATCAATTGAGAGGACCATGTTTGTACTATCACATTGATTGATTTGCAAATATTTAACCATCCTTGTAGGTCAGGGATGAATCCCACCTGGTCATGGGAGATAATCTTTTTAATGTGCTGTTGGATCCTGTTTGCTAGGATCTTGTTGAGAATCTTAGCATCCATATTGATCAGTGATATTGGACTGAAATTCTCCTTTTTGTTTGGGTCTTTGCCTGAAAAACAATCTGAGGCATTTGAAGTTGCGGGGGTGGTGGTGGGAGTTTGGGTAACAGGTGGTGGGTATTTAGAGGGAATGGATTGCATGGAGCACAGGGTTTGGTGAAAAATTAATGAGTACCATTTTGCTGAAAATAAATAAATTTAATTTAAAAAATCTATACAACATTAAAAAAAAGAATCTTAAGGCATGGAAAGAGCATGGGTGGGATGTTGGGGAAACACATGGTGGGTAATAGAGAGGGCACGGATTGCATGGATCACTGGGTGTGGTGCCAAAACAATGAATATGGTTACACTGAAAAGAATGTGGAAAAAAAAAAAAACGAGTACATGCCAATAAGCGAAGGAACCTAGGTGAAATGGATGCATTCCTAGAAATCTGTAAAATCCCAAAACTGAACCACGAAGAAATGTACAACCTGAATAGACTGTTATCATGTAACGGGATTAAAGAAGTGATCAATAACCTCCCAAAAGACAAGACCCCAGGACCTGAAGGATGCCTGAGTGAATTCCACCAACCTTTAAGAAAAGAACTTACGCCTAATCTCCTGAACATCTTTCCAAAATTTGAAGTAGAAAGAATACTTCCAAACACTTATTTGAAGTCAGGATTACCCTGATCCACACACCAGGCAAAGTCCTCACCAAAAAGGAGAATTTCAAACCAATATCATTGAAGAATATGGGTGGTAAGATTCTCAACAAGCTTTAAGCTCCTAGGAACCTACAGTACATTAAAAAGTTTATCCACCAAGACCGAGAAGGATCTATCCCTATGTTGCAAGATTGGTTCAACATTTGCAAATCAATCAGTGTCATAAAACCAATTAAGAAGTGAAGATTAGAGAACCACATGGTACACTCAATTGATCAAGAAAAAGCATTGGACATTATCCAGCATCTGTCCCTGACTAAAACTCTGCAAAGTATAGGGAAGAGGGAATATTCGTCAACTTCATAAAATGTTTCTATAAATAACCCACAGTGAATGCCATCCGCAAAGTGTAAAGCTGATAGCGATTGCTTTTAAATCAGGAACCTGACACGGATGCCCAATCTCACCAGTCTTGTTCAAAATAGCATGTGAAGTCCTAGCAACAGCAATAAGAAAACAAAGAGAAACAAAAGGTATCGAAATTGGCAACGAAGAATTCAAACTCTCTCTCCTCACAGATGACATACTTTACATGGAAAATCCAAAAAACTCCGCCCCAAAACTACCAGAACTCATACAGCAATTCAGTAATGTGGCAGGATATAAAATCCTGGTACAGAAATCAGTGGCTTTCTTCTACATTATCAATGAAAATACAGAAAGTGAAATTAGAGAATCAATTCCATTTACTACAGCACCCAAACCAAAATATACCTGGAATAAATCAAACCAAAGTGGTAAAGGATTTGTACTCGAGGAACTAGAGAACACTCATGAAAGAAATGGAAGAAAACCAAAAGATGGAAAAGTATTGCATTCTCATGGATCAGAAGAATAAATATTGTTAAAATGTCTATTATGCCTAGATCAATCGATCCATTTAATGCCATTCCAATCAAAATTACACTGGCATCTTTCAAAGAGCTGGAACAAACACACACCTAAAATTTGTGTGGAATCTGAACTGACCCCATATTGCTAAGAATTGTTGAAAAGAGAAACAAAATCAGGAGCAGCACGTTGCCTGATTTCAAAGGTTACTATGAAGTTGTGATCACCAAGACAGTTTGGAACTGCATAAAACAGATCCATAGTCCAGTGGAAAACAGTAGAGAGCTCATATATGGAACATCAACTCTATGGTCAAATAATATTCAAGAAAGTAGGAAAAAATATACAGTGGAATAAAGGGAGTCTCTTCAATACCTGGTGCAGGGAAAACTGGGCAGCTCTATATAGAAGAATGAAACTCGACCATCTTCTTACACCATACACAATGAAATTCATAATGGATAAAAGACCTCAACGTGAGAAAGGAATCCATCAGAATCCTAGAGGAGTACATAGGCAGTAATCTCTTCGATATCAGCCACAGCGACTTCTTTCAAGAAATGTCTCCAAAGGCAAAGGAAACAAAAGCCAAAGTAAACTTCGGGAACTCATCAAAATCAAAACTTTCTGCACTGCATAGGAAACAGTCAAGAAAGCAAAGAGGCAACCTACGGAATGTGATAAGATATTTGATAATGACCGTACAGACAAAAGGTTGATATCCAGGATCTATGAGGAACTCCTAAAACTCAACACACACAAAACAGATAATCATATCAAAAAATAGGCAGAAGATATGAACAGACACTTCTACAATGAAGACATACAAATGGCTATCAGACACCTGAAGAAATGTTGATCATCACTAGGCATCCGGGAGATTCAAATGAAAATTACATTAAGATGTCACCTTACACCAGTTAGAATCGCCTAAAATAGCAAGACAGGAAACAACATGTGTTGGAGAGGATGTGGAGAAAGGGGAATCCTCTTACACTGTGGGTGGGAATGCCAGTTGGTGCAGCCTCTTTAGAGAACAGTGACGGGGTTCCTCAAGAAATTAAAATAGAACATTCCTATAACCCTGCAATTACACTCCTAGGTATTTACCCAATGAAACAGATGGAGTGCAAAGAAGGGCCATCTGTAACCCAATGTTTATAGCAGCAATGTTCACGGTTGCCAAACTATGGAAAGAACCAAGATCCCCTTCAACATAAGAATGGATAAGGAAGATGTGGTCCATATACACTATGGAGTATTATGCCTCCATTCAGAAAGGATGAATACCCAACTTTGGTAACAACATGGACAGGACTGGAAGAGATTCTGCTGAGTGAAATTAATCAAACTGAGAGCGGCAATTATCAATGATTTCACTTCTGTGAGGAGTATAACAAATAGCATGGAGGACAAGTGGAGATAGATAGGAGAAGGGAGTGGCGGGAAATTGGAAGGGGCGGGGAACCATGAGAGACTATGGACTCTGAAAAAGAATCTGAGGGCACCCTTATTTCACTTTGTTGTCTGATTCCTGTGCTAGGACTTCTAATACTATGTTGAACAAGAGTGGTGAAAGTGGGCATCCTTGTCTTGTTCCTGATCTCAACAGGAATGCTGCAAGCTTTTTCCCATTGAAGATGATATTTGCTTTGGGTCTTTCATAGATAGATTTGATGAAATTCAGGAATGTTTCCTCTATCCCTATACTTTGAAGTGTTTTAATCAGGAACGGATGCTGAATTTTGACAAGTGCTTTCTCTGCATCAATTGAAAGGACCATGTGGTTTTTCTCTCTTCTCATATTAATTTGTTCTATCACATTGATTGATTTGGGAGCATGTAACCATCCTTGTAGGCCAGGGATGAATCCCACCTGGTCAGGGTGGATAATCTTTTTAATCTGTTGGAACCTGTTTGCTGGGATTGTGTTGAGAATCCATATTCATCAGTGAAAATGGTCTGAATATCTCCTTTTTCGTAGGGTCTTTGCCTGAAAAACTATCTGAGGGGTTTGAAGAGGCAGGGGGGTGGTAGCTTTGGGTTACAGGTGGTTGGTATTGTAGAGGGAATGGATTGCATGGAGCACAGGGTGTGGTGAAAAAATAATGAATACTGTTTTGCTGACAATAAATAAATTTAATTTAATAAAATGTATACAACATTAAAAAAAAGAATCTGAGGGCATTGAAAGAGCAGGTTGGATGTTGAGGAAACACGTGGTGGGTAATAGAGAGGGCACGGATTGCATGGAAACTGGGTGTGGTAAAATAATGAATACGGTTACACTGAAAAGAAATTGGAAAAAAACACAACTATATGCCAATAGGCGAAGCAACTTAGGTGAAATGGATTCATTCCTAGAAAACGGTAAATTTCCAAAATTGTACCAGGAAGATACATACAACCTGAATAGACCATTATCAAGTAACAAGATTAAAGCAGTGATCAATAACCTCCAAAAGACAAGATGCAGGGACGTGAAGGATTCCCATCGAATTCCATAAAACTTTAAGTAAAGAACTAACACCTCTTTTCCTGAAGCTCTTTCCAAAATTTGAAGCAGAAGGAAAAACTTCTGACACTATTTATGAAGCCAGCATTACCCTGATCTACAAAACATGCAAAGACGTCACGAAAAAGGAGAATTTCAAACCAATATCACTGATGAATATGGATGCTAAGATTCTCAACAAGATTCTAGCTCCTTGGAACCTACAGTACATTAAAAGGTTTATCCACCATGACCAATAGGATCTATCCCTGGCTTACAAGATTGGTTAGACATTTGCATATCAATCAATATCATAGAACAAATTAAGAAGTGAAGAGCGAAGAACCACATGGTCCTCTCAATTGCTGAAGAAAAAACGTTTGACAATATCCAGCTTCTGTTCCTGATTAAAACGCAGCAAAGTATAAGGATAGAGGGAATATTCGTCAAATTCATAAAATGTTTCAACGAAAAACCGACAGTGAAGACCATCCTCAAAGGGTAGATGCTGACAGCCTTCACTTTGAAATCAGGAACATGATATGGATGCCCAATACCACCACTTTTGTTCAACATAGCATGTGAAGTCGTAGCAACAGCAATCAGACAACAAAGAGAAATAAAAGATATCCAAGTTGGCAACCAAGAAGTCAAACTCTCTCTCCTCAAAGATGATGTACTTGATATGGAAAACCCCAAAGACTCCCCCCCATAACTATCAGAACTCATACTGCACTTAAATAATGTTGCAGAATATAAAATAATCATACCAAAATCAGTGGTTATCTCCTACATTATCAATGAAAATACAGAAAGGGAAATTAGAGAATCAATTCCATTTACTACAGTACCCAAACCATAAGAAACCTGGGAATAAACCAAACCAAAGAGGTAAAGGATTTGTAATTGAGGAACTAGAGAACACTCATGAAAGAAATAGAATGAAAATAAAAAGATAGAAAACCATTTCATTCTCATGGATCAGAAGAATAAACATTGTTAAAATGTCTATACTGGGACGCCTGGGTGGCTCAGTTGGTTAAGCAGCTGCCTTCGGCTCAGGTCATGATCCCAGCGTCCTGGGATCGAGTCCCACATCGGGCTCCTTGCTCCGCAGGGAGCCTGCTTCTCCCTCTGACTCTGCCTTCCACTCTGTCTGCCTGTGCTCGCTCTCGCTCGCTCTCTGACAAATAAAAAAAAAAAAAAAATGTCTATACTGCCTAGAGAAATTGATCCATTTAATGCCATTGCAATCAAAATTCCACCAGTATCTTGCAAAGAGCTGGAACAAACAAAAGCCTCAACGTTGTGTGGAATCAGAAGTGACTCCATATTGCTAAGAATTGCTGAAAAGAGAAACAAAACTCAGAGCAACACGTTACCCGATTTCAAGGGTTAATACGAAGCTGTGATCACTAAGACAGCATGGGACGGGCATAAAAACAGAACCATAGACCAGTGGAACACAGTAGGGAGCTCAGATATGGAACATCAACTCTATGGCCAATAATCTTCAAGAAAGCAGGAAAAAAATATACAGCAGGAAAAAGACAGTCTCTTCAAAAACTGGTGCAGGGAAAACTGGGCAGCTCTATGTAGAAGAATGATACTTGACCATTCTCTTACACCATACACAAAGATAAACTCATAATGGATAAAAGACCTCAACGTGAGACAGGAATCCATCAAAATCCTAGGAGAGAACACAGGCAGTAAACTCTTTGATGTCAGCCACAGCGAATTCTTTCAAGATATGCCTCCAAACCAAAGGAAACAATAGCCAAAATAAACTTCGGGAACTGATCAAAATGAAAACCTTCTGCAATGCATAGGTAAGAGTAAAGAAAGAAAAGGGTCAACCCATGGAATGCAATAAGATATTAGCAAATGACAGGACAGAGAAAAGGTTGATATCCAGGATCTATGAAGAACTCCTCAAACTCAATACACACAAAACAGATAATTATATAAAAAAATAGGCAGAATATATGAACAGACACTTCTCCAATGAAGACAAACAAATGGCTATCAGACGCCTGAAAAAAATGTTCATCATCACTAAGCATCAGGGAGATTCACATGAGGACCATATTAAGATGTCACTTTACGCCAATTAGAATGGCCTAAATTAGCAAGACGGGAAACAGCATGTTTTGGAGAGCATGTGGAGAAAGGGGAATCCTCTTACACTGTGGGTGGGAATGCAAGTTGATGCAGACTCTTTGGAGAACAGCGTGGAGATTCCTCAAGAAATTAAAAATAGAACTTCCCTATAAGCCTTCAATTACATTCCTACGTATTTACCCCAAGATACAGATGATGTGAAAAGAACAGCCATCTGTAACCCAAATTATATAGCAGCAATGCCCACGGTTGCCGTACTGTGGAAAGAACCAAGATGCTCTTCAATGGAAGAATGGACAAGGAAGATGTTGTCCATATGCACTATGTAGTGTTATGCCTCCATTCAGAATGGATGAATACCCAACTTTGGTAGCAACATGGACGGGACTGGAAGAGATTCTGCTGAGTGAAATAAATCAAACAGAGATTCAATTATCATATGGTTTCACTTCTGTGTGGAGTATAACAAATAGCATGGAGGAAAAGGAGAGATGGATTGGAGAAGAGATTGGAGGGTAATTGGAAGGGGAGGTGAACCATGAGAGACAATGGACTCTGAAAATGAATCGGAGAACCTAAGGGACAGGGTTTAGGGCGTTGTGGGAACCAATAGTTGGGTATTAGAGAGGGCATAGTTTGCATGGAGCACTGGGTGTGCTTCTAAAACAATGAATAGGGTAACACTAAAAAGAAATTTAAAAAAAATGAACAGTTGTATTCCAATAATATAAGCCACCTATGTAAAATGGGTGCATTCCTAGATAACTATACAATCCCATCATTGAACCAGGAAGAAATTCACAACCTGCATAAACTGTTATCCAGGAAGGGGATTGAAGCAGTGATCAAAACCTCCCAAAAAACCAGAGCCCAGGACCTGACGAATTTGCTGGGGAATCTACCAAACCTTCCAAGAAGAAATATCACCTCTTCTCCTGAAGATCTTTCCAAAAATTGAAGCAGAAGGAAAACTTCCTGACACTTTTTATGAAGCCAACAATAGCCTGATCCAGAAGTCAGGCAAAGACCTCATCAAAAAGGAGAATTTCAGACCAATATCACTGATGAATATGGATGCTAAGATTCTCAAAAAGATCCTCGCTAATAGGATCCAACATTACATTAAAAAGATTATCCACCATGACCGAGTGAGATCTATCCCTAGGTCACAAGGGTGGTTCAATATATGCAAATCAATGTCATAGAACAAATTAAGAAGAGAGGTGAGGGAACCATATGGTCCTCTCAATTGATGCAGAAAAAGCATTTGACAGCATCCGTTCCTGATTAAAACACTTCAAAGTATAGGGATAGAGGGAATATTTGTCAACTTCATGAAATTTTTATATGAAAAATTCACAGTAAATATCCTCCTCAATGGGTAAAAGCTGACAGCCTTCCCTTTGAGATCAGGAACATGACAAGGATGCCCACTCTCACCCGTCTTGTTCAACATCGTATTTGAGTCCTCACATCAGCAAACAGACAATAAAGAGAAAGAAAATGTATCCAAATTGGCAATAAAGTCAATCTCTCTCTTCACGGTTGACAAACTTTATATGGAATACCCAAAAGTTTCCACCCCAAAACTACTAGAACTCATTCAGCAATTCAATAATGTGGCTGGATACAAAATCATTGTACAGGAATCACTGGCTTTCTTTTCCACTATCAATGAAAATACAGAAAGGGAAATTAGAGAATTGATTCCTTTTACTACAACACCCAAATGATAAGATACCTTGAGAGAAACCAAACAAAGAGGTGAAGGATCTCGCTATGGGTCAGAAGAATAAACATTGCTAAAATGTCTAGACATTTAATGTTAAGTGACTGCCTAGAGCAATTGATCCTTTTAATGCCTTTCCAATGAAAATTCCACTGGTATGTTTTAAAGCCCAGAAGCCAACACAAGCCTAAAATTTGTGTAGAATCAGAGAGACCCTGTATTGCTAAGGAAATGCCGAAAAGAAAACAAAACTGGGAGCATAACGTTGTCTGATTTCCAGTGTTATACAAAGCTGTGATCCTCAATACAGTATGGGACTCACATAAAAACAGAACCATAGACCAGTGGGACGAGGTAGAGAGCTCAGATATGGGCAATAAACTCTATGGTCAAATAATCTCCAACAAAGTAGGAAAAATATACAGTGGAAAAAAGGCAGTCTCTTCAATAAATGGTGCTGGGAAAATTGGGACAGCTATGTGTAGATGAAAGAAACTCGACCATTATCTTACACCAAACACAAAGAGAAATCGAAATGGATAAAAGACCCAAACTTGAGGTAGGAATCCATGAGAATCGTAGAGGGGAACATAGGCAGAAACGTCCTCAACACTGGCCACAGCAATGTCTTTCAAGATATGTCTCTATGGACAAAGCAAACAAAAGCGAAGATGAACTTTTGGGACTTCATCAACTCAAAACCTTCTGCACAGCAAAGGAAACAGTCAACAAAACACAGAGGCAACCCAGGGAATGGGAGAAGATATTTGCAAATGATAATACAGACAAAATGTTGATATCCAGGATCTAAAAAGAACTCCTCAAATTCAACACACACAAAGCAGACAATCATATAAAAAATGGGCAGAATATAGGAACAGACATTTCTCAAATGAAGACATACAGATGGCTATGAGACACATGAAAAAAATGTTCATCATCACTAGCCCTCATGGAGACTCCAATTAAAACACATTGAGATAGCACCTGACACCAGTTAGAACGGCCTAAATCAGCAAGATAGGAATCAACATGTGTTGGAGAGGATGTGGAGAAAGGGGAACCCATCTCTCAACTCTGCTCCAGGAAGGCTCCTCTACGCTGGTGCCACCAGGTGAGTCACATCATCTCTCACATTTTCCTGGTTTCTGCGACATGTCCTGAGCAAGAAAGGGCCTGTAGCCACGGGGAGCAGGGCATTCCGCAGGGCTGCCCAACGCCATCAATTCTCAGGAGGATTCTGTCCAAATCGATCCCAGTTTGGGAAGAACGCTCCTGAGAACTGGCCAGACAACACTGAGCGAACTCCCTTCTGGTGCCACACGTCTGCATTGACCGTCTCCTGGGCATGGCCACACATCATGAGCGATCATGTCTGAACCCCAAAAGAATGTTCAAGTGTTAATACAAAGCTGTCAGGCCCCGGAGATTCCAAGACTTCCTGCTCCTCAGCTTCTGGTGTTCCCTTCCCTGGCACTGTCCCATGGAGCTGGGCCAGGCCTGAGTCCTGGGCACGAGCCCACACCTTCTTCCTCAACTCAGGACCTGGTAATGGGTCCTCAACCCTTTTTTTCCCAACTTCCTCCCTCAAGGGGCCTGCCCCTCAAGGCCACTTTTGGACGCCACCTGCCACGATTTTTTAGCGACCTTGGCCACTGTCGTCACGGCGGTCATCAGGGCCCCTCAATTATGCCCAATTCCCACGAGCATCCTCTCCATGTTGATCCCGAGTTGGAGCAGAACCAGCCTGGTCTCTCTTATAAACCACCTCTACCCTCGTTGTTTTCCCTGCCTACCCTCGTTGTTTTCCCTGCCTACAAACCCAGATTCTGCCGCACTGCAGGATCCATTTCCTGAAGTCAACCCCGAAGGGAGACCTCTCGGCACTGGCAGATCGGTGTAGCCATTGCCCATGTCCATCACCCGAATCCCAAGTCGTGTTTTCAAGCTTCCTTCAACAGGGGCCTGTCTCACAAACTCTCTGGCTTGGGAAACCTAAAGTCACACCGTAGGAGGCCACCAGCCACCTAGCAGGTCACCAGTGTGTTTGGAGCTGCTGGGGGCCATCAGAGCCAGTGAAAAATGCTGTGTCCCCATGAGTCCTCACCCACGTTCTGCTGCCCCCTGGAGCATGATGCGCCAACTGACCACCATCCTCATCTCGGCTCCTCGGGGTTCCAACCTCCAGATCAGCAGTTCGGATATGCAACACCCCTACCTCAGCTTTCTTCAGGGACCCCGGTCGGCTCTTGGCAGACCTGAAACTTCCCTGCCTGCCAAAAAGCTGGGTTCCCCTCCAATTCTGCTCTATGGACATCAGCCCAAAGCTTCCTTGACAAAAGGGAAAGGCTACCTCTTGACTGCTTCACAACTTCTTTCCTCTTCTTCCTTATTTCTCTCCACTTACCTTTGTACCTGGGCGAACTGCAAGGAATATATCCATGGAACATAGCCATGCTCTGACATCTGAAACTCATGACAGCATTCTGAGGGCTCTTTATGCAAACAAAATCTAGTGGATCATAACACAATATGTTTGCTAATGATCATCAAGACAACAAGAGATTGAATATCACTCTATTTTTACCTCCATCTTCATGAAGTAGAACACGGTCTTCTTCTTTCCTTCCTTCACTTCCATTCCAATTCATTTCCATGCAGTGTTCCTTTCGACGCTTCAGGGGTAGGAGTTCAGGATTCCTCGCCTGCACAGAACACCCAGAGCTCATCACAATGACTGCCCTCCCTAAGAGCCATCACCCATCGAATCCTTCCACTCCACACCCCTGCTCTCTAGATACCTTCGGTTGCTGCTCTATGTTGGAGTCTCTTTCCTCACTGACCTCTCGTTCTCCCCCCACTATGTTCATCTTTTCTTTCTGAAATTGCATAGACTGCAAATGATAGGCTATAGGTCATTTCTTACTGATATGGCTTCGCTAAATCCACTCTAGATGCATCCACATCCCTGCCATTGGTAAGATTATATTCTTTCTGAACCTGGATCCTTCCAGTTTCAATATGTGGGAGATTAGTTGTCTACATTCATCAGCGAATGGACATTGGGACGCCTATTGGGACATCGTTTCGCTATGGTTGATAATGCTGTTGTCCATATCACTGTGCTTGTACCCCATTGGTTGTGCATTTTTGTGCCCTTGAGGCAAATTCTTAGGAGGGTAACTGCTGTTTCATAGGGTTATTCTGTTTTTAGCATTCAGAGGTACCACCGTGCTCTTTTCCAGAGGGGCTGCAAGAACCCGCAGGCCCAGCGACAGTGCAGGAGCGCTCCTCCTGATGCATAAAATTCCCTGCCAGCAATTTTCTAAGGAGGAAACAGCAAACCTGGAGTTAACGTGACTCAGACAGCGTCTGGCAAGCAGCCCCAGAAAATCACCCCAGGGTTCCTGATGCCAAGCCCTGGGAAGCCATCAGAATGCCTCTATCCAGCGGAATTCCCAAAGATTCTTCTTCTGACTTCACCACCCATGTTACTGCAGAGAAAGGATGCCATGGCCAACTCTATAGAGGGTCCACTGAGTGAAAGTAGAAAGTCAAGCTTCCCTTTTCAATACTCCAAGGCTCATTGGAATCCTGTTGATTGTTCCCTCTGCCTTCATAGGAACTCTTTGGATAAAAAAGACAATTCCATTAGGATCCATCCCGTTGGACAAAGGAGAAACCATCCTCCAAGCCTCTTTCAGACCACAAACAGCCACCTCCCTCTAGATGCCGGATTCCACCACAGCCTAGGACCCATGGAATCAAACTGGTTCGAAAAAGGAATGCATTCTATGTCCCAAACACACACCGAGTCCATCTCATCTTCCTTTTTGAATCCAAGGGGTTGCCTAGGAAAGAGATGTTCCAAATACATCTGGGAGCCAGAAAGAAGCAGAGAAAATGAGATCCCCTGCCAGGTGCTCCCTGCAAGGAAACTCAGGAACCCTATCACCCACCTCCATGGATGACAGCTACGTTCGTGGGACTTTTGGGCTCCACTGAAGGTGAGAGAATACCCAGGATGTTTGGGCTGAAAGAGAACTTTGACCTCGCGGGATGGCATGGATGTGCCTCTGGGCCCCACTGGCCTGCTGTTTTCACCGAATGCCAACGTTCTGGGACAAACTGCAGGACAGATTCAGATGCTGATTTCTAGACTTTAGGTCTCGTGGAGCCAGAGCAAAGAGGGGTTGTCAGGTGCAGATATGGAGGCACCTCCCACCTAAAGCCTACACACATGCTCCAATTCCTGGGAGAAGGAGAGACACATGCTTGTTTCTTAAGTGGTCATCCACTTCCTTCTCAAGCCGGCTCATGCCCTTGTCCTTTTTGGAGAAGCAAATAAACTTCCAAATGGACACTCCACCCCTCGGTTTCAAAGGCACCATGGATTGGACTGGGTTCCCACATCTCCATTTCTCCACTCTGAGGGCCCTCCTGAATTATCCTGAGAGCACATTGCCATCTACGTGTGGCAACGGGTCACAGTGCTGAGTGGGGGCCTGACTCCAGCAATTCTTACCACCATTCCTGAGTATGGGGAAACAGAGGCTTCTGCTCAACACTCTGTCCAGGAACAACGAGCAGCCGTACCTCACGTTTCCTGCAGCCCATCACCACTGCTCTCAGAACCAGCAGGCTGCACAGTCAGCTCTTCTGGTGTGTTGGCCATGGTAGCTCGCCGCTGCCTCCACTGGGGGTATGCAGCATTGCACCCTAATGAGCTTTGGGAACCACAACTCACCACGCCATCCAGTGGCATGATTCGGTACTGCTGAGCATACCACAGACACCTAAGTCAGCTCTGAAAAGCCTCTGTAGGTCTAAAGCCACATGGACTCTGTCACTGCAGATTGGGACTTCTAGGCTAACCCGACGAATCCATAGACCACCAAAGCGGAACCTGCGAGGCCGATGCCTCCATCTCCTAGGCCTGCGGTGTTCCCCTCCTTGGACCTATCCCATGGATCTGGTCTCGCCTAGAGCTATCTAACCTTTTAATGCCATTCTGATCAAAATTCCACTGGTATCTTTCAAAGAGCTGGAGCAAACAAAAGCCAAAATTGGTGTGGAATCAGAAGAGACCCCGTATTGCTAAGGTAATTTCAAAATGAAAAACGTAACTGCGAATATCACGTTGCCAGGTTTCAAGGGTTACTACAAAGCTGTGTTCACCAAGACAGCATGCAACTGGTATAAAAACAGACCCATAGGCCAGTGGAACAGAGTAGAGAGCTCAGATACGGACCAACAACTCTACAGTCAAATAATTTTCCAACAAAGCAGGAAAAAATATACAGAGGAAAGCAGATAGTATCTTCAATAAATGGTGTTGCGAAAATGGGGACAGCTATGTGTAGATGAATGAATCACGACCATTCTCTGACACCATACACAAAAAGAAACTCAAAATGGATGAAAGACCTCAACATGAGACAGGAATCCATCAGAATCTTGGAGAACATTCACAGTAACCTCTTCAACTTTGCCCACAGCAACTTTTTTCAAGATATGTCTCCAAAGGCAAAGGGAACAAAAGCAAGGATGGACTTCCTCAAGATCCAAAGCATCTGAACAGCAAAGGAAACAGTCAACAAAACAAAGGAGCAACCCACGGAATTCGAGTAGATATTTGCAAATGACAGGACAGACAAAAGGCTGATATCCAGGATCTAGAAAGAACACCTCAAACTCATCACACACAAAACAGATAATAATATCAAAAAATGGGCAGAAGATATGAAAAGACACTTCTCCAACCAAGACATACAAATTGCTATCATACACATGAAAAAATGCTCACCATCACTAGCCATTAGGGAGATGCAAACTAAAACGACCTTGAGATAGCACCTGACACCAGTTAGAACAGCCAAAATCTGCAAGACAGGAAACAACATGTGTTGGAGCACAAGTGGAGAAAGGGGAATCCTCTTACACTGTTGGTGGGAATTCAAGATGGTGCAGCCTCTTTGGAGAACAGTGTGGAGATTACTCAATAAATTAAAAATAGAACTTCCCTATAACCATGTAATTACACTACTAGGTATTTATGCCAGAGATTCAGTTGCAGTGAAAAGGAGGGCCATCTGTAACCTAATGTTTAGAGCAGCAATGTCCATGGTTGCCAAACTGTGGAAAGAACCAAGATGCCCTTCAACGGAAGAATGGATAAGAAAGGTCCATATATACTATGGAGTATTATGCCTCCATTCAGAATGGATGAATACCCAACTTTCGCAGCAACATGGACGGGACTGGAAGATATTCTGCTGAGTGAAATGAATCAAGCAGAGAGAGGCAATTATCATATGGTTTCACTATTGTGTGGAGTATAACAAATAGCATGGAGGACAAGAGGAGATGGAGAGGAAAAGGTAGTGGAGAGAAATTGGAAGGGGAGGGAAAGCATGAGAGACTATGGACTCTGAAAAAGAATCTTAGGGCTCTGAAAGAGTGGTTTTGGGAGGTTGGGGAAACACGTAGTGGGTAAAAGAGAGGGCACAGATGCATGGAGCACTATGTGTGGTGCTAAAACAGTGAATACAGTTACACTGAAAAGAAATAGGAAAAAAAAATATATGTGAATAAGCTGAGCAAACTAGGTGAAATAGATGCATTCCTAAAACAAGTGTAAAATCCCAAAATTGAACAAGGAAGAAATGTACAACATGAATAGACCGTTATTTAGTAATGAGAATAAAGCAGTGATAAAAAAGGAAAAAAAAAAAACACATCTGAAAAGACAAGACTCCAGGACCTGAAGGATGCACTATCGATTTCTACCAAACTTTAAGAAAAAATCTACCACCTCTTCTCCTGAAGCTCTTTCCAAAATATGAAGCAGAAAACCATGATACAAAAATAAGTGAATTTCTTCTACATTATCAATGAAAATCCTGAAAGGGAAATTAGAGAATCAATTCCATTTACTACAGCACCAAAACCATAAGATACCTGGGAAAAAAACCAAACCAAAGAGGTAAAGGATTTGTACTCGAGATATATGTATGATAGCCATTTGTATGTCTTGGTTGGAGAAGTGTCTTTTCATATCTTCTGCCCATTTTTTGCTTTTTTTGATATTATTATCTGTATTGTGTGTGATGAGTTTGAGGTGCTCTTTCTAGATCCTGGATATCAGCCTTTTGTCTGTCCTGTCATTTGCAAATATCTACTCGAATTCCGTGGGTTGCTCCTTTGTTTTGTTGACTGTTTCCTTTGCTGTTCAGATGCTTTGGATCTTGAGGAAGTCCATCCTCGCTTTTGTTCCCTTTGCCTTTGGAGACATATCTCGAAAAATGTTGCTGTGGGCAACTAAACTAAACTAAACTAAACTAAACTAAAGAACACTCATGAAAGAAAAGCAAGGAAACCAAAAGACGGAAAACCATTGCATTCTCATGGATAAGAAGAATAAACATTGTTAAAATGTCTATACAGCTTAGAACAATTGATCCATTTAATGCCATTGCAATCAAAATTCCACCGGTATCTTTCAAAGAGTTGGAATAAACACACGCCTAAAATTTATGTGGAATCAGAAGCGACCCCGTATTGCTAAGAATTGCTGAAAAGAGAAACAAAACTGGGAGCACCATGTTGCCTGATTTCAAGGGTTACTAAGAAGCTGTGATCACCAAGAAAGCATGGGATGGGCATAAAAACAGACCTATAGACCAGTGGAACACAGCAGAGAGCTCAGAATGTACCATCAACTCTATGGCCAAATAATCTTCAAGAAAGCAAGAAAAAATATACAGTGGAAAAAAGACAGTCTCTTCAATAAATATTGCAGCGAACCTGGGCAGGTCTATGTAGAAGAATGAAACTCGTCCATCCTCTTACAACATACACAAAGATAAAATAATAATGGATAAAAGACCTCAATGTGACAGGAATCCATCAGAATCCTAGCGGAGAACATAAGCAGTAATCTCTTCGATATCAGTCACAGCGACATCTTTCAAGATATGTCTCCAAAGACAAAGGAAACCAAAGCCAAAATAAACTTTGGGACTTCATCCAATTTAAAAGCTTCTACACTGCATAGGAAACAGTCAAAAAAGCAAAGAGGCAACCCTCGGAATGCGATAAGATATTAGCAAATGACAGTACAGACAAAAGGTTGATATCCACGATCTATGAAGAATGCCTCAAACTCAACACACACAAAACAGATAGTCATATCAAAAGATGGGCAGAAGATATGAACAGACACTTCTCCAATGAAGACATACCAATGGCTATCAGACACCTGAAAAAAATGTTCATCATCACTAGGCAACAGGAGATTCAAATGAAAACCACTTTAAGATGTCACCTTACACCACTTAGGATGGCCTAAATTAGCAAGACTGGAAACAACATGTGTTGGGGAGGATGTGGAGAAAGTGGAATTCTCTTACACTGTGGGTGGGAAAGCAAGTTGGTGCAGGCTCTTTGGAGAACAGTGTGGAGATTCCTCAAGAAATTAAAAATAGAACTTCCTATTACCCTGCAATTACACCCCTAGGTATTTACCCCAAGTATACAGATCGAGTGAAAAGAAGGGCCATCTGTACTCAATATTTAGAGCAGCAATGGCCACGGTTGTCAAACTGTGGAATGAACCAAGATGCCCTTCAATGGAAAAATGGATAAGGAAGATGTGGTCCATATACAGTATGGAGTATTATGACTCCATTTAGAAAGGATGAATAACCTACTTTGGTAGCAACATGGACAGGACTGGAAGAGATTCTGCTGAGTGAAATAAATCAAGCAGAGAGTGGCAATTATCATATGGTTTCATTTATGTGTGGAATGTAACAAATAGCATGGAGGACAAGGGCAGATGGAGAGGAAAATGGAGTGGAGGGAAAATGGAAGGGGAGGGAAATCATGAGAGACAATGGACTCTGAAAAAGAACCTGAGGGCTTTGAAAGAGCAGGGGAGGAAGGTTGGGGAAATACGTGGTGGGTAATAGAGAGGGCATGGATTGCATGGAGGACTGGGTGCGGTGCTAAAATAATGAATACGGCTACACTGAAAAGATATAGGGAAAAACAAAAACAATATATGCCAATAAGCTAAGCAACCTAGATAAAATGGGTGCATTCCTAGAAAAATGTAGAATCCCAAAATTGAAACAGGAAGAAATGTGCAACCTGAATGGATCGTTATCCAGTAATGAAATTAAAGCAGCTATCAAAAACCTCTCAAAAGAGAAGACCCTGTGACCTGAAAGATGCCCTAGCGAATTCTACAAATCTTTAAGAAAAGAACTGATACCCCTTATCCTGAAGCTCTTTCCAAAATTTGTAGCAGAAGGAAAACATCCAGACAAATTTTAGGAAGCCAGCATTACCCTGATCCACAAACCAGGCAAAGACCTCACCAAAAAAGAAAATTTCAAACCAATATCATTGATGAATATGGATGCTAAGATTCTCAACAAGCTTCAAGCTCCTAGGTAATTGCAGTATATTAAAATTTTATACACCATGACTGAGTAAGATCTATCCCTGGGTTGCAAGGTAGGTTCAACATTCACAAATCAATGAATGTCATAGAACTAATTAAGAATGAAGAGAGAAAAACCACATGGTCCTTTCTATTGATGAAGAAAAGCATTTGACAAAATCCAGCATCCGCTCCTGACTAAAACGCTGAAAATTATAGGGATAGAGAGAATATTCGTCAACTTCATAAAAAGTTTCTATGAAAAAACCCACAGTGGATACCTTCCTCAAAATGTAAAAGATGACAGACTTCGCTTTGAAATCAGGAGCATGACAAGGATGCCCACTCTCACCACTCTTGTTCAACATAGGATGTGAAATCCTAGCAACAGCAATCAGACAACAAAGACAAATAAAATGTATCCAATTGGCAACCAAGAAGTCAAACTCTCTCCTCACAGATGACATACTTGATACGGAAAGCCCAAAAGACTCCGCCCCCAAACTACCAGAATTCATACAGCAATTCAATAATGTGGCAGGATACAAAATCATGATAGGGTAATCAGTGGCTTACTTCTACATTATCAATGAAAATCTGGAAAGGGAAATTAGAGAATCAATTCTATTTACTACAGCACCCAAACCATAAGGTACCTCAAAATAAATCAAACCAAAGAAGTAAAAGATTTATACTCGAGATACTATAGAACACTCATGAAATAAAAGCAAGAATACCAAAAAGATGGAAAAGGATTGCACTCTATGGATCTGAAGAATAAACATTGTTAAAATTTCTATATTGCCTAGCTCAATCGATTCATTTAATGCCATTCCAATCAAAATTCCACTGGTATGTTTCAAAGTGCTGGAACAAAACACACCTAAAATTTGTGTGGAATCAGAAGCGACCCCATATTGCTATGAATTGTTGAAAAGAGAAACAAAATTGGGAGCAACACGTTGCCTTATTTCAAAGGTTACTATGAAGCCGTGATCACCAGACAGCATGGGACTGGCATAAAAACAGAGCCATAGAAAAGTGGAACACAATAGAGAGCTGAGGTATGGAGCATAAAATCTATGGTCAAATAATCTCCAAGAAAGCAGGAAAAAATACACAGTGGAAAAAAGGCAGTCTCTTCAATAACTGGTGCAGGGAAAACTGGGCCGCTCTATGTAGAAGAATGAAACTCGACCATCCTCTTACACCATACACAAAGATAAACTCATAATGGATAAAAGACCTCAATGTGAGACAGGAATCTATCAGAATCCTAGAGGAGTACATAAGTAGTATTTTCTTCGGTATCAGCCACAGGGACTTCTTTCAAGATATGCCTCCAAAACAAAGGAAACAAAAGCCAAAATAAACTTCCTGGACTTCATCAATATCAAAAGGTTCTGCAGTGCATAGGAAAAAGTCAAGAAAGCAAAGAAGCAACCCACGGAATTTGATAAGGTATTTGCAAATACAGGGCAGACAAAAGGTTGATATTCGGGATCTACAAAGAACTCCTCAAACACCACACACACAAAACAGATTATCATATCACAAAATGGGTAGAAGATATGAACAGACACTTCTCCAATGAAGACATACAAATGGCTATAGACAGCTGAAGAAATGTTCATTATCACTAGGCATCAGAGAGATTCAAATGTAAACCACATTAAGATGTCACATTACACAGTTAGAATGGCCAAAATTAGCAAGACAGGAAACAACATGTGTTGGAGAGCATGTGGAGAAAGGGGATTCCTCTTACACTGTGTTTGGGAATGCAGGTTGGTGCAGCCTCTTTGGAGAACAGTGTGGAGATTCCTCAAGATATTAAAAACAGATCTTCCCTATAACCCTGCAAATAAACATCTAGATATTTAACCCAAATATACAGATGGAGTGAAAAGAAAGGCCATCTGTAACCCAGTGTTTAGAGCAGCAATGGCCACGTTTGCAAACTGTGGAAAGAACCAAGATGCACTTCAACGGAAGAATGGATAAGGAAGATGTGGTGCATATACCCTATGGAGTATTATGCCTCCATTCAGAAGGCATGAATACCTACCTTTGGTAGCAAGATGGACAGGACTGGAAGAGATTCTGGTGAGTAAAATAAATCAAGAAGATAGAGTCAATTATCATATCACTTCTGTATGGAGTATAACAAATAGCATGGAAGACAAGAGGAGATGGAGAGGAGAAGGGAGTGGAGGGAAATTGGAAGGGGAGGGAAAGAATGAGAGACTATGGACTCTGAAAAAGAATCTGAGGGCACCTTTTATTTCTCTTTGTTGTCTGATTACTGTTTCTAGGACTTCTAATATTATGTTGAACAAGAGGAGTGAAAGTGGGCATCCTTGTCTTGTACCTGATCTCAACGGGAATGCTGCAAGATTTTTCCCATTGAGGATGATATTTGCTGTGGGTCTTTCATAGATAGATTTGATGAAG
Source organism: Mustela lutreola (assembly GCF_030435805.1). Taxonomy (NCBI): domain Eukaryota; kingdom Metazoa; phylum Chordata; class Mammalia; order Carnivora; family Mustelidae; genus Mustela; species Mustela lutreola. The sequence continues at coordinate 162,579,875 of NC_081294.1, read as the reverse complement.
TTCAGGAATGTTCCCTCTATCCCTATACTTTGAAGCTTTTTAATCAGGAACGGATGCTGGAATTTGTCAAATGCTTTTTCTGCATCAATAGATAGGACCATGTGGTTCTTCTCTCTTCTCATATTAATTTGTTCTATCACATTGATTGATTTGCGAATGTTTAACCATCCTTGTAGGCCAGGGATGAATTACATCTGGTCATGGTGGATAATCTTATTAATATGCTGTTGGATCGTGTTTGCTAGGATCTTGTTGAGACTCTTAGCATCCATATTCATCAGCTATATTGGTCTGAAATTCTCCTTTTCGGTAGGGTCTTTGCCTGAAAAACAATCTCAGGGGTTTGAAGTGGGGGTGGGTAGGAGTTTTGGGGAACCAGGTGGTGGGTATAATAGAGGGAAAGCATTGCATGGAGCACAGGGTTTGGTGAAAAAATAATGAATACTGTTTTGCTGAACATAAATAAATTTAATTTAGAAAAATCTATACAACATTAGAAAAAGAATCTGAAGACTTTGAAAGGGCGGGAGTGGGATGTTAGGGAAACACGTGGTGGGTAGTAGAGAGGGCACGGATTGCATGGAGCACTGGGTGTGGTGCTAAAACAAGGAATACGGTTACACTGAAAAGAAATTGGGAAAAAATAAGTATATGCCAATAAGCTAAGAAACCTTGGTGAAATGGATGCATTCCTAGAAAACTGTAAAATCCCAAAATTGTACCAGGAAGAAATGTACAACCTGAATAGACCATTATCCAATAACAGGATTAAAACAGTGATCAAAATCCTCCCAAAAAACAAGACCCCGGAATATGAAGGATGCCAAGCGAATACCACCAAACTTTAAGAAAAGAACAAACACCTCTTCTCCTGATGCTATTTCCAAAATTTGAAGCAGAAGGAATACTTCCAGACACTTTTTTGAAGCCAGGATTACCCTGATCCACACACCAGGCAAAGTTCTCAGTAAAAAGGAGAATTTCAAAACAATATCATTGAAGAATACGGATGCTAAGATTCTCAACAAGCTTCAAGCTCCTAGGAACCTACAGTACATTAAAGATTTTATCCACCATGAATGAGAAGGATCTATCCCTGGGTTGCAGGATTTGTTTGACATTGGCAATTCAATCAATGTCATAGAACAAATTAAGAAGTGAGGATTAGAGAACCACATGGTCCTCTCAATTGATGAAGAAAAAGCATTGGACAATATCCAGCATCTGTCCCTGACTAAAACGCTGCAAAATACAGGGATAGAGGAAATATTCGTCAACATCATAAAATGTTTCTATGAAAAACCAACAGTGAATACCATCCTCAAAGGGTAAAAGCTGATAGCGATCGCTTTGAAATCAGGAAGATGATAAGGATGCCCAATCTCAACACTTGTTCAACAAAGGATATGAAGTCCTAGCAACAGCAATCATAAAACAAAGAGAAATCAAAGATATCCAAATTGACAACAAAGAAGTCAAACTCTCTCTCTTCACAGATGTCATACTTGATATGGAAAACCCAAAAACCTCCACCCTGAAACTACCAGAACTCATATAGCAATTCAGTAATTTGGCAGGATATAAAATCATTGGACAGAAAGCAGTGGCTTTCTTCTATATTATCAATGAAAATACAGAAAGGGAAATTAGAGAATCAATTCCATTTACTACAGCACCCAAACCAAAAGATACCTGGGAATAAAGCAAACCAAAGTGGTAAAGGATTTTTACTCCAGGAACTAAAAAACACACATGAAAGAAATAGTAGAATACCAAAATACAGAAAACCATTGCATTCCCATGCATCAGAAGAAAAAATATTGTTAAAATATCTATGATGGGGCGCCTGGGTGGCTCAGTGGGTTAAGCCGCTGCCTTCGGCTCAGGTCATGATCTCAGGGTCCTGGGATCGAGTCCCGCATCGGGCTCTCTGCTCAGCAGGGAGCCTGCTTCCTCCTCTCTCTCTCTCTGCCTGTGTCTCTGCCTACTTGTGATCTCTCTCTGTCAAATAAATAAATAAAATCTTTAAAAAAAAAAAAAAAAAAAAAAAAAAAAATAAAATATCTATGATGCCTAGAGCAATGGATCCATATCATGCCATTCCAATCAAAATTCCACCAGTATCTTTAAAAGAGCTGGAACAAACACAAGCCTAAAACTTGTGTGGAATCAGTAGCGACCCCGTATTGCTAAGTATTGCTGAAAAGGGTAAAAAATCTAGGAGCACCATGTTCCCTGATTTTAAGAGTTACTATGAAGGCGTGATCACCAGACAGCATGGGACAGGCATAAAAACAGACCCATAGACCAGTGGAACACAGTAGAGAGCTCAGATATGGACCATCAACTCTATGGCCAGATAATCTTCAAGAAAGCAGGAAAAAATATGCAGTTGAAAAAAGACAGTCTCTTCAATAACTGGTGCAGGGAAAACTGGGCAGCACTATGTAGAAGAATGAAACTCGACTATCTTACACCATACACAAAGATAGACTCATAATGGATAAAGGACCTCAATGTGAGACAAGAATCCATCAGAATCCTAGAGGAGAACATAGGCAGTAATCAATTCGATATCAGCCACAGCGACTTCTTTCAAGATATGCCTCCAAACCAAAGGAAACAAAAGCCAAAGTAAATTTTGATAACTCATCAAAATCAAAAGCTTCTGCCTTGCATAGAAAACAATAAAGACAGAAAAGAGTGAACCCATGGAATGCGATAAGATATTAGCAAATGACAGGACAGGCAAAAGGTTGATATCCAGGTTATATGAAGAACTCCTCAAACACAACAAGCACAAAACAGATAATCGTATTAAAAAAATGGGCAGGGGGCGCCTGGGTGGCTCAGTGGATTAAAGCCTCTGCCTTCAGCTCAGGTCATGATCCCAATGTCCTGGGATCGAGCCCCGCATCGGGCTCTCTGCTCAGCAGGGAGCCTGCTTCCTCCTCTCTCTCTGCCTGCCTCTTCACCTACTTGTGCTCTTCTAATTTGGCTAAAGCATATTTTCCTGGGGTTGTTGCCACCCTTTTAGTATTTTACTTGCCCCTTCATTTACTCTTATCTGGACAAAATGACAAGACGTAAAAATTCACCACAAAAAAAAGAACAAGAGGCAGTACCGAAGGCTAGGGACCTAATCAATACAGACATCGGTAATATGTCAGATCTAGAGTTCAGAATGACAATTCTCAAGGTTCTAGCCGGGCTCGAAAAAGGCATGGAAGATATTAGAGAAACCCTCTCGAGAGATATAAAAGCCCTTTCTGGAGAAATAAAAGAACTAAAATCTAACCAAGTTGAAATCAAAAAAGCTATTAATGATCAGAAAGGAACAGAGACCATATACAGTAACAGTCACCTTACAGGCAATACAATGGCACTAAATTCATATCTCTCAATAGTTACCCTGAATGTGAATGGGCTAAATGCCCCTGTCAAAAGACACAGGGTATCAGAATGGATAAAAAAACAAAACCCATCTATATGTTGCCTCCAAGAAACACATTTTAAGCCCGAAGACACCTCCAGATTTAAAGTGAGGGGGTGGAAAAGAATTTACCATGCTAATGGACATCAGAAGAAAGCAGGAGTGGCAATCCTTATATCAGATCAATTAGATTTTAAGCCAAAGACTGTAATAAGAGATGAGGAAGGACACTATATCATACTCAAAGGGTCTGTCCAACAAGAAGATTTAACAATTTTAAATATCTATGCCCCCAACGTGGGAGCAGCCAACTATATAAACCAATTAATAACAAAATCAAAGAAACACATAAACAACAATACAATAATAGTAGGGGACTTTAATATTCCCCTCACTGAAATGGACAGGTCATCCAAGCAAAAGATCAGCAAGGAAATAAAGGCCTTAAATGACACACTGGACCAGATGGACATCACAGATATATTCAGAATATTTCATCCCAAAGCAACAGAATACACATTCTTCTCTAGTGCACATGGTACATTCTCCAGAATAGATCACATCCTCGGTCCTAAATCAGGACTCAACCGGTATCAAAAGATTGGGATCATTCCCTGCATATTTTCAGACCACAATGCTCTAAAGCTAGAACTCAACCACAAAAGGAAGTTTGGAAAGAACCCAAATACATGGAGACTAAACAGTATCCTTCTAAAGAATGAATGGGTCAACCGGGAAATTAAAGAAGAATTGAAAAAAATCATGGAAACAAATGATAATGAAAATACAACGGTTCAAAATCTGTGGGACACAACAAAGGCAGTCCTGAGAGGAAAATATATAGCGGTACAAGCCTTTCTCAAGAAACAAGAAAGGTCTCAGGTACACAACCTAACCCTACACCTAAAGGAGCTGGAGAAGGAACAAGAAAGAAACCCTAAGCTCAGCAGGAGAAGAGAAATCATAAAGATCAGAGCAGAAATCAATGAAATAGAAACCAAAAAAACAATAGAACAAATCAACGAAACTAGGAGCTGGTTCTTTGAAAGAATTAATAAAATTGATAAACCCCTGGCCCGACTTATCAAAAAGAAAAGAGAAAGGACCCAAATAAATAAAATAATGAATGAAAGAGGAGAGATCACAACTAACACCAAGGAAATACAAACTATTATAAGAACATACTATGAGCAACTCTACGGCAATAAATTTGACAATCTGGAAGAAATGGATGCATTCCTAGAAACATATAAACTACCACAACTGAACCATGAAGAAATAGAAAGCCTGAACAGACCCATAACCAGTAAGGAGATTGAAACAGTCATTAAAAATCTCCAAACAAACAAAAGCCCAGGGCCAGACGGCTTCCCGGGGGAATTCTACCAAACATTTAAAGAAGAACTAATTCCTATTCTCCTGAAACTGTTCCAAAAAATAGAAATGGAAGGAAAACTTCCAAACTCATTTTATGAGGCCAGCATCACCTTGATCCCAAAACCAGACAAGGATCCCACCAAAAAAGAGAGCTATAGACCGATATCCTTGATGAACACAGATGCGAAAATACTCAACAAAATACTAGCCAATCGGATTCAACAGTACATTAAAAAGATTATTCACCACGACCAAGTGGGATTTATTCCAGGGCTGCAAGGTTGGTTCAACATCCGCAAATCAGTCAATGTGATACAACACATCAATAAAAGTAAGAACAAGAACCATATGATACTCTCAATAGATGCTGAAAAAGCATTTGACAAAGTACAACATCCCTTCCTGATCAAAACTCTTCAAAGTGTAGGGATAGAGGGCACATACCTCAATATCATCAAAGCCATCTATGAAAAACCCACCGCAAATATCATTCTCAATGGAGAAAAACTGAAAGCTTTTCCGCTAAGGTCAGGAACACGGCAGGGATGTCCATTATCACCACTGCTATTCAACATCGTACTAGAGGTCCTAGCCTCAGCAATCAGACAACAAAAGGAAATTAAAGGCATCCAAATCGGCAAAGAAGAAGTCAAATTATCACTCTTCGCAGATGATATGATACTATATGTGGAAAACCCAAAAGACTCCACTCCAAAACTGCTAGAACTTATACAGGAATTCAGTAAAGTGTCAGGATATAAAATCAATGCACAGAAATCAGTTGCATTTCTCTACACCAACAGCAAGACAGAAGAAAGAGATATTAAGGAGTCAATCCCATTTACAATTGCATCCAAAACCATAAGATACCTAGGAATAAACCTAACCAAAGAGACACAGAATCTATACTCAGAAAACTATAAAGTACTCATGAAAGAAATTGAGGAAGACACAAAGAAATGGAAAAATGTTCCATGCTCCTGGATTGGAAGAATAAATATTGTGAAAATGTCTATGCTACCTAAAGCAATCTACACATTTAATGCAATTCCTATCAAAGTACCATCCATCTTTTTCAAAGAAATGGAACAAATAATTCTAAAATTTATATGGAACCAGAAAAGACCTCGAATAGCCAAAGGGATATTGAAAAAGAAAGCCAACGTTGGTGGCATCACAATTCCGGACTTCAAGCTCTATTACAAAGCTGTCATCATCAAGACAGCATGGTACTGGCACAAAAACAGATACATAGATCAATGGAACAGAATAGAGAGCCCAGAAATAGACCCTCAACTCTATGGTCAACTAATCTTCGACAAAGCAGGAAAGAATGTCCAATGGAAAAAAGACAGCCTTTTCAATAAATGGTGCTGGGAAAATTGGACAGCCACATGCAGAAAAATGAAATTGGACCATTTCCTTACACCACACACAAAAATAGACTCAAAATGGATGAAGGACCTCAATGTACGAAAGGAATCCATCAAAATCCTTGAGGAGAACACGGGCAGCAACCTCTTCGACCTCTGCCGCAGCAACATCTTCCTAGGAACAACGCAAAAGGCAAGGGAAGCAAGGGAAAAAATGAACTACTGGGATTTCATCAAGATCAAAAGCTTTTGCACAGCAAAGGAAACAGTTAACAAAATCAAAAGACAACTGACAGAATGGGAGAAGATATTTGCAAACGACATATCAGATAAAGGACTAGTGTCCAGAATCTATAAAGAACTTAGCAAACTCAACACCCAAAGAACAAATAATCCAATCAAGAAATGGGCAGAAGACATGAACAGACATTTCTGCAAAGAAGACATCCAGATGGCCAACAGACACATGAAAAAGTGCTCCATATCACTTGGCATCAGGGAAATACAAATCAAAACCACAATGAGATATCACCTCACACCAGTCAGAATGGCTAAAATCAACAAGTCAGGAAATGACAGATGCTGGCGAGGATGCGGAGAAAGGGGAACCCTCCTACACTGTTGGTGGGAATGCAAGCTGGTGCAGCCACTCTGGAAAACAGCATGGAGGTTCCTCAAAATGTTGAAAATAGAACTGCCCTATGACCCAGCAATTGCACTATTGGGTATTTACCCTAAAGATACAAATGTAGTGATCCAAAGGGACACATGCACCCGAATGTTTATAGCAGCAATGTCCACAATAGCCAAACTATGGAAAGAACCTAGATGTCCATCAACAGATGAATGGATCAAGAAGATGTGGTATATATACACAATGGAATACTATGCAGCCATCAAAAGAAATGAAATCTTGCCATTTGCAACAACATGGATGGAACTAGAGCGTATCATGCTTAGCGAAATAAGTCAAGCAGAGAAAGACAACTATCATATGATCTCCCTGATATGAGGAAGTGGTGATGCAACATGGAGGCTTAAGTGGGTAGAAGAATAAATGAAACAAGATGGGATTGGGAGGGAGACAAACCATAAGTGACTCTTAATCTCACAAAACAAACTGAGGGTTGCCGGGGGGAGGGGGTTGGGGAGAAGGGGGTGGGATTATGGACATTGGGGAGGGTATGTGATTTGGTGAGTGCTGTGAAGTGTGTAAAGCTGGTGATTCACAGACCTGGGGATAAAAATATATGTATATAAAAAATATATGTTTATAAAAAAAAAAAAATAAAAAAAAAAAAAAAAAAAAATGGGCAGAAGACATGAACAGACACTTCTCCAATTAAGACATACAAATGGCTATCAGACACCTGAAGAAATGTTTATCATCAAGGTATCAGGGAGATTCAAATGAATGAAAACCATATTAAGATGTTACCTTACACCAGTTAGGATGGCCTAAATTAGCAAGACGTGAAACAACATGTGTTGGAGAGGATGTGGTGATAGGGGAATCCTCTTACATTGTGGGTGGGAATGCAAGTTGATGCAGACTCTTTGGAGAAGAGTGTGGAGCTTCCTCAAGAAATTAAAAATAGAACTTCCTATAACCCTGTAATTGCACTCCTAGATATTTACCACAAAGATACAGAAGTAGTGAAAAGAAGAGCCATCTGTAACCCAATGTTTAGAGCAGCAATGGCCACGGTTGCCAAACTGTGGAAAGAAAAAGGATGCCCTTCAATGGAAGAATGGATAAAGAAGATGTGGTCCATATACACTATGGAGTATTATGCCTCCATTCAGAAAGGATGAATACCCAGATTTGGTAGCAACATGGACAGGACTGGAAGAGATTCTGCTGAGTGAAATAAATCAAGCACAGAGAGTCAATTATCATATGGTTTCACTTATGTGTAGAGTATAGCAAATAGCATGGCGGAAAAGGGGAGATGGTGTGGAGAAGGGATTGGAAGGTAATTGGAAGGGGAGGCGAACCATGAGAGACGGTGGACTCTGAAAATGAATCAGAGGACTTTAAGGGGAGGGGGTTTGGGGGTTGTGGGAACCAATACTTGGGTATTAGAGTGGGCACGGATTGCATGGAGCACTGGGTGTGCTTCTAAAACAACGAATAGGGTAACAATGAAAAGAAATTTTAAAAATGACAGTTGTATGCCAATAATTTAAAACACCTATGTAAAATGGATGCATTCCTAGAAAACTATACAATCCCAAAATTGAACCAGGAAGAAATTCACAACCTGCATAGTCTGTTATCCAGTAACGGGATTGAAGCAGTGATCAAAAATCTCCCAAAAAAACAAGAGCCCAGGACAAGAAGGATGCCCTAGCGAATTCTACCAATCCTTAAGAAAAGAACTAAAACCTCTTCTCCTAAAGCTCTTTCCAAAATTTAAAGCAGAAGGAGAACATCCAGACACTTTTTATGAAGCCAGCATTACCCTGATCCACAAACCAGGCAAAGACCTCACCAAAAACGAGAATTTCAAATCAATATCACTAATGAATATGGATGCTAAGATTCTCAACATGATTCTAGCTCATAGGAGCCTACTGTACATTAAACACTCATTCCACCAAGACCGAGTAGGATCTATCCCTGGGTTGCAAGGATGGTTTGACATTCGAAAATCAATCAATGTCATAGAAGAAATTAAGAAGTGAAGACAGAAGAAGGACATGGTCCTCTCAATTTGTGAAGAAATAGCATTTGACAAAATCCATCATCTGCTCCTGACTAAAATGCTGCAAATTATAGGGATAGAGGGAATATTCATTAACATCATAAAATGTTTCTATGAAAAACCAACAGTGAGTACCATCCTCAAAGGGAAAACGATGACAGCCTTCTCTTTGAAATCAGGAACATGACAAGGATGCCCACTCTCACCACTCTTGTTCAACATAGGATGGGAAGTCCTAGCAACAGCAATCAGACAACAAAGAGAAATAAAAGGTATCCAATTGGCAACCAAGAGGTCAAACTCTCTCGCCTCAAACAAGACATAATTGTTATGGAAAACCCAAAAGACTCCGCCCCCAAACTACCAGAAATCAAACAGAAATTCAATAATGTGGCAGGATAAAAAATCATGATACAGGTATCAGTGGATTTCTTCTACATTATCAATGAAAATACAGAAAGGGAGATTAGAGAATCAATTCCATTTACTACGGCACCCAAACCATAAGATACATGGGAGTAAACCAAACGAAAGATGTAAAGGATTTGTACTCGAGGAACTAGGGAACAGTCATGAAAGAAATGCAAGAAAACCAAAAAGACGGAAAACCATTGCATTCTCATGGATCAGAAGAATAAACATTTTGAAAATGTCTATACTGCTTAGAGCAATTGATCCATTTAATAACATTGCAATCAAAATTCCAGTGGTATCATTCAAAGAGCTGGAACAAACACAAGCCTAAAATTTACGTGGAATCAGAAGTGACCCTGTATTGGTAAGAATTACTGAAAAGAGAAACAAAACAGGAGCACCACATTGCCTGATTTCAAGGGTTACTATGAAGGTGTGATCAACAAGACAGCATGTGACGGGTATAAAAACAGACCCCTAGACCAGTGGAACACAGTAGAGAGCTCAGATATGGACCATCAACTCTATGGCCAAATAATCTTCAAGAAAGCAAGAAAAAATATACAGGGAAAAAATCAGTCTCTTCAATAAATGATGCAGGGACAACTGGGCAGCTCATCCTCTTACACCATACACAAAGATAAACACATAATGGATAAAAGACCTCAACGTGAGACAGAAATCCATCAGAAAACTGGAGGAGAACATAGGCAGTAATCTCTTCGATATCAGTCACAACGAATTCTTTCAAGATATGTCTCCAAAGGCAAAGGAAACAAAAGCTGAAATAAACTTCGGGGACTACATCAAAATCAGATATTGGCAAATGACAGTACAGACAAAAGATTGATATCGAGGATCTATGAAGAACTCCTCAAGCTCAACACATGCAAAAGAGAAAATCATATAAAAAATGGGCAGAGGATATGAACATACACTTTCCAATGAAAATATACAAATGGCTCTCAGAAACTTGAAAAAATGTTCATCATCACTAGGCATCAGGGAGATTCAAATAAAAACCACATTAAGATGTTACCTTAAACCAGTTAGAATGGCCTAAATTAGCAAGATGGGAAACAACATGTGTGGGAGAGGATGTGGAGAAAGGGGAATATCTTACACTGTGGGTGGGAATGCAAGTTGGTGCAGTCTCTTTGAAGAACAGTGTGGAGATTTCTCAAGAAATTAAAATAGAACTTTCCTATATCCCTGCAATTACACTCTTAGGTATTTACCCCTAACATACAAATGGAGTGAAAAGAAGGGCTATCTGTAACCCAATGCTTAGTGCAGCAATGGCCACGGTTGCCAAACTGTGGAAAGAACCAAGATGCCCTTCAACGTAAGAATGGATAAGGAAGATGTGGTCCATATACTCTATGGAGTATTATGCCTCCATTCAGAAAGGATGAATACCCAACTTTTGCAGCAACATGGACGGGAATGGAACAGGTTCTGCTGAGTGAAATAAATCAAGCACAAAGAGTCAGTTATCATATGGTTTCACTTCTGTGTGGAGTATAACAAATAGCATGGAGGACAAGGGGAGATGGAGAGAAGGGAGTGGAGGGGAATTGGAAGAGGAGGGGAACCATGAGAGACTATGAACTCTGAAAACGAATTTGAGGGCAACTTTATTTCTCTTTGTTGTCTGATTCCTGCTGATAGGACTTCTAATATTATGTTGAAGAAGAATGGTGAAAGTGGGCATCCTTGTCTTGTTCCTGATCTCAACGGGAATGCTGCAAGCTTTTTCCCATTGAGGATGATATTTGTTGTGGGTCTTTCATAGATAGATTTGATGAAGTTCAGGAATGTTCCCTCTATCCCTATACTTTGAGGCGTTTTAATCAGAAACGGAAGCTGGAATTTGTCAAATCCTTTTTCTACATTAATTGAGAGGACCATCTGGTTCTTCTTTGTTCTCCTATTAATTTGTTCTATCACATTGATTGATTTGCGAATGTTTAACCATCCCTGTAGCCCAGGGATGAATCCCACCTGCTCATGGTGGATAATCTTTTTAATGTGCTCTTGGATCCTGTTTGCTAAGATCATGTTGAGAATCTTAGCATCCATATTCATCAGTGATATTGGTCTGAAATTCTCCTTTTCATTATGGTCTGAAAACACTCTGAGGGGTTTGAAGTGGCATGGGGGTGGGAGGTTACGTTACCAGGTTGTGGGTATTGTAGTGGGCATGGATTGCATGGAGCACAGGGTGTGGGTAAATAATAATGAATACTGTTATGCAGAAAATAAATAAATTTAATTTAAAAAATCTATACAATAGTAAAAAAATTATCAGAGGCATTGATAGAGAGCGGGTGGGAGGTTGGGGAAACTCGTGGTGGATAATAGAGAGGGCACGGATTGCATGGAGCACTGGGTGTGGTGCTAAAACAATGAATACAGTTCCATTGGAAAGAAATGGGAAAAAATATGTATTTGCCAATAAGCTAAGCAACCTAGGTGAAATGGATGCATTCCTAGAAAACTGTAAAATCCCAAAATTGATCCAGGAAGAAATGTACAACTTGAATAGACTGTTATCCAGTAATGAGATTAAACAGTGAACAAAAACCACCCAAAAGACAAGACACCGCGACCTGTTGGATTCCCAAGCAAATTCCATCACACTTAAAAAAAAAACTAAAACCTCTTCTCCTCAAGCTCTTTCCAAAATATGAAGCAGAAGGAATAGTTCCAGACACAGTTTTTGAATACAGGATTACCCTGATCCTCACACCAGGAAAAGTCCTCACCAAAAAAGGAGAATTTCATACCAATATCCTTGAAGAATGTGGATGCTAATATTCTCAACAAGCGTCAAGCTCCTAGGAACTTACAGTACATTAAAAAAGTTTATCCACCATGATCAAGCAGGATCTACCCCTGGGTTGCATGATTGGTTCAACATTTGCAATTCAATAAATGTCATAGAACAAATTAAGAAGTGAGGATTAGAGAACCACATGGTCCTCTCAATTGATGAAGAAAAAGCATTGGACAATATCCAGCATCTGTCCCTGACTAAAACGCTGCAAAGTATAGGGATAGAGGGAATATTCGTCAACTTCATAAAATGTTTCTATGAAAAACCCACAGTGAATACCATCCTCAAAGGGTAAAAGCTGATAGCAATTGCTTTGAAATCAGGAACATGACAAGGATGACCAATCTCACCACTCTTGTTAAACATAGGATGTGAAGTTCTAGCAACAGCGATCAGACAACAAAGAGAAATAAAAGTATCCAATTTGGCAACGAAGAAGTCAAACCCTCTCTCCTCACAGATGACATACTTTATATGGAAAACCCAAAAAAACACCACCCCCAAAATACCAGAACTCATACAGCAATTCAATAATGTGGCAGGATATAAAATCCTGGTAGAGAAATCAGTGGATTTCTTCTACATTATCAATGAAAATACAGGAAGGGAAATTAGAGAATCAATTCCATTTACTACAGCACCCAAAAGAAAAGATATCTGGGAATAAACCAAATGAAAGTGGTAAATGATTTGTACTCGAGGACTTGAGAACACTCATGAAAAAAATTGAAGAATACCAAAAGACGGAAAACTATTGCATTCTCATTGATCAGAAGAATAAATATTGTTAAAATGTCTATTATGCCTAGAGCAATCGATCCATTTAATGCCATTCCAATCAAAATTTCACCGGTATGTTTCAAAGAGTTGGAATAAACACACGCCCAAATTTGTGTGGAATCAGAAGCAACACTGTATTGCTAAGAATTGCTGAAAAGAAAAAAAAAAAAAAAAAACTGGGAGCACCACTGATTTCAAGGGTTACTATGAAGCTGTGATCACCAAGACAGCATTGGACTGGTATAAAAACAGACCCCTAGACGAGTGGAACACAGAAGAGAGCTCAGATATTGATCATCAACTCTATAGTCAAATAATCTTCAAGAAAGCAGGTAAAAATATACAGTGGAAAAAAGGCAGTCTCTTCAATAACTTGTGCAGGGAAAAAAGGCAGCTCTATGTAGAAGAATGAAACTAGACCATCCTCTTACTCCATACACAAAGATAAATTCATAATGGATAAAAGACCTCAACGTGAGACAGGAATCCATCAGAATCCTAGAAGAGAACATAGGCAGTAATCTCTTCTATATCAGCCACAGCGACTACTTTCAAGATATGTCTCCAAAGGCAAAGGAAACAAAAGCCAAATAAATTTCTGTAACTCATCAAAATCAAAAGCTTCTGCACTGCATAGGAAACAGTCAAGAAAGCAAAGAGGCAAGCCACAGAATGCGATAAGATATTTGATAATGACCGTACAGACAAAACGTTGATATCCAGGATCTATGAAGAACTCCTCAAACTCAACACGCACAAAACATATAATCATATCAATAAGTGGGCAGAAGATATGAAGACACTTCTCCAATGAAGACACACAAATGGCTATCAGACACCTGAAGAAATGTTTATCATCACTAGTCATCAGGGAAATTCAAATGAAAACCACATTAAGATGTCACCTTACACCAGTTAGAATGGCCTAAAATTGCAATACAGGAAACAACATGTGTTGGAGAGGATGTGGAGAAAGGGGAATCCTCTTACTCGGCAGATGTGGAGACTCCTTAAGAAATTAAAATATATTTCCTATAACCCTGCAATTACACTCTTAGGTATTTACCCCAAACATACAAATGGAGTGAAAAGAAGGGCCATCTCTAACCCAGTGTTTAGTGCAGGAATGGCCACGGTTGCCAAACTGTGGAAAGGACCAAGATGCCCTTCAGCAGAAGAATGGATAAGGAAGATGTGGTCCATCTACAATATGGAGTATTATGCCTCCATTCAGAAAGGATGAATACCAAGCTTTGGTAACAACATGGACAGGACTGGAAGAGACTCTGCTGAGTGAAATAAATCAAGCAGAGAGAGGCAATTATCATATGGATTTACTTCTGTGTGGAGTATAACAAATAGCATGGATGACAAGGGGAGATGGAGAGGAGAAGGGAGTGAAGGGAAATTGGAAGTGGAGGGGAACCAGGAGAGACTATGGACTCTGAAAAAGAATTTGAGGGCACCTTTTATTTCTCTTTGTTGTCTGATTCCTGTTCCTAGGACTTCTAATACTATGTTGAACAAGAGGGGTGTAAGTGGGCATCCTTGTCTTGTTCCTGATCTCAATGGGAATGCTGCAAGCTTTTTCCCATTGAGGATGATATTTGTTGTGGGTCTTTCATAGATAGATTTGATGAAGTTCAGTAATGTTCCCTCTATCCCTATACTTTGAAGCATTTTAATCAGGAACGAATGCTGGAATTTGTCAAATGCATTTTCTGCATCAATTGAGAAGACCATGTGGTTCTTCTCTCTTCTCATATTAACTTGTTCTATCACATTGATTGATTTGAGAATGTTTAACCATCCTTGTAGCCCAGGGATGAATCCCACCTGGTCATGGTGGATAATCTTTTTAATGTGCACTTGGATCCTGTGTGCTAGGATCTTGCTGAGAATCTTATCATCCATATTCATCAGTGATATTGGTCTCAAATTCTCCTTTTTGGTAGGGTCTTTGCCTGATAAACAATCTGAGGGGTTTGATGTGGGGGGTGGGAGTTTGGGGAACCAGCTGGTGGGTATTATAGGGGAATGCATTGCATGGAGCACAGGGTGTGGTGAAAAAATAATGAATACTGTTTTGCTGAAAATAAATAAATTTAATTAAAAAATCTATTCAACATTAAAAAAAGAATCTGAGGGCTTTGAAAAAGTGGGGGAAAGACTTGGTGGGTAATAGAGAGGGTACGGATTGCATGGAGCAATCCATGGGTGTGGTGCTAAAACAGTGAATATGGTTACACTGATAAGAAAGTGGGAAAAAAAAGTATATGCTAATAAGCTAAGCAACCTAGGTGAAATGGATGCATTCCTATAAAACTGTAAAATTCCAAAATTGAACTAGGAAGAAATGTTCAACCCGAATAAACCCTTATCCCATTAAGGGATTAAAGCAGTGATCAAAAACCTACCAAAAGACAAGACCCCGGGACCTGAAGGATGCCTGAGCGAATTCCACCAAACGTTAAGATAAAAACTAACACCTCTTCTCCTGAAGCTCTTTCCAAAATTTGAAGCAGAAGGAATACTTCCAGACACTTTTTATGAAGCCAGCATTACCCTGATCCACGAACCAGGCAAACACCTCATCGAAAAGGAGAATTTTAAACCAATATCACTGATGAATTGATGAATATGGATGCTAAGATTCTCAACAAGATTCTAGCTCCTAGTAAACATTAGTATATTAAAACATTTATCCACGATGACAGAGTAGGATCTATCACTGGGTTACAAGATTGCTTCGACATTCGCAAATCAATCAATGTCATAGAACAATTTAAGAAGTGAAGATTAGAGAACCACATGGTCCTCCTAATTAGTAAAGAAAAAGCATTTGACAACATCCAGCATCCGCTCCTGACTAAAACGCTGCAAAGTAGAGGGATAGAGGGAATATTCATCAACTTCATAAAATGTTTCTATAAAAAACCACAGTGAATACCATCCGCAAAGGGTAAAAGCTGACAGCTTAAGCTTTGAAATAAGGAACATAACAAGGATGTCCACTCTCACCACTCTTGTTCAACATAGGATGTGAGTTCCTAGCAACAGCAATCAGACAACAAAGAGAAATAACATGTGTCCAAGTTGGCAACAAAGAAGTAAAATTCTCTCTCCTCAAACATGACATGCTTGATATGGAAATCCCAAAAAAATTCCGCCCTCAAACTATCAGAACTCATACTGCAATTCAATAATGTGGCAGGATACAAAATCATCGTACCGAAATCAGTGGCTGTCTCCTACATTATCAATGAAAATACAGAAAGGGAAATTAGAGAATCAATTCCATTTACTACAGCACCCAAACCATTAGAAACATGGGAAGAAACCAAACCAAAGAGGTAAAGGATTTGTACTCAAGGAACTAGACACCACTCATGAAAGAACTGGAGGAAAACTGAAAAGATGGAAAACCATTGCATTCTAATGAATTATAAGAGTAAACATTGTTAAATTGTCAATACTGCCTAGAGAAATCGATCCACTTAATGTCCTTCCAATCAAAATTCCACTGGTATCATTCAAAGAGTTGGAACAAACACACGCCTCAAATTTGTGTGAAATCAGAACCGGCCCCGTATTGCTAAGAATTGCTGAAAAGAGAAACAAAACTGGGAGCACCACGGTGCCCGATTTCAAAGGTTACTATGAAGCTGGATTACCAAGACAGCATGGGACTGCCATAAAAACATACCCATAGATCAGTGGAACACAGTAGACAGCTCAGATATGGACCATCAACTCTATGTCCAATTATCTTCAAGAAAGCAGGAAAAAATATACAGTGGGAAAAAGGCAGTCTCTTTAATAACTGGTGTAGGGAAAATTGGGCAGCTCTATGTAGAAGAATGAAATTAGACCATCCTCTTACACCATACACAAAGATAAACTCATAATGGATAAAAGACCTCAACGTCAGAAAGGAATCCATCAGAATCCTAGAGGAGAACATAGGCAGTAATCCCTTCAATATCAGCCACAGAGACTTCTTTCAAGATATGCCTCCAAACCAAAGGAAACAAAAGCCAAAATAAACTTCAGGAACTCATCAAAATCAAAAACTTCTGCACTGCATAGGAAAGAGTAAAGAAAGAAAAGGGTCAACTCACAGAATGCGATAAGATATTAGCACATGGCAGGACAGACAAAAGGTTGATATCCTGGATCTATGAAGAACTCCTCAAACTCAACACACACAAAACAGATAATTATATCAAAAAATAGGCAGAAGGTATGACCAGACACTTCTCCAATGAAGACATACAAATGGCTATCAGACACCTGAATAAAAAAGTTCATCACTAAGCATCAGGGAGATTCAAAGAAGACCATATTAAGATGTCACTTTACACCAGTTAGAATGGCCTAAATTAGCAAGACGGGAAACAGCATGTTTTGGAGAGGATGTGGAGAAAGGAGAATCCCCTTACACTGGGGGTGGGAATGCAAGTTGGTGCAGACTCTTTGGAGAAGAGTGTGGAGATTCTTCAAGTAATTAAAATTGAACTTCTATATAACCCTGCAATTGCACTCCTATGTATTTACCCCAAGATACAGATGGCGTGAAAAGAACAGCCGTCTATAACCCAAATTTATAGCAGCAATGCCCACGGTTGCCGTACTGTGGAAAGAACCAAGATGCCCTTCAATGGAAGAATGGACAAGGAAGATGTGGTCCATATACACTATGGAGTGTTATGCCTCCATTCAGAATGGATGAATACCCAACTTTGGTACCAACATGGACGGGACTGGAAGAGATTCTGCTGAGTGTAATAAATCAAGCACAGAGAGTCAATTATCATATGGTTTCACTTCTATGTGGAGTATTGCAAATAGCATGGTGGAAATGGGGAGATGGAGAGGAGAAGGGATTGGAGGGAAATTGGAAGGGGATTTGAACCATGAGAGACAATGGACTGAAAATGAAACGGAGGACTTTAAGCGGCGGGGGTTCGGGTGTTGTGGGAACCAATATTTGGGTATAAGGGAGGGCTCCGAATGCATGGAGCACTGGGTGTGCTTCTAAAACAATGAATAGGGTAACACTGTAAAGAAATTTTAAAAATGAACAGTTGTATGCCATAAATAATACACCTATGTAAAATGGATGCATTCCTAGAAAAATATACAATCCCAACATTGAACCAGGAAGAAATAACAACCTGCCTAGACTGTTATCCAGTAACGGGATTGAAGCAGTGATCAAAAACCTCCCAAAAAAACAACAGCCCAGGACCTGACGGATTTTCTGGGGAAAACTACCAAACCATCAGAGAAGAAATAACACCTCTTCTCCTGAAGCTCTCTCCAAAAATTGAAGGAAAACTTCCAGACACTTTTTATGAAGCCAGCAACCCTGATCCACAAACCAGGCAAAGACCTCATCAAAAAGGAGAATTTCAGACCAATATCACTGATGAATATGGATGCTAAGATTCTCAGCAAGATCTTCAATAATAGGATCCAACAGTACAATAAAAATATTATCTGCTATGACCAGGTGAGGTCTATCCCTAGGTTGTAAGGGTGGTTCAATATATGCAAATCAATGTCATAGAACAAATTAAGAAGAGAGGCGAGGGAACCACATGGTCCTATCAATTGATGAAGAAAAAGCATTTGAAGCATGCATTCGTGATTAAAAAGCTTCAAAGTATGGGGATAGAGGGGATATTTGTCAACTTCATAAAATGTTTATATGAAAAATTCACAGTAAATATCCTCCTCAGTGGGTAAAATCTGACAGCATTCTTTTTGACATCAGGAATATGACAAGGATGCCCACTCTCACCATTCTTGTTCAACATAGTATTTGAAGTCCTCGTATCAGCAAACAGACAATAAAGAGAAATAAAATGTATCCATATTGGCAATGAAGTCAATCTCTCTCTTCACAGTTGACATACTTTATATGGAATACCCAAAAGTCTCTACCCCCAAACTACTAGAACTCATTCAGCAATTCAATAATGTGGCAGGATACAAAATCAATATAAAGGAATTATTGGCTTATTTAGATATTACCAATGAAAATACGGAAAGGGAAATTAGAGAATTGATTCCATTTACTACAACACCCAAACTATAAGTTACTTGGGAAGAAACCAAACTAAAAGGTAAAGGATCTGTAAGCGAGAAACTACACAACACTCATGAAAGAAATTGAAGAAAACAAAAATGACAGAATCCCATTGCATGCTTATGGATCAGAAGAATAAACATTGCTAAAATGTCTAGACATTTAATGTTAAGTGACTGCCTAGAGCAATCGATCCTTTTAATGCCTTTCCGATGAAAATTCCACCGGTATGTTTAAAAGAGCTTTAGCCAACACAAGCCTAAAATTTGTGTAGAATCAGAGAGACCCTGTATTACTAAGGAAATGCTGAAAAGAAAAACAAACCTGGGGGCATCATGTTGTCTGATTTCCAGTGTTATACAAAGCTGTGATCACCAATACAGCATGGGACTCACATAAAAACAGAACCAAAGACCAATGGAACCGAGTATAGAGCTCAGATATGGGCAATAAACTCTACAGTCAAATAATCTTCAACAAAGTAGGAAAAAATATACAGTGGAAAAAAGGCAGTCTTCAATAAATGGTGCTGGGAAAATTGGGACAGGTATGTGTAGATGAATGAAACTCGACCATTCTCTTAAACCAAACACAAAGAGAACTCAAACTGGATAAAAGACCTAAACTTGAGGTAGGAATCCATGAGAATCATAGAGGGGAACATAGGCAGTAACCTCTTCAACATGGCCACAGCAACTTCTTTCAAGATATGTTTCCAAAGACAAAGCAAACAAAAGCACAGATGAACTTTTGGGACTTCATCAATTCAAAAGCTTCTGCACAGCAAAAGTAACAGTCAACAAAACACAGAGGCCACCCCCTTAATGGGAGAAGATATTTGCAAATGATAGTACAGACAAAATGTTGATATCCAGAATCTAAAAAGAACTCCTCAAACTCTACACACACAAAGCAGACAATCATATAAAAAATGGGCAGAATATAGGAACAGACATTTCTCAAATGAAGACATACTGATGGCTATCAGACATATGAAAAAAGGTTCATCATCACTAGCCCTCATAGAGACTCCAATTGAAACACATTGAGATAGTACCTGACACCAGTTAGAACGGCCCAAATCAGCAAGATAGGAATCAACATGTGTTGGAGAGGATGTGGAGAAAGGGGAACCCATCTCTCAACTCTGCTCCAGGAAGGCTTCTCTGCACTGATGCCCCCAGGTGGGTCGCATCATCTCTCCCATTTTCCACGTGTCTGCACCATGTCCCGAGCAAGAAAGGGCCCAGGCCAAGGGGAGCAGGGCATTCCGCAGGGCTGCCCAATGGCGGCCAATTCTCAGGAGCATTCTGTCCAAACTGATCCCAGTTAGGGAAGAACACTCCTGAGAATTGGCCAGACAACACCCTGCAAAGTCGCTTCTGGTGCGCACATCTGCATGACCGTCTTATGGGCATGGCCCAGCATCATTAGCGATCATGTCCGAACCCCTACCAGAATGTTCAAGTGTTAATACAAAGATGTCAGGCCCCGGATATTCCAAGGCCTCCTGCTCCTTAGCTTCTGTTGGTCCCTTCCCTGGAACTGGCCCATAGAGTGGGGCCTTCCCTGAGTCCCAGGCAGGAACCCTCACCTTCTTCCTCAACTCAGGACCTGGTAATTGGTCCTCAATTCTTTTTCCCCAACTTCCTCCCTCTAGGGCCTGTCCGTCAAGGCCTTCAACTGGGGAACCCTGAGTCCCGTGGCCACTCCTCGCCCTCCCACCCTGGCGCCAATTGTGATTTTCGGCCCTTCGGACAAGCCTCAGAGAGAGAAAAACCTGCATGTTCCTACTGAGGTCAACCCCATCCTTGGGCGCCCCAGCCACCCGAAAAACCGGAGGCACATGCCCCGCTACCACCCGTCCCACAACTCTGCTCTGGTAACACTCCCCTGCACAGGACCCCCGGGTTGGCGCATAGTCTCAGCGCGTTTTACGGGCGTGATAGGTACGGGCAGAACTCTCATGAGAATTGGCCGGAAAACTCCCGTCAAACTCGCTTCGGGCGCCGCACATGTACTAGACCACTTCCCTGGGCCTGGCCCAGCATCGCTTCTGAACCCCGCCAGGAAGCCCTATGCGAGGCAGGCGGCGGGGATGCTGCCATGAAGCCCGGGCTTGAAATTTCGCCGGCTTCTCAGCGTCTGTTTCTGGGGTCCTGTCCTTCCAGGCCTCCATCTAGGGAAACCTGAGTCCCGCGGCCATGCCTGCCCTTCCCATTCCAGTGCCAATGGTGCCTTTAGGCGCTTCAGACACTCCTCGGAGGGAAATTGGAAGGGGAGAAAAACCATGAGAGACAATGGACTCTGAAATGAATCTGAGGTCTTTGAGACAGCGGGGGTGGTAGGTTGAGGAAACAAGTGGTGGGTAATAGAGAGGGCACGGATTTCATGGAGCACTGCTTGTGGTGCTAAAACAATGAATACGGTTAAACTGAAAAGAAAATGGAAAAAAATTAAACAATATATGCCAATGAGCTAAGCAACCTAGGTGAAATGAATGCATTCCTAGAAAACTCTAAAATCCCAAAATTGAACCCAGAAGAAATGTACAACCTGAATTTACAGTTATAACAGTAACGAGAATAAAGCAGTGATCAAAAACCTCACAAAAGACAAGACCCCACGACATGAAGGATGCCCTAGCGAATTCTACCAAACTTTAAGATAAGAACTAACACCTCTTCTCCTGAAGCTCTTTCCAAAATGTGAAACAGAGGAAAAGTTCCAGACACTTTTGATGAAGCCAGCATTACCCTGATCCACAAACCAGGCAAAGACGTCACCAAATAGGAGAATTTCAAACCAATATCACTGATGAATATGGATGATAAAATTCCAACAAGATTCTAGCTCATAGGAACCTACAGTACATTAAACAGTCATTCCACCAAGACTGATTAGGATCTATCCCTGGGTTGCAAGGTTGGTTCGACATTCGCAAATCAATCAATGTCATAGAAGAAATTAAGAAGTGAAGATTAGAGAACCACATGGTCCTCTAAATTCGTGAAGAAAATGCATTGTACAAAATCCAGCATCTGCTCCTGACTAAAACGCTGCAAAGTATAGGGATACAGGGAATATTCGTCAACTTCATAAAACATTTCTATGAAAAACCCACAGTGAATAACATCCTCAAAGGGTAAAAGATGACAGCCTTTGCTTTGAAATCAGGAACATGACAAGGATGTCCACTCTCGCGAATCTTGTTCAACATAGTATGTGAAGTCCTAGCAACAGTTATCAGACAACAAAGAGAAATAAAAGGTATCCCATTGGCATCCAAGAAGTCAAACTCTCTCTCCTCAAACATGACATAATTGTTATGGAAATCCCAAAAGACTCCACCACCAAACTACCAGAACTCATACAGCAATTCAATAATTCTAAATCATGATACAGAAATCAGTGGCTTTCTTCTATATTATCAATGAAAATCCAGAAAGGGATATTAGAGAATCAATTCCATTGATACAGCACCCAAACCATAAAATACCTGGGAATAAATCAAATAAAGAATTAAAGGATTTGTACACGAGAACTAGAGAACACTCATGAAAAAATGCAAGAAAACCAAAAAGACGGAAAACCATTGCATTCTCATGATCAGAAAAATAAACATTGTTAAAATGTCTATACTGCCTAGAGCAATCGATCCATTTAATGCCATTGCAATCAAAATTCCACCGGTATCTTTCAAAGAGCTGGAACAAATACCTAAAATTTGAGTGGAATTAGAAGCGACCCCATATTGCTAAGAATTGCTGAAAAGAAAAAAAAAAAAAAAAAAAAAAAAACTAGGAGCACTACGTTGCCTGATTTCAAGGGTTACTATGAAGCTGTGATCACCAAGACAGCAAGGGACTGGCATAAAAACAGACACATAGACCAGTGGAACCCAGTAGAGAGCTCAGATATGGACCATCAACTCTATGGCCAAATAATCTTCAAGAAAGCAGGTAAAAATATACTGTGGAAAAAAGGCAGTCTCTTCAATAACTGGTTCAGGGAAAACTGGGAGCTCTTTGTAGAAGAATGAAACTTGACCATCCTCTAAGACCATACACAAAGATAAACTCATAATGGCTAAAAGACCTCAAAATGAGACAGGAATCTATCAGAATCCTGGAGGAGAAAAAAGGCAGTAATCTCTTCAATATCAGCCACAGCGACTTATTCAAGATATGTCTCCAAAGGCAATGGAAACAAAAGCTAAAATAAACTTCGTGGCTTCATCAAAATCAGATATTTGCAAATGACAGGACAGACAAAGGTTGATATCCAGGATCTATGAAGAACTCCTCAAGCTCAACACACGCAAAACAGATAATCAAATCAATAAATGGGCAGAAGATATGAACAGACACTTCTCCATTGAAGACATACAAATGGCTATGAAACACCTGAAGAAATGTTCATCACCACTAGGCATCAGGGAGATTCAAATGAAAAACACATTATGATGTCACCTTACACCAGTTAGGATGGCCTAAATTAGCAAGGCGGGAAACAACATGTGTTGGAGAGGATGTGGAAAAAGGGGAATCCTCTTACTCGGCAGATGGGAATGCAAGTTGGTGCAGCCTCTTTGGAGAACAGTGTGGAAATTCCTCAAGAAATTAAAAATAGAACTTCCCTATAACCCTGCAAATACACTCCTAGGTATTTACTCCAAATATACAGATGTTGTGAAAAGAAGGGCCATCTGTAGCCCAATGTTTAGAGCAGCAATGGCCACTGTGCCAAACTTTGGAAAGAACCAAGATGCCCTTCAATTTAAGAATGGACAAGGAATATGTGGTCCATATACACTATGGAGTGTTTTGCCTCCATCCAGAAAGGATGAGTACCCAACTTTGGTAGCAATATGGACAGGACTGGAAGAGAGTCTGCTGAGTGAAATAAATCAAGCAGAGAGTGTCAATTATCATATGGTTTCACTTATGTCAGGAGTGTAACAAATAGCATGGAGTACAAGGGGAGAAGGAGATGAGAAGTGAGTGGAGGGAAATTGGAAGGGGAGGGAAACCATGAGAGACAATGGACTCTAAAAATGAATCTGAGGGCTTTTAAATAGTGTGGGTGGGAGGTTGGGGAAACACGTGGAGGGTAATAGAGAGGGCACGGATTGCATGGAAGACTGGGTGTGGTTCTAAAACAATGAATATGGTTACACTGAAAAGAAATTGGGAAAAAAATAAAATATATATATATGCCAATAAGCAACCTAGGTGAAATGGATGCATTCCTAGAAAACGGTAAAATCCTAAAATTAAAGCTGGAAGAAATGTACAACCTGAATGAAATATTATACAGTAATGAGATTAACACAGTGATCAAAAACCTCACAAAGACAAGACCCGCGACCTGAAGGATGCCCAAGCAAAATCCACCAAACTTTATGAAAAGAACACTGCTTCTCCTGAAGCTCTTTCAAAATTTGAAGCAGAAGGAAATCTTCCAGACACTCTTTTTGAAGCTAGCATTACCCTGATCCACACAGCAGGCAAAGAGCTCACCCAAAAGGAGAATTTCAAACCAATATCATTGATAAATATGGATGCTAAGATTCTCAACAAGGTTCAAGATCCTAGGAAATTACAGTACATTAAAATTTTATACACCATGACTGAGTAGGATCTATCCCTGGGTTGCAAGGTTGGTTCGACATTCACAAATCAATCAATGTCATAGAACTAATTAAGAAGGGAAGAGAGAAGAACCACATGGTCCTCTCAATTGGTGAAGAAAAAGCATTAGACAAAATCCAGCATCCGCTCCAGACTAAAACGCTGCAAAGTGTAGAGATAGAGAGAATATTCGTCAACTTCATAAAATGTTTCTATGAAAAAAACCACAGTGAATACCATCCTCAAAGTGTAAAAGATGACAGACTTCGCTTTGAAATCAGGAGCATGACAAGGATGCCCACTCTCACCACTCTTGTTCAACATAGGATGTGAAATCCTAGCAACATCAATCAGACAACAAAAACAAATAAATGCATCCAATTGGCAACCAAGAAGTCAAACTCTCTCTCCTCACAAATGACATACTTAATATGGAAAACCCAAAAGACATTGCCCCCAAACTACCAGAACTCATACAGCATTTCAATAATGTGACAGGATACAAAATCATGATACTGTAATCAGTGGCTTTCTTCTACATTATCAATGAAAATCCAGAAAGGTAAATTAGAGAATCAATTCTATTTACAACAGCACCCAAACCATAAGATACCTGGGAATAAACCAAACAAAAGAAGTAAATGATTTGTACTCGAGATACTAGAGAACACTCATGAAAGAAAAACAAGAAAACCAAAAAGATGGAAAACCATTGCACTCTCAGGGATCAGAAGAATAAACTTTGTTAAAATGTCTATACTGCCTAGAGTAATCGATTCATTTAATGCCATTCCAATCAAAATTCCACCGGTATCTTTAAGAGAGCTGGAAAAAACACACACCTAAAATTTGGGTGGAATCAGAATCAACACCGTATTGCTAAGAATTGCTGAAAAGATAAACAAAATTGGAAGAAACACGTTGCCTGATTTCAAAGGTTACTATGAAGCCATGATCAACAAGATAGCATGGGACTGGCATAAAAACAGAGCCATAGACCAGTGGAACACAGTAGAGAGCTGAGGTATGGACCATCAAATCTATGGTCAAATAATCTTCAAGAAAGCAGGTAAAAATATACAGTGGAAAAATTTAGTCTCTTCAATAAGTGGTGCAGGGAAAACTGGGCAGCTCTATGTAGAGGAATGAAACTCGACCATCTTCTTACTCCATACGCAAAAATAAACTCATAATGGATAAAAGACCTCAATGTGAGACAGGAATCCATCAGAATCCTAGAGGAGTACATAGGCAGTATTCTCTTCGATATCAGCCACAGAGACTTCTTTCAAGATATGCCTCCAAACCAAAGGAAACAAAAGCCAAAATAAACTTCTGGGACTTCATCAATATCAAAAGGTTCTGCAGTGCATAGGAAACAGTCAAGAAAGCAGAGAGGGAACCCACGGAATGTGATAAGATATTTTCAAATGACAGAACAGACAAAAGGTTGATATTCAGGATCTATGAAGAATTCCTCAAACTCAACACACTCAAAACAGATAATCCTATCAAAAAATGGGCAGAAGATATGGAGAGACACTTCTCAATGAAGACATACAATTGGCTATCAGACAGCTGAAGAAATGTACATCATCACGAGGCATCAGGGACATTCAATTTAAAACCACAATAATTGTCACCTTATACCAGTTGGAGTGGCCTAAATAAGCAAGACGGGACACAAAATGTGTGGGAAAGGATGTGGAGAAAGGGGAATCCTCTTACACTGTGGGTGGGAATGCAAGTTGGTGCAGCCTCTTTGGAGAACAGTGTGGAGATTCCTCAAGAAATTAAAAATGGAACTTCCCTATAACCTGCAATTACACTCCTAGGTATTAATGCCAAAGATAAAGATGGCGTGAAAAGAATGGCTGTCTGTACCCTAATTTATAGCAGCAATGACCATGGTTGCCAAACTGTGGAAAGAACCAAGATGCCCTTCAACGGAAGAATGGATAAGGAAGATGTAGTCCATATACACCATGGAGTATTATGCCTCCATTCAGAACGAATGAATACCCAACTTTGGTAGCAGCATGGACGGGAATGGAAGAGATTCTGATGAGTGAAATAAATCAAGCAGAGAGAGGCAATTATCATATAGTTTCAATTCTTTGTGGAGTATAACAAATAGCATGGAGGACAAGGGGACATGGAGAGGAGAAGGGAGTGGAGGGTAATTGGAAGGGGACGGGAACCATGAGAGACTATGGACTCTGTAAAAGAATTTGAGGGCACCTTTATTTCTCTTTGTTGTCTGATTCCTGTTGCTAGGGCGTCTAATATTATGTTGAACAAGGCGGGTGAAAGTGGGCATCCTTGTCTTGTTCCTGATCTCAATGGGAATGCTGCAAGCTTTGTCGCATAGAGAATGATATTTGCTGTGGGTCTTTCATAGATGGATATGATGAAGTTCAGGAATATGTCCTCTCCCTAGGAGCATTACTTTGCTTATTTCAAGGGTTACTATGAAGCTGTGATCACCAAGACAGCATGGGACGGCCATAAAAACAGACCCGTAGATGAGTGGAACCAAGTAGATAGCTCAGATAAGGACCACCAACTCTATGGACAAATAAACTTCAAGAAAGCAGGAAAAAAATATACAGTAGAAAAAAGACAGGCTCTTCAATAACTGGTGCAGGGAAAACTGGGCAGCTCTATGTAGAAGAATGAAATACGACCATGCTCTTACACCATACACAAAGATAAACTCATAATGGGTAAAAGACCTCAATGTGAGACAGGAATCCATCAGAATCCTAGCGGAGAACATAGGCAGTAATCTCTTCGATATCAGCCATAGTGACTTCTTTCAAGATATGTCTCCAAAGGCAAAGAAAACAAAAGCAAAAATAAACTTCGGGGACCTCATCAAATTCAAAAACTTCTGCGCTGCATAGGAAACAGTCAAGAAGTGAAGAGGCAACCCACAGAATGCGATAAGATATTTGCAAATGACAGGACAGACAAAAGGTTGATATCCAGGATCTAGGAAGAACTCCTCAAACTCAACACACAATACAGATAATCATATCAAAAACTGGGCAGAAGAATTGAACATACACTTCTCCAATGAAGACATACAATTGGCTATCAGACACCTGAAAAAACTAGGCATCATCACCAGGCATCAGGGAGATTCAAATGAAAACGACATGAAGATGTCACCTTACACCAGTTTGGTTGGCCTAAATTAGCAAGACGGGAAACAACATGTGTTGGAGAGGATGTGGAGAAGGGAATTCTGTATCTTACACTGTGGGTGGGAATGCAAGTTGGTGTAGCCTCTCTAGAGAACAGTGTGGAGATTCCTCAAGAAATTACAAATAGAAGTTTCCTATAACCCTGCAATTACACTCTTAGGTATTTACCCCAAATATACAGACGGAGTGAAAAGAAGGGCCATCTGTAACACAATGTTTAGTGCAGCAATGGCCACGGTTGCCAAACTGTGGAAAGAACCAAGATGCCATTCAAGGGAAGAATGGATAAGGAAGATGTTGTCCATATACATTATGGAGTATTATGACTCCATTCAAAAACGATGAATACCCAACTGTGGTAGCAACATGGATGGGACTGGAAGATATTCTGCTGAGTGAAATAAGTGAAACAGTGAGCGGCAATTATCATATGGTTTCACCTTTGTGTGGAGTATAACAAATAGCATGGAGGACAAGTGGCGATGGAGAGGAGAAGGGAGTGGAGGGAAATTGGAAGTGGAGAAAAACCATGAGAGACAATGAACTCTAAAAAAGAACCTGAGCGCTTTGAAAGTGCGGGGGAAAATTTTGAGGAAAGACGTGTTGGGTAATAGAGAGGGTGCGGATTACACGGAGTACTGGGTGTGGTGCTAAAACAATGAATACGGTTACACTGAAAAGATATTGGGGAAAAACAACAATATATGCCAATAAGCCAAGCAACCTAGGTGAAATGGATGCATTCCTAGAAAGCTGTACAACCCCACAATTGAACCAGGAAGAAATGTACAATCTGAATGGACCATTATCCACTAATGAGAAAAATGCAGTAATCAAAAACCTCCCAAAAGACAAGACCCCGCGACCTGAAGGATGCCCTATGAATTCTACCAATCTTTAAGAAAAGAACAAACACCTCTTCTCCTGAAGCTCTTTTCAAAATTTGTAGCAGAAGGAAAACGTCCAGACACTTTTTATGAAGCCAGCATTACCCTGATCCACAAACCAGGTAAAGACCTCACCAAAAAGGAGAATTTCAAACCAATAGCACTGATGAATATGGATGCTAATATCTCAACAAGATTCTAGCTCCTAGGAACCTACAGTACAGTAAACAGTCATTCCACCAAGACCAAGTAAGATCTATCCCTGGGTTGCAAGGATGTTTCGACATTCGAAAATCAGTCAATGTCATAGAACAATTTAAGAAGTGAAGATTAGAGAACCACATGGTCCTCTCAATTGGTGAAGAAAAAGCATTTACAATATCCAGCATCTGCTACTAACTAAAAAGCTGCAAAGTGTAGGGATAGAGGGAATATTCGTCAACTTCATAAAATGTTTCTATGAAAAACCCTCACTGAATACCATCCTCAAATTGTAAATGATGACATTCTAGGCTTTGAAATCAGGAACATGACAGGGATGCCCATTCTCACCACTCTTGTTCAACATAGGATGTGACGTCCTAGCAACAGCAATCAGAGAACAGAGAGAAATAAAAGGTATCCAAGTTGACAACCAAGAATTCAAACTCTCTCTCCTTAAACATGACATACTTGATATGGAAATCCCAAAAAACTCTGCCCTCAAACTATCAGAACTCATACCGCAATTCAATAATGTGGCAAGATATAAAATAATCCTACCAAAATCAGTGGCTATCTCCTACATTATCAATAAAAATACAGAAAGGGAAATTAGAGAATCAATTCCATTTACTACAGCACCCAAACCATTAGAAACCTGGGAAGAAACCATACCAATGAGGTAAAGATTTGTACTCAAGAAACTAGAGAACACTCATGAAAGAAATGCAAAAAAACCTGAAAAGACAGAAAACCATTGCACTCTCATGGATATGAAGAATAAACATTGTTAAAATGTCTATACTGCCTAGAGAAATTGATCCATTTAATGCAATTGCAATAAAAATTCCACCGGTATCTTTCAAAGAGTTGGAATAAACACATGCCTCAAATTTGTGTGAAATCAGGAGTGACCTCTTATTGCTAAGAATTGCTGGAAAAAGAAACAAAACTGGGAGCACCATGGTGCGTGATTTCAAAGGTGACTATGAAGCTGTGATCACCAAGACAGCATGGGACAGCCATAAAAACAGACACATAGACCAGTGGAACACAGTAGAGAGCTCAGATATGGACCATCAACTCTATGTCCAATTATCTTCAAGAAAGCAGGAAAAAATATACAGTGTAAATAAGACAGTCTCTTCAATAACTGGTGCAGGGAAAAAAGGGCAGCTCTATGTAGAAGAATGAAACTCGACCATCCTCTTACACCATACACAAAGATAAACTCATAATGGATAAAAGACCTCAATATGAGACAGGAATCCATCAGAATGCTAGGGGAGAACATAGGCAGAAATCTCTTTGATATCAGCCACAGCGATTTCTTTCAATATATGCTTCCAAACCAAAGGAAGCAAAAGCCAAATTAAACTTCGGGAACTCATAAAAATCAAAAACTTCTGCACTGCATAGGAAAGAGTAAAGAAAGAAAAAGGTCAACCCATGGAATGCAATAAGTTATTAGCACATGACAGGACAGACAAAAGGTTGATATCCAGGATCTATGAAGAACTCCTCAAACTCAACACACACAAAACAGATAATTATATCAAAAAATAGGCAGGAGGTATGACCAGACACTTCTCCAATGAAGACATAAAAATGGCTATCAGACACCTGAATAAAAAAGTTCACCATCACTAAGCATCAGGGAGATTTAATTGAAGACCATATTAAGATATCACTTTACACCAGTTAGAATGGCCTAAATTAGCAAGACGGGAAACAGCATGTGTTGGAGAGGATGTGGAGAAAGGAGAATCCCCTTACACTGGGGGTGGGAATGCAATTTGGTGCAGCCACTTTGGAGAACAGTGTGGAGATTCCTCAAGAAATTAAAAATAGAACTTCCGTATAACCCTGCAAGTGCACTCCTAGGTATTTACCCCAAGATACAGATGGCGTGAAAAGAAGGGCCATCTGTAATCCAAATTTATAGCAGCAATGGCCACAGTTGCCAAACTGTGGAAAGACCAAGATGCCCTTCAATGGAAGAATGGACAAGGAAGATGTGGTCCATATACACTATGGAGTGTTTTGCCTCCATTCAGAATGGATGAATACCCAACGTTGGTTCCAACATGGACAGGACTGGAAGAGATTCTGCTGTGTGAAATAAATTATGCAGAGAGAGCCAATTATCATATGGCTTCATTTCTGTGTGTAGTATAACAAATAGCATGGCGGAAATGGTGAGATGGGGTGGAGAAGGGAGTGGAGGAAAATTGGAAGGGGAGGCGAACGATGAGAGACGATGGACTCTGAAAATGAATCAGAGGACTTTAAGGGGCAGGGGCTCGGGGGTTGTGGAAACCAATACTTGGGTATTAGAGAGGGCACGGATTGCATGGAGCCCTCGCTGTGCTTCTAAAACAATGAATACGGTAAAACTGAAAAGAAATTTCATAAATTAACAGTTGTATGCCAATAATCTAAGCCACCTATGTAAAATGGATGCATTCCTAGAAAACTATACAATCCCAACATTGAACCAAGAAGAAATTCACAACCTGCATAGACTGTTATTCAGGAAGAGGATTGAAGCAGTGATCAAAAACCTCCCAAAAAAACAAGAGCCCAGGATCTGACGGATTTGCTGGGGAATTGTACCAAACCTTCAGAGAAGAAAGAACACCTCTTCTGAAGCTCTTTCCAAAAATTGAAGCAGAAGAACTTACAGACACTTTTTATGAAGCCAGCATTACCCTCATCCACAAACCTGGCAAAGACCGCATCAAAAAAGGAGAATTTCAGAGCAATATCACTGATGAATATGGGTGCTAAGATTCTCAACAAGATCCTCTCTAATAGGTTCCAACAGTACGATAAAAAGATTATCTGCCATGACCGGGTGAGGTCTATCCCTAGGTCACAAGGGTGGTTCAATATTCGCAAAACAATGTTATAGAACAAATTTAGAAGAGAGGCGAGGAAACCACATGGTCCTATCAATTGATGAAGAAAAAGCATTTGACAGCATCTGTTCCTGATTAAAACGCTTCAAAGTATAGTGATAGAGGGAATATTAGTCAACTTCATAAAATGTTTATATGAAAAACTCACAGTAAATATCCTCCTCCATAGGAAAAAGCTGACAGCCTTCCTTTTGAGATCAGGAACATGACGAGGATGCCCACTCTCACCACTCTTGTTCAACATAGTATCTGAAGTCCTCGCATCAGCAAACAGACAATAAAGAGAAATAAAATGTATCCAAATTGGCAATGAAGTCAATCTCTCTCTTCACGGTTGGCTACTTTAGATGGAATACCTAAAAGTCTCCACCCCCAAATTACTAGAACTCATTCAGCAATTCAATAATAATGTGGCAGGATACAAAATCATTGTACAGGAATCATTGGCTTTCTCAGACATTACCAATGAAAATACAGAAAGGGAAATTAAAGAATTGATTCCATTTACTACAACGCAAACAATAAGATACCTGGGAAGAAACCAGACCAAAGAGGTAAAGGATCTGTAAGCGAGGAACTACACAACACTCATGAAAGAAATTGAAGAAAACAAAAATGACAGAATACCATTGCATGCTTATGGATCAGAAGAATAAACATTGCTAAAATGTCTAGACATTTAATGTTAAATGACTGCCTATAGCAATTGATTCTTTTAATGCCTTTCCGATGAAAATTCCACCAGTATGTTGTAAAGTACTGGAGCCAACACAAGCCTAAAATTTGTGTAGAATCAGAGAGACCCTGTATTGCTAAGGAAATGCCAAAAAGAAAAACAAAACTGGGAGCATCACGTTGTCTGATTTCCAGGTTATACAAAGCTGTGATCACCAATACAGCATGGGACTCACATAAAAACAGAACCACAGACCAGTGGAACCGAGTAGAGAGCTCAGATATGGGCAATAAACTCTACGGTCAAATAATCTTCAACAAAGTAGGAAAAAATATACAGTGGAAAAAAGACAGTCTCTTCAATAAATGGTGCTGGGAAAATTGGGACAGGTATGTGTAGATGAATGAAACTCGACCATTCTCTTACACCAAACACAAAGAGAACTCAAAATGGATAAAAGACCTAAACTTGAGGTAGGAATCCATGAGAATCATAGAGGGGCACAGAGGAAGAAACCTCTTCAACACTGGCCATAGCAACTTCTTTCAAGTTATGTCTCCAAAGAAAAAGCAAACAAAAGCAAAAGATGAACTTCTGGGATTTCATCAATTCAAAAGCTTCTGCACAGCAAAGGAAACAGTCAACAAAACACAGAGGCCACCCCCTTAATGGGAGAAGATATTTGCAAATGATAGTACAGACAAAATGTTGGTATCCAGTATCTAAAAAGAACTCCTCAAACTCAACACACACAAAGCAGAGAGTCATATAAAAAATGGGCAGAATATAGGAACAGACATTTCTCAAATGAAGACATACAGATGGCTATCAGACACATGAAAAAATGTTCATCATCACTAGCCCTCATGGAGACTCCAATTAAAACACATTGAGATAGCACCTGACAGCAGTTAGAACGGCCTAAATCAGCAAGATAGGAATCAACATGTGTTGGAGAGGATGTGGAGAAAGGGGAACCCATCTCTCAACTCTGCTCCAGGAACGCTCCTCTACACTGGTGCCCCCAGGTGGGTCGAGTCATCTCTCCCATTTTCTAGGTGTCTGCCACATGTCCTGAGCAAGAATGGGCCCATGGCCACGGGGAGCAGGGTGTTCCGCAGGGCTGCCCAACGCCGGCCAATTCTCAGGAGCATTCTGTCCAAAACGATCCCAGTTTGGGAAGAACGCTCCTGAGAACTGGCTGGACAGCACCCAGCTTACTCGCTTCTGGTGCCTTCGCGAAAAGTCAGAGGTGGACGCCTGGCCAACACTTGTCCCTCAACTCTAGTCCAGAAACGCCACACTGCGCCAGGTCCTCCGGGTGGGCCGCGAATTTTCCAGGCATTTTCCAGTTGGCTGGCCCATGCCCCGGGCGAGAAAGGGCCCTGGGCCACGGAGAGTAGGGCGGTTTGCAGGGTTGCCTAATGCCGGCCAATTCTCACGAGCGTTCTGCCCAAACCGATCCCGGTTTGGGCAGAACGCTCGTGAGAATTGGCCAGAAAATGCCTGACGAACTCGCTTAGGGTGCCAAACGTCTAAAAGGGACCCGCCCCCCCGCCCGGCCTGGTGCCGCAATGTGTGCAATCGCGCAGGAACCTCGCCGGGAAGCCCTCCTAGAGGCAGGCTGGGGCGAGGCCGATGCCTCCTGCTGGTCCTCGGCCTGCGAGGGGTCCCCTCCCAGGCACTGTCCCAAGGGGCCGGTCCCACCAAGAAGCCCGGCCTCGCAATTTCGCCTGCTTCCCAGCCATTCGCTTCCAGTGTCCTGTCCCTCTGTGCCTCCATCAGGGGAACCCTGAGTCCCACGGCCACGCCTCCCCCTCCCACACCGGGGCCAATGGTGCCTTTCGGCGCTTCGGACAAGCCACGGAGCGAGAGAAACCTGCATGCCCCAAATGAGGTCAGCCCCATCCTTGGGCGCCCCAGCCACTCAAAAGACAGAGGCGTAAGCCCTACCACCACCATCCTTCAACTCTGCTCTGCGAACTCTCCCCTGTGCTAGAGGCCCCGCCTGGGCCGCGCCGTTTCCGCGCCTTTTCCTGGCGGCCGCCCCGTGCACTGGCGAGAAAGGGATCTATCTGGGCCATGGAGAACAGGGCGGTCCGCAGTACTGCGCAACGCTGGCCAATTCTCACGAGCGTTCTGCCCATACCGATACCGGTTTGGGAAGAACCCTCGTGAGAATTGGCAAGGAAACCCCCCCACCCCCAACTCGCTTCGGGCGTCCCGCGTCTGCAGGGCCGCCCCCACCCCCGCCTTGCCCGGCATTGCGACTGCTCTCTCCCGAACCCCACCAAGGAGCCCTCTGCCAGGCAGACTTTGGAGAGGCCAACGCCTGCTGATCCTTGGCCTGCGGGGGTCCCATCCCTGGTGCTGTACCATGGGGCTGGGTGCGTCTCAAAGCCTGGGCTCGAACCCTAGCCTTCTTCCCCAGCCTACTGCTTCTGGGGTCCTGTCCCTTGTGGCCTCCATATTGGGAACC
This sequence comes from Mustela lutreola, assembly GCF_030435805.1. Classification (NCBI taxonomy): domain Eukaryota; kingdom Metazoa; phylum Chordata; class Mammalia; order Carnivora; family Mustelidae; genus Mustela; species Mustela lutreola. The sequence continues at coordinate 162,544,851 of NC_081294.1, read as the reverse complement.
CTGAGTCCCGTGGCCATGCCTCCCCCTCCCACACCGGTGCCAACGGTGCCTTTCGGAGCTTCCGACAAGCCTCGGAGCGAGAGAAACCTGCATGCCCCAACTGAGGACAGCCCTATCCTTGGATGCCCCATCCTTCCGAAAAGATGGAGGTGCACGCCCTGCCACCACCCATCCTTCAACTCTGCTCCGGAACGCTCCCTGTGCTGGTGCCCCCACATGGGCCGCGTTTTCTGTGCCTTTTCCTCCGGCCGCCCCATGCCCCGGGCCTGAAAGGCCCCTGGGCCACGGAGAGCAGGGCGGTCCATAGGGCTGCCCAACGCCGGCCAATTCTCACGAGCGTTCTGCCCAAACAGATCTCGGTTTGGGCAGAACGTTCGTGAGAATTGGCCTGAAAACGACCTGTCCTAATCTGTAGCATTGTGGCCAATGGAATGGGTGGAATTCCCTTGGATAGGGAAGGCACAGACCTGAGGTGTGGCTTCAGGGGCCCCAGCCTGGAGGGTGTGTGGGCCAGGACTGTGGGGACAGAAGTTTGAAAACACAAACTCGGCTTAGGCTTGGGGACGTAGGTATGGCAGGCCCGATATACAGACGGTGAGGAGAATTTTTATGGCTATAAACAAAGTGCGAATGTGAGGCGCTTGCTCAGTCTTTTGTCTTGGATTTTGTGTCATCTGTGAGCATGGAATGTTGGGGTGGCCTTATGGGACATGGATGAGTCTTTCTCTCTGGGGAGGTGGCCCGATCCCAAGAGTATGGGGTTCATGGGAGGAGTCCTTTCTGTTTTTATACCTCAGGTGTCCCACCAAAAGAGGGATTGCAGAGCAGAGCACTGGGTATTGGCAATTGGAAAACCCGAACTCTGGTTAAGAATGGGGGCCTAGGAGTATGAATGCCCCATATTTGGGCTCTTTGTCCAACCACTGAGAGGCCTTTCTTGAAGACAGAGCTCACGCTGAGAGTCACAATGCATGTTGGCGCCCAACGCAGCCGTCAATCATGGGCGGAGCCTCATGGGCCACGCTGGTTTCTTTTACACTGAACGTTGGAAACATGCCAACCACAAGGTTTCTTGCCATGGGGAAGGTGGAGTTCTGATTTCTGCATCACGTTCACCCCTGGGCAGTGATGGGAGATAAGGTCTAGGTTCCGAAGCCTGAAAATCGAGGTTGAGAACAGATGATGAACTAAGGCCCTGGCAGGTCTGATGTGCTCAGTGTGTGGCCAGTTATCTGGGTATTGGTCAGGAGGTGCAGGCTCAGGCTGTGTAAGACAGGGCATTAGTGCCCATGGTATAATGTATAATCAGGGTACAGTTGAGTGGCATGTAGGTTCATTCTCATTTGGGGATCCTTGTAGTCTCATACGGCAACATTTTTCTTCTGGAGGGCAGGCAGAGTGCTGCATTGCACATCTGGAATCCCAAAATGGACGTCTTGTGGGTCAGGAGTGTGAGGACGGAAGTCTGAGAATACAAGCTAGGCTTAGGTTTGGGGCGAGGCACACTCTGCAGAGCTAAATTGATATCTCGTGCATCTGAAGTCAGGGCGAGGATCAGACGTTGGCTCAGGATGGAGTTTCTATCCATAACGGCCCTTTCATGAAGGGGAAGATATCACGAGGCCATGGAGGTTTTCCCATGATGGGAGTTGTGAGATGCTCCAAACTGCAAGGATTCCTTCTTTAGGACTGTTGAGACCTGTTGGATGGCTCAGGACGTCCCAAACAGAAAGATTCCAGAGCAGTGATCTAAGGATGGATGTGTTGGCAACCAGTCTCCCTTTCCAATTATCTCCTAGCAAAAAGGTAGGTTCAATCTGCTGGCTGTGGAGGAGCAACAGAGTGGGCTGAGTTGAAATGGACTCTCCTGAGGATGGGTCATAATGTGGGTTTGTGTCCATGGAGACCTTGGAATGGGGCAGTGACTATGGGGCCTTGAAGGATATTCCTAAGGGGTGGTTTTCACACAGCTCTGAATAGCAAGTTTCCCATGTGGAGATGACATTTGTTCTCATTGGTACCTCAGGATATGGAAAACCAGGCCTCTGATGAGAGATGCCTAGAAACAAAAGCAATGGATCCAATAAGGGCCTAGGGGTGTGTCCAGTTAAATCTTCTTCTCTGGGGACATCTGTCCATGGGTATGAGTGGAGGTAGTTGCTAAGCTTGTATCAGATCGCCCCTGTTTGTCACGGGTGTCCCACAGTATTGGGATGGCCTCAGAGTCTTTGGAGGTTTCTCCTCATCTGTAGTGTTGGGGCCAATGACATGGGCAGAATTCCCATAGAGAGGGCAGGCACAGTCCTGACCTGTGGCTCCAGGGGCCCCATCCAGGAGGGTGTGTGGGCTAGGGCTGTGGGGACAGAAGTGTGAAAACACATACTCAGCTTAGGTTTGGGGACGTAGGTATGGCAGGCTCGATCTACAGACGGTGAGGAGAGCTATTCATGATATGAACAAAGGGAGAATGTGAGGCACTTCCTCAAACTTTTGTCTCTGGATTTTGTGATAAAGATAGCCGTTGAATGTTGAGGTGGCTTCATCGGCCATGGACGAGTATCCCTCTCTGGGGATTTAGCCCGATCCCAAGAATTTGGGGTCATTCTTTGGGATGGAAGGAGTCCTTTCTGTTTTTGTTGTTGTTGTTGTTGTTTTTGTTTTTTGTTTTTTGTTTTTGTTTTTAACCTCAAGTGTCCCACCAAAAGACGAATTCTAGAGGAGAGCCCTGGGGAGGGGTGACTGGACAACCCGACCTCTGGTTTAGAATGGGGGCCTAGGGGCCTGGCAAGCCCCACATGCTGGCTCGTGGTCCAGCCACTGAGAGGTCTTACTTGTGGACAGGGCTCAAGCTGAGGGTCACAATGTGAGTTTGTTCCCAACCTGGCCCTCAAGCATGGATGGGGCCTCATGGGCTACTCTGGCTTCTCCTACTCTGAATGTACTACAACATGCCAACTACATGGTTTCTTGCCATGAGGAAGAAGGAGATCGGATTTCTGCATCACGTTCACTCCTGGGTAGTGATTGGAGATAAGACCTAGGTTCTGAAGCCTGAAAGCCAAGTTTGGGCAGAGATGACGACCTAAGGCCATGGCGGGTCAGATGTGCTCAGTGTGTGGCCAGCTGTCTGGGTGTCGGTCGGGAGGTCTGGACTCAGATTGTGTCAGACAGGGCATTAGTGTCCAGTGTAGACTGTATAATTGGGATACAGTAGAGTGGCATGTGAGTAAGGGTGGATGTCAGATGTTTGTTCACACTGGAGTTTGTGTCTATGATGACTGACAAATGGAGGGTTGGCATCCAGAGGCCATGGAGGATTTCCCACACTGAGGCTTGTGAGATGCTCCAAACAGCAAGGTTTCTTTCTACTGGACAGTTGGAGTTTGGTGTGTTAGCTCCAGGGTCCCCCATATCGAAATTTTGGGTAACAAAGCTCTCCCGCAAGGATGCCCGGAAAGCATATCTCAATGGACCACGCAGCTGAGGAACACGGCAGTTTTGTTCTGGTGGCTCTGGCGTGAAGTACCAAGACCTTGATTTGACATGGAATGTCTTGCACAGGGGTTACAATACTGGTTTGTTACCAGGGAGATCTTAGACTGTGCTGGTGGCTAAAATGCCATTCAGGAATCTCCTACCTTGAAGGTTTGACACAGGTCCAAGAGCACGTTTTCCTTCTGGGGACAGGAGTTTTTCTGCTGTGTAGCTTAGGGACCACATGGTGTATTGTAAGTTGGTATTCCAGAACAGGCCTCTGATGACAGATGCATGAACACCTTATTGGGGTTCCAATGAGGTCCTAGAGGCATGTGTGTTTCAATTTTCAGACTCCGGACCATTGACTTGATTGGCTGCCTAGATGAAGGGAATAAGGGTGTTTCAGACAGCGCATTTGTATCTAGAGCAGCCTCCAATATTGGGGTGGGCTCAGGGGCCTTGCAGGTTTTTCTAATCTGGAGGGTTTACCAAGTGGGTTGGGCAAAGTCTCCTTGGGTATGGCAGGCAAAGTCCTGTGGTGTGGCTCCAGATACACCATCCTGCAGGGAATGTGATCCGTGGTTTGAGAGAGAAGTCTGCAAACACAAACTTGGGTTAGGGTTAGTGGTGAAGTGATCACAGCCCCAGTGTGTAGACCTGGAGGGCAGTTCATCAGGAACTGTAATTAGGGTGATGTGAGGCACTAGTGCAAGCTTTTATATCAGGACTCTTGTCCTGGATGGCCTCAGAATGCAGATGTTGTCTCATGGGTACATGGGAAATTTTTTCTCTCAGGTTCCTAGTGGCTCCCAATAGTTTGGTGGCTTTTTTGGGGAAGTGAAGAGTGCTGTTTTCCATCTTAGGGGTGACCCAAAACAGGGATTCCAGAAACAGGCTCTGAGTCTGGGCCCCTGGAATATCCCAACAAGGGATAGTATTTGGGACTAGGGGCATACCAGGCCTTCAATGCGGGATCCTGCTGGTGCAACTGAGAGTGCTTGTTTGAAAGCATGCTCAGGCTGAGGGTCACAATGCCTGTTTGTGCCCAGAGAGGCTCCCATGAGTGACCGTGGCCTCATGGGCCATGCAGCTGGTTCCCACTCTGAGGGTTAAACACCCATCCCAACAGCCAGGCTTCCTGCCATTGGGAAGGAGTACACCTGGGCTTCAGTTTCCCCCATAGTCAGGGATTTGAGCTATGGTCTGGGGAGAAATGCTTGAATATCCAGGTTGAGTAGATGTGACGGCTTTGGGCCATCAGGCTTCGGGCCAACAGTTCCCACCTGCAGAATATGGGGCCCGCTGTCTGCATGGCTGAATGTAGGTCGTGGCTCAGGCTGTGTCAGACAGATCCTGAATGCCCACGGCAGCCTATGTTATTAGGGTTCCGTCAAGGGTCATGCAGGTGGATCCTCATGTGGGTTTTCTTGGCAGACTCACCAGACACTTCTTTCTGTGGGACAGGCATAATGCTGCATTGTGGCTCCAGAATTCCCTATCAAGAAGAGGCTTTGGGGACCAGGAGGGTGAGGATGTAATGGTAAACACAAACTACAGTTTAATCTATTGCCAATCAGAAGGCTGATTCGAGCTATTCAGCACCTGAGTAATGGCAGATGTCAGATGTTTGCTCACACTGTAGTTTGTGTCTATGATGACTGACAAATGGAGGGGTGGCACGAGAGGCCTTGGAGGATTTCCCATGCTGTGACTTGTGAGATGCTCCAAACAGCAAGGTTTCCTTTTACTGGACAGGGGGATTTTGGTTTGTTTGCTCCAGGTTTCCCCATATGGAAAGTTTCGGTAGCAGAGCTGTCCCACGTCGATGCCTAGATAGCACACCTCCATGGTCCATTGCAACTGAGGATATGGCAGGTTCGATCTGGTGGCTTTGAGGCTAAGTTCCAAGCAGCCTGAGTTGACATGGAGTTTCCTGATGTTGGATCACAATGCTGGTTGGGATCCATGGAGAAGTTAGAATGTTGGTGTGGTCAGAGGGCCATGCAGGATTCTCCTACACTGTGACTTGGACACAGCTACCAAAAACAAGGTATACTTCTGGGGACAGGAGGAGTTTTGTAGTGTGGCTCAGGGACCACATGTTGGAATATAAGTTGGTATTGGGTAACAGACCCCTAGGGATAGGCACCTGAAAATCTAAGCTCTGGTATCAATGAAGTCCTAGAGGCATGTAAGGTTCAATCAGTTGACTCAGGGGCTTTGACTTGGATGTCTGCCTGGAGGCAGGGTCTCATTGTGTGTCAGAATGCACATTTGGGTCCAGAGCATTCTTCAAAATGGAGGTGTGCTAAGCGGCTTTGTACTTTGCTCCTAATCTTCAGGGTTTTGGCAACAGTGAGGATAGAGTTTCCTTTGGGAGGGTAGGCAAAATCCTCCGGTGTGGCTCCAGAGGCCCCATCCTGAGGGTATGTGGGCCTGGGCTTTGGGGACAGAAATCTAGAAACATGAGCTAGGGTTAGGGTGAGGGCCGAGGTGTTCACAGGCCTGATCTGCAGGCCCTGAGTGCAGCTCATATTGTACTGAAATTAAGGTGTCATAGAGGCAGTAGCGCAAGCTTTTCTATTTGGATTGTGTGTCCAGTATGGTCGCAAAATGTAGGAGTGTTTCATGGTGCCATGGGAGATTCCTCGTCTCTGGGGATTCTGCCCAGCTCCCAAGAGTTTGCTGTCTCTAGGGCAAGGGAAGACTGCTCTTTTCTGTCTCAGGTGACACCTACAAGAGGAATTCCAGAGACAGATCCTTGTTCTGGGCACTTGGAAAACATGAATGAAGGTGAGGATTTGGACCTAGGAACCTGGCAGGCCTCCTCTGCGGGCTCCTGGTCCAGCTACTGAGGGAGTTTGTTTGAAAGTAGGCTCACGCTGAGAGTCACAATGCCTCTTTGTGTCCAAGGCGGCTCTTATGAGTGGCCATGGTCTCATGGGCCATGTAGCTGGTTCCCACTCTGAGGGTTGGACACCCATCTCAATAGCCAGGTTTCCTGCCATAGAGAATGAGGAGTACTCTTGTGCTTAAGGTTCCTCTATAGGCAGGGATTTGAGCTACAATCTGGGGAGAGACACCTGAATACCCTGGTTGAATAGAGATGATGGCTTCGGGCCACGGCATTTCCCACCTGCAGAATACGGGGACAACTGTCTGCAAGGCTGACTGGAGGTTGTGGCTCAGGATGTGTCAGACAGAGCCTGAGTGCCCATTGGAGCCTATGATATTAGTGTGCCGTCGAGAGCCATGTAGGTGGATTCTCATGTGGGGTTTCTGGGCAGAATCACCAGGCAGGAATTCTTTCTGTGTGGTAGGCAGAATGCTGCATTGTGGCTCCAGAATTCCCTGTCAAGTGGGTTTGTGGACCAGGAGGTTGAGGATGGAATTGTAAACACAATCTATGGTTCAATTCAGTGCCAAGCAGTAGGCAGCTCCAGTGTGCAGTGGTTGATTTGAGATATCCAGCAACTGACTAAGGGCTGATGTCAGATGCTTGCTCACACTGGAGTTTGTGTCTATGTTGACCAACAAATGGCGGGGTGGCGTCCCGAGGCCATGGAGAATTTCCCACGTTGGTGTTGTGAGATGCTCCAAACAGCAAAGTTTCATTCTACTGGACAGGTGGAGTCTGGTTTCTTTGCTCCAGGGTCCCCCATATGGAAAGTTTGGATAGCAGAGCAATCTCGCATGGATGCCAGGAAAGCACAACTCCACTGACCTTTGCAGCTGAGAAACATGGCAGGTTCAATATGGTGCCTCTGGGGTGAAGTTCCAAGAGGCCTAAGTTGACAATGAGTTTCATGCTGTTGGATCTCAGTGCTGGTTTGCATCCAGGGATATATTAGAATGTTGGCATGGTCAGGGGCCCATGCAGGATTCTCCTACACTGAGACTTGGACGCAGCTACCAAAAGCAACGTATCCTTCTGGGGACAAGAGAGGTTCTGTTGTGTGGCTCAAGGACCACATGTTGGAATATAAGTTGGTATTGGAGAACAGGTTTCTGGCTACAGGCACCTGAAAACCTAAGCTCGGGTATAGATGAAGTCTCAGAGACATGTCAACTTCAATCTTTTGACTCAGGGCCTTTGACTTGAATGTATACCTTGAGGCCGGTCCTCATTCTGTGTCAGAATGTGCATTTGGGCCTGGAGTTTTCCTTTGAATTGACGTGGGCTCAGGGGCTTTGTACATTACTCCTTAACTTCAGGGTTTTGGCAAGAGTGAAGGGCAGAGTTTCCTTTGGGAACGTACGCACACTTATCTGGAGCTACAGAGACCCCATCCTAGAGGGCATGTGGGCATGGGCTTTAGGGACGGATATCAGCAATCACAAACTAGGGTTAGTGTGAGGCCCGAGGTGATCACAGGCCCCATCTGCAGGCCCTGAATGCAGCTCATAGTGTACTGAAATTAGGGAATAATCGAGGTGGTAGCACAGGCTTTTCTGTCTGGATAGTGTGTCCATGATGGTCGCAAAATGTGTGGGAGTCCTCATGGGGCCATGGGAGATTCTTCGTGTCTGGGGATTCTACCCAGCTCCCAAGAGTTTGGTGTCTCAGGGGGAAGTGAAGATTGCTGTCTCCCGTCTCAGGCCACCACCGAAAGAGGGATTCCAGAGATAGTTTCTGGGTCTGGGCACCTGGAAAACAAGAACGAGTGTGAGGCTTTGGCCCTAGGGACCTGGCAGGCCTGCTCTGCAGACTCCTGGTCCATCTATCGAGGGGGTGTGCTTGAAAGCAGGCTCATGCTGAGGGTCACAATGCCTGTTTGTGCCCAGGGCAGCTCCCATGAGTGACCATGATCTCATGGGCCATGCAGCTGGTTCCTACTCTGAGGGTTGGACACCCATCTCATCAGCCAGGATTCCTGCCATCGGGAAGGAAGAGTACTCCTGTGCTACAATTTCCTCCTTAGGCAGGAATTTGAGCTACAGTCTGGAGAGAGATGCCTGAATAACCAAGTTGAGTAAATGTGACGGCTTCAGGCCACGGCAGGTCCCACATGCAGTATATGAGGTTCACTGTCTGCCTGTCTGACTGAAGGTCGTACCTCAGGCTGTGTCAAACAGAGCCTGAGTGCCCATGACAGCCTAAGATATTAGGGTCCCCTCCAGGGCCATTCTGGTGGATCCTAATGTGGGGTCTAGGAATACTCACCAGGCACTACTTCTTTCTGTGGGGCAGGCAGAATGCTGCGTTGTGACTCAATAATTCGCTATCGAGAGGGCGTGGGCAAAAGGAGGGTGAGGATGGAATTGTAAACACAAGCTAAGGTTAAACGCAGTGACAAGCAGAAGGCAGTTCCAGTGTGCAGCGGCTGATACGAGATATCCAGCACCTGAGTAAGGGTGGATATCAGATGTTTGCTCACACTGGAGTTTGTGTCTATGATGACTGCCAAATGGAAGGGTGGCATCACGAGGCCATGGAGGATTTCCCACGCTGTGACTTGTGAGATGCTCCAAACAGCAATATTTCCTAATACTGGACAGGTAGTGTCTGGTTTGTTTGCTACAGGGTCCACATTATGGAATGTTAGTGTAGCAGAGCTCTCCCTCATGGATGCTTGAAAGCACAACTCCATTGACCATTGAAGCTGAGGAAAATAGCAGGTTTGATCTGGTGCCTCAGAGGCGAAGCTCTAAGTGGCCTGAGTTGATATGGAGTTATATGCTGTTGGTTCACAATGCTGGTTGTTATCCAGGGAGATGTTAGAATGTTGGGGTTGTCATGGGGCCATGCAGGATTCTCCTGCACTGAGTCTTGGATACAGCTACCAATAACAAGGTACCTTCTGGGGACAGGAGGGGTTCTGTTGTGTGGCTAATGGACCACATGTTGAAATATAAGGTGGTATTGGAGAACAGGCCTCTGGGTACAGGAGCCTGAAAATCTAAGCTAGAGTAACAATGAAGTCCTAGGGGTATATCAGGTTCAATCTTCTGAGTCAGGGACTTTTACTTGGATGTCTGTCTGGAGGCAGGTGACCATTGTGTATCAGAATATGCACTTGGGTCTAGAGCGTTTTTGAAATTGAGCTGGGCTCAGGTGCTTTATACTTTGTTCCTAAGATTCATGGCTTTGGCAAATGGGAAGGGTAGAATTTTCTTCGGGAGTGTAAGCACACTCATCCAGTGTGGCACCAGAGGCCCTATCCTAGAGGGCATGTGGGCAAGGGCTTTGGGGACAGAAATCTTCAAATCCAAACTATGGTTAGGGTGAGGGCCGGTGTGATCACAGGCCAAATCTGCAGGGCTTGAGTGCACCTCATAGTGCACTGAAATTAAGGTGTCATGGAGGCCGTAGCACTGGCTTTTCTGTCTGGACTGTGTGTCGAGGACAGTCACAAAATGTAGGGGATTCTTCATGGGGCCATGGGAGATTCTTTGACTCTGGGGATTCTGCCCAGCTCCCTAGAGTTTGTTGTGTCTGGGGAAAAGGAAGACTGCTGTTTCCCATCTCAGGGGACCCCCAAAAGAGGGATTCAAGAGACAGGTTCTGGGACTGGGTGTCTGGAAAATATTGAGGGTTAGGATTTGGCCCTAGGGACTAGGCAGACTTGCCCTGTGTGCTCCTGGTCCAGCTACCAATGCAGTTTGTTTGAAAGCAGGCTCACACTGAGGGTCACAATGCCTGTTTGTGCCCAGGGCCGCTCCCATGAGTGGCCGTGGTCTCATGGGCCATGCAGCTGGTTCCCACGCTGAGGGAACCATCTAATCATTCCTGGATTTCTGCCATTGGTTAGGAGGAGTACTCCTGTGATTCAGGTTTCCCCATAGGCAGGGATTTGAGCTATGGTCTGGGGAGAGATGCCTGAATATCCAGGTTCAGTAGATGTGACGGCTTCAGGCCATGACCTGAAGGATATGGAGCAAACTGTCTGTGTGGCTGACTAGAGGTCGTGGCTCTGGCTGTTTCAGACTGAGCCTGAGTGCCCATGGCAGCCAATGATATTAGGGTGCCTTTGAGGGCCATGCAGGTGGATCCACATGTGGGATTTCTGGGCAGACTCACCAGGCACTTCTTCTGTCTGTGGGGTAGGCAGAATGCTGAATTTTGGCTCCAGAATTCCCTGTCAAGAGGACTTGGTGATGAGGAGGGTGAAGATAAAATCGTAAACACAAGCTACGGTTAAATTCAGTGCCAAGCAAAAGGCAGTTCGAGTGTGCAGCGGCTGTTTACGAGATAACAGCACCTGAGTAAGGGCTGATGTAAGATGTTTGCTTACACTGGACTTTGTATCTGTGTTGGTCACCAAATGGAGGTGTGGCGTCATGAGGCCACGGAGGATTTCCCACTCTGGGGCTTGTGAGATGCTCCACACAGAAAAGATTCCTTGTACTGGACAGGGTGAGTCTGGTTTGTTTGTTCCACCGTACCCCATATGGAAAGTTTGGGTAGCAGAGCTCTCCAAAATGGATGCCTTCTAAGCACACCTCCATTGACTATTGCAACTGAGGAACATGGCAGGTTTATTCTGGTGACTCTGGGGTGAAGTTCCAATGGGTCTGACTTGACATGGAGTTTCATGCTGTTGGATCATAATGATGGTTTGCATCCAGGGAGATGTTAGAATGTTGGGGTGGTCAGGGGCCATCCAGGATTCTCCTACACTGAGTCTTGGACATAGCTACCAAGAGCAAGCTATTTTACTGGAGACAGGAGGGATTCTGTTGTGTGGCTTATGGACCACATATTGGAAATTAAGTTGTTATTGGAGAAAAGGCCTCTGGGGACAGGTTCCTGAAAATCTTATCTATGGTATCAATGAAGACCTAGGGGCATGTCAGGATCAATCTTCTGACTCAGGGCCTTTGACATGGATTTCTGCCTGGAGGCAGGTGCTCATGGTGTGCCAGAATGCGCATTTCAGTCCAGAGCTTTCCTTGCAATTGAGGTGGGCTCATTTACTTTGTATATTGCTCCTAATCTTCAGGGTTGGGGCAACAATGAAGGGCAGAGTTTCCTTTGGGAGGGTAGGCACAACCGTTCAGTGTGGCTCCAGAGGCCCCATCCTGGAGGTCATGTGGGACAGGGCTTTGGGGACAGAAATCTGCAAATGCGAACTAAGGTTAGGGTGAGGGCCGAGGTGATCACAGCCCTGATATGCAGGCCCTGAGGGCAGTGAGTAGTGTACTGAAATTAAGGTGTCTTGGAGGTGTTCGCACAGGCTTTTCTGTCTGGATTGTGTGTCCAGGACGCAAATGGTAGGGGTGGCTTCATGAGGCCATGGGAGATTCTTCATCTCTGGGGACTCTGCCCAGCTCCTAAGAGCTTGGTGTCTCTGGGGGAAGGGAAGCCTGCTGTTTTCCATCTCAGGGAACACCAAATTGTGGAATTCCAGAGACAGGTTCTGTGTCTGGGCGCAATAAAACACGAACTAGGGTAAGCATTTGGTACTAGGGACCTGGCAGTCACGCTCGGCGGGCTCCTGATCTAGCTACCAAGGACATTTGTTTCAAAGCAGGCTCATGCTGAGGGTCACAATGCCTGTTTGTGTTCAGGGTGCCTACCAAGTGTGGCCGTGGTCTCATGGGCCTTGCAGCTATTTCCCACTTTGAGGGTTTGACACCGATCTCAACAGCCAGGTTTCCTGCCATCTGGAATGAGGAGTACTTTTGTGCATCATGTTCCCCCATAGTCAGGGATTTGAGCTACAGTCTGGGGAGAGATGCCTGAATATCCAGGTTGAGCAGATGTGACGGCTTCGGGCCAAGGCAGGTCCCACCAGTAGTTTATGGGGCCCACTGTCTGTGTGCCAGACTAGAGGTTGTGGCTCAGGCTTTGAGTGGTCTTGGTGGCCTATGATATTAGGGCGCCATTAAGGGCCAGGCAGATGGATACTCATGTGGGGTTTCTGGGCAGTCTCACCAGTTACTTCTTCTTTCTGTGGGGGATGAAGAATGCTGCATTGTGGCTCCAAAATTCCCTATCAAGAGGGCTTGGGGACCAGGAGGGTGATGATGGAATTGTAAATATAAGCTACAGATAAATTCAGTGCCAAGCAGAAGGTAGTTCCAGTGTGTAGTAGTGGCTGATTCGAGATATCCAGCACTTGGGTAAGGCAGATGTCAGATGTTTGCTCATACTGGACTATGTGTTTATGATGACCACCAAATGGAGGGGTGGCGTCAAGAGGCCATGGAGGATTTCCCATGCTGGGGCTTGTGAGATGCTCCAAACAGCAAGGATTCCTTCTACTGGACAGGGAGAGCCTGGCTTTTTTGCTCCACCGTTCTCCATATGGAAAGTTTGGGTAACAGAGCTCTCCAGCATGGATGCTTGGAAAGCATACCTCCATTGACCACTGCAGCTGAGGAACATGGCAGGTTCGATCTGGTGGCTCTGGATAAAAGTTCCTTCTGGCCTGAGTTGACATGGAGTTTCATGCTGTTGGATCACAATGCTGGTTTGTATCCAGAGATGTTAGAATGTTGGGGTGGTCAGGGGCCCTGAAGGGTTTTCCTACATGAGTCTTGGACAAAGCTACCAAGAGCAAGGTATCCTTCTGGGGACTGGAGGGGTTCTGTAGTATAGCTCAGGGACCATATGTTGGTATATAAGTTGGTATTGGAGAACAGACCTCTGGGGCTGGCACCTGAAAATCTAATTTAGGGTATCGATGAAGTCCTAGGGCCATGTCAGGTCAAATCTTCTGACTCAGGGCCTTTGACTTGGATGTCTGCCTGGAAGCAGGTGCTCATTGTGTGTCAGAATGCACATTTCGGTTCAGCACGTCCTTCAAAATTGACATGGGCTCAGGGGCAATTACTTTGCTCTTAATCTTCAGCGTTTTAGGCAACAGTGAAGTGTAGAGTCTCCTTTGGAAGGGTTGGCACAATCATCTGGTGTTGCACCAGAGTCCCCATCCTGGTGGGCATGTGGGCCAGAGCTTTGGGGACAGACTACAAACGTGAACTAGGGTTAGGGTGAGGGCCGAGGTGATCACAGGCCCAATCTGCAGGCCCTGAGGGCAGCTCATATTGTACTGAAATTAAGGTGTCATGGAGGCGGTAGTGCAGGCTATTTTGTCTGGATCCTCTGTCCAGGACAGTCTCAAAATATAGTGGTGGCTTCATGGGACCATGGGAGAATCTTCCTCTCTGGGTATTCTGCCCAGCTCACAAGAATCTGGTATCTCTGGTGGAAGGGAAGACTGCTGTTTTCAGTCTGGGGAACTGGAAAACAGAGATTCTGAAGACAGTTTCTGGGCCTGGGTGCCTGGAAAACACAAATGAGGGAGAGGATTTGGGAGGATAGCAACCTTTTAGGCCTGCTCTGAGGACTCCTGTTGCAGCTACTGAGGGGGTTTGTTTGAAAGCAGGCTCACGCTGAGGGCCACAATGCCTGTTTGTACCCAGGGCGACTCCCATGAGTGACCGTGGTCTCAAGGCCCATGCAGCTTGTTTCCACTTTGAGGGTTGGACACCCATTTCACAGGCCAGATTTCCTGCCATCGGGAAGGAGGAGAACACATGTGCCTCAAGTTCCCCCATAGTAAGGGATTTGAGCTAAGTTCTGGGGACAGATGCCTGAATCACCAGGTTGAGCAGAGATGATGGTTTCAGGCCACAGCAGGTCCCACAATATCCCCCAGAATATGGGTCCCAATGTCTAGGTGGCTGACTAGATGTCATGGATCAGGCTATGTCAGACAGAGCTTTACTGCCCATGGTGGCCTATGATATTAGAGCATTGTCGAGGGCCTTGCAGGTGGATCCTCATGTGGGGGATCTGGGCACTCACCAGGCACTTTTATTTTTCTATGGGGCAGGCAAAATGCTGCGTTGTGCCCCCAGAATTCTCTATTAAGAGTGCTTGGGGACAAGTAGGGTGAGGATGGAATTGTAAACACAAGCTACTATTAAATTCAGTGGCAAGCACAAGGCAGTTCCACTGTGCAGAGGCTGATTCAAGTTATCCAGCACCTGAGTAAGGGCAGATGTCAGATGTTTGCTCACACTGGAGTTTGTGTCTATGATGACAGACAAATGGTGGGGTGGCGTCTAGAGGCCATGGAGGATTTCCCACTATGTGGCTTGTGAGATGTTTAAAACAGCAAGGTTTCCTTCTACTGGACAGGGGGAGTCTAGTTTGTTTGCTCCAGTGCCCCCCATATGGAAAGTTTGGGTAGCAGAGCTCTCCCGAATAGATGCCTGGAAAGCACACCTCCATTGACCATTGCAGCTCAGGAATATGGCAGTTCGATCTGGTGGCTCTGGGACGAAGTTTTAGGGGGCCTGAGTTGACATGGAATTTTATGCTGTTGGATCACAATGCTGGTTTGTATCCAGGGAGATGTTAGAATGTTGGGGTGGTCAGGGGCCCAATGCAGGATTCTCCTACACTGGGTCTTGGACACAGCTATGAAGATCAAGATATCCTTCTGGGCACAGCAGGGGTTCTGTTGTGTGGCTCAAGGACCACATGTTGTAATATAAGTTGGTATTGGAGAACAGGCCTCTGGGGATAGGCGCCTAAACATCTAAACTAGGGTATCGATGAAGTCCTATAGTCATGGCATATTCAAACTTCAGATTCAGGGCCTTTGACTTGGATGTCTACCTGGAGGTAGGTGCTCATTATGTGTCAGAATGTGCACTTGTGTCTGGAGCGTACTGGGAAATAGAGGTGGGCTCAGGGGGTTTGTACTTTGCTCTTAATTTTCAGGGTTTTGGCAACAGTGAAGGGCAGAGTTTCCTTCGGTAGGGTAGGCAAAGTATTCCGTTGTGGCTCCAGAGGCCCCATCCTGGAGGGCATGAGGGCCAAGGCTTTGGAGACAGAATCTGCAAACGTGAACTAGGGTTAGGGTGAGGGCCGAGATGATCACAGGCCCGATCTGCAGGCCCTGAGGACAGCTCATAGTATACTGAAATTAAGGTGTAATGGAGGCAGTAGCTCATGCTATATTGTCTGGATTCTGTGTCCAGGATGGTCGCAAAAGGTAGGGGTGGCTTCATGGGGCCATGGGAGAATCTTCGTCTCTGGGTATTCTGCCCAGCTCCCAAGTGTTTGGTGCCTCTGGGGGAAGGGGAGACTGCTGTTTTCAGTCTCAGGTTAACCACAAAAGAAAGATTCCGGAGACAGTTTCTGGGTCTGGGCACCTGGACAATACCAACGAGGGAGACAATTTGGCTGTAGCAATCTGGCTGGCTTGCTCTGGGGACTCCTGGTTCAGCTACCGAGGGCGTTTGTTTAAAAGCAGGCTCACACTGAGGTCACAATGCCTGTTTGTGCCCAGGGCGACTCCCATGTGTGACCGTGATCTCAAGGCCCATGCAGCTGGTTCCCACTCTGAGGGTTGGACTCCCATCTCACAGGTCAGATTTCCTGCCACC